>NC_041385.1:34629397-34653241 GCF_002162155.2 Triticum dicoccoides | reverse complement strand
GGTGTGGGGCGCGGCCCCGTTAACGTTACGTGGGGCCTCCCTCTTTGCCGTCCGCCACCCTTTGCCGTCCGCCTTCTTGCTCTTTGCCGTCCGCTAGCGGATGGCAAAGAGGGGGCCCGTTAGGTTTTTTTTTGCAGCTCGTCAGTGGGGCCCCTCCCTCTTTGCCGTCCGCTAGCCGACGGCAAAGAATCTTTGCCGTCCGCTAGCAGACGGCAAAGAACTGGCTGATGGCGCCATCAGGCAGTTCTTTGTCGTCCGCTTTTTGGAAGCTGATGGCAAAGAGCTTCTTTGCCGTCCGCTAGCGGACGGCAAAGAACTGGCAGATGGCAAACTAGCTGATTCCAGTAGTGTAGTGAGAAGGTATGAATCATAAACTAGTTGATTAAATAAAAAAATAATTGCTCACTTATAGCTACCAATGAAACTAACCAAAGGTTTTTCTCCAAAGGAAATTGTGCAATGAAACTCTATGAATAATGAGTATACCGCTGAAACTAACCAAGTGAATTATATGAAGTAGGAAATAAGAAATAATTTACATATGGTTCTTTCAACCTGGAAATCCTCTTTGGCATTTCCAGAAAATGACTCACCATCACAATACCTTACCTTCACTTTATTCCAACTGCAAAAATCTGTAGGTTTAAGATGATGTCGTGTGCTGCCTCTTTGATATCATTACACAGAGTGTATCAGAAAAGATTGCTCCAACTTCAGAAAAGATTGCTCAAATCCAACCAGAACATCAAAGTAGTATAGTGTGCTCAATGCCTACTCCAGTCAGAAAAGTCCGAAAGTTACTTGGAGTAAATCGTTGACAAAACTTTATATGGTGACTATGGATAAATAAAAAATAAGGATGCATGTAAGATAACCTCTTTAGTAGACTGCTCATTTCATACACCCAACTAAGAACATCTGAACATGTCGTCGTTCATTTATACGCCACACTATAGAACATTGGAGCAAGTGAGCGAATGCATCTCTCTGGTGATCTATTCATGACATAACCGACCCATTTGCTACACGAGGAGTAACTCTAGTTCTCTATATAACCTGAAGATCTTTACAACTGTAGAATTTAAACTAAAGCCAACCACATCAGAAAGATTTACTACTAAAACCTATATTGTTAGGAAAACAGAAATTAGAAAGAAAACTAAATTGTACCTCAAATACAATGCAACTATAGTACTACTTCTCCATAACCCTAGATAACTCTATGACTGTAAGAAAGACATTAGCAACACAACCAAAAATCAACAATAGCCAAAATATGTCCTAAAAAATATAGTCAAAATCAGTCGATCGCAAAATTCACCAACTGAAAAATTGAAAACTACTCATTCAACCACTTGATTCATTAATGAAATAGCAAGAAACTTCATACTCTATGGAACAGAAATCGTAAGAAACCTATAACATAACACTATGGGTGAGGGAGTCCTGGATTAGGGTTTGTCCGGATGGCCGGACTATGACCTTTGGCCAGACTCCCGGACTATGAAGATACAAGATTGAAGACTTCGTCCCGTGTCCGGATAGGACTTTCCTTGGCGTGGAAGGCAAGCTTGGCGATACGATATGTAGATCTCCTCCCATTGTAACCGACTCTGTGTAACCCTAGCCCTCTCAAGTGTCTATATAAACCGGAGAGGTTTAGTCCATAGGACGAACAATAATCATACCAATGGCTAGCTTCTAGGGTTTAGCCTCTCTGATCTCGTGGTAGATCTACTCTTGTACTACCCATATCATCAATATTAATCAAGCAGGAGTAGGGTTTTACCTCCATCGAGAGGGCCCGAACCTGGGTAAAAACATCGTGTCCCTTGTCTCCTGTTACAATCCGCCTAGACGCACAGTTCGGGACCCCCTACCCGAGATCCGCCGGTTTTGACACCGACATTGGTGCTTTCATTGAGAGTTCCTCTATGTCGTCACCTTCAGGCCCGATGGCTTCTTCGATCATCAACCACGACGCGGTCCAGGGTGAGACTTTTCTCCCCGGACAGATCTTCGTATTTGGCGGCTTTGCATTGCGGGCCAATTCACTTGGACATCTGGACCAGATCGAAAGCTACGCCCCTGGCCATCAGGTCAGTTTTGGAAGTTTAAACTACACGGCTGACATCTGCGGAGACTGATCTTCGACGGATTTGAGCCACCGCCGAGCGCACCGCACTGTCACGGTGGGCATGATCTAGCTCTGCCGCCGGACAGTGCCCAGAGCGCCGCTCAGGTGTCTGCTCCGACCCTTATCTCGGAGCCGACTGCGCCGATCGAGGACGGGCGGCTGGACGCCGCCTCGGAGGCTGAAATCTCTACGGCGATCGAGCCGAACACCAGTCTTGTCCTTCACGGAGCTCGAGACTCCAAGGTGCTGGACTCCATTCCGGACTCCGAATCTTCCGCACCCCTCCCGATCGAACGCAATTGGGCTCCGATCATGGAGTTCACCACCGCGGACATCTTTCAACACTCGCCCTTTGGCGACATCTTGAATTCACTAAAGTCTCTCTCCTTATCAGGAGAGCCCTGGCCGGACTATGGTCAGCAGGGTTGGGATGCGGACGACGAAGAAATTCCAAGCCCACCCACCACCCACTTCGTAGCCACTGTCGACGATTCAACCGACATGCTCGACTTCGACTCCGAAGACATCGACGGTATGGACGCCGATGAAGGAGACGACCAAGAACCAGCACCTATAGGGTACTGGAAAGCCACCTCATCATACGACATATGAATGGTGGATACCCCAAAAGAAGGGGATGGCGATGGAACAACGGAGGATGACCCCTCCAAGAAACAGCCTAAGTGCCAGCGTTAGCGGCGCCGCTCTAAATCCCGCCAAAGAAAAAACGACGAGTCCGGCACCGGAGACAATAACACCCCAGAGAGTGCCGAAGAGAACCCCCTCCAGCAGGATTCAGCGCAGGAGGATGGAGAAGCCAGCCCTCATGAGAGAACGGCAGACAGAGAGGTCGAGGACGATAATTACATGCCTCCCTCCGAAGACGAAGCAAGCCTCGACGACGACGAATTTGTCGTGCCTGAGGACCCCATCGAACAAGAGCGTTTCAAACACAAGCTCATGGCCACGGCAAGCAGCCTCAAGAGAAAATAGCAGCAGCTTAGAGCTGACCAAGAATTGCTAGCCGACAGATTGACGGAAGTCCTCGCTACCGAAGAGTACAAACTCGAACGCCCCTCCAAGAGCTACCCAAAGCGCATGCTACTACCCCAACTAGAGGAGGAAGAAACTAAACCTACATCACCAGCGTATGATGCGGCCGATCGGCCACCCCGTGGCCGCGACAGAGAGGCCTTTCGGCCATCAACTCAAGCCGCACCAGGCGCCGCTCAAAAAGTACTAAGGCACGGGGAAACGCGCCAGACCTGCGCGACATATTGGAGGACAAGGCAAGGCAAACAAGATTGATCTACGGATCGCGTGGGCTCCCCACGACACGTGACGATAACCGTCACGCCGGATATGGCAAATACGGCCAGGCCGAACACAACAGACAAAGCTCATCCGAGCCTCGTGATATAGCCCAGTACAGAGGCGCCGCACACCCACTATGATTCACAGATGAAGTAATGGATCATCAAATCCCCGAGGGTTTTAAACCCGTAAACATCGAATCATACGATGGCACAACAGATCCTGCGGTATGGATCGAGGATTATCTCCTTCATATCCACATGGCCCGTGGTGATGATCTACACGCTATCAATTACCTCCCACTCAAGCTTAAAGGACCGGCTCGGCATTGGCTTAACAGCTTGCCAGCAGAGTCAATTGGTTGCTGGGAGGACCTGGAATCTGCATTCCTTGACAATTTCCAGCGCACCTATGTATGACCACCAGACGCCGATGACCTAAGCCACATAATTCAGCAGCCAGAGGAATCAGCCAGACAATTTTGGACATGGTTCCTAACCAAGAAAAATCAAATACTCGACTGTCCGGAAGCAGAGGCCCTCGCAGCCTTCAAGCATAACATCCGAGACGAATGGCTTGCCCGGCACCTAGGACAGGAAGAGCCGAAATCCATGGCAGCCCTCACAACACTCATGACCCGCTTTTGCGCGGGAGAAGACAGCTGGCTAGCTCGTAGCAATAACATGACCAAGAGCCCTGGTAATTCGGATACCAAGGACAACAATGGCAGGTCGCGTCGCAACAAGCACAAGCGCCGCATTAATGGCAACAACACTGAGGATACGGCAGTTAATGCTGGATTCAGAGGCTCTAACCCCGGTCAGCGGAAAAAGCCATTCAAAAGAAATACTCCGGGCCCATCCAGTTTAGACTGGATACTCGATCGCTCGTGCCATATACACGGCACCCCCGAACAACCAGCCAATCACACCAACAGGGATTGTTGGGTGTTCAAGCAGGCAGGCAAGTTAAGTGCCAAAAACAAAGACAAGGGGCTGCATAGCGATGACGAGGAGGAGCCCCGGCCGCCGAACAACAGAGGACAGAAGGGCTTTCCTGTTGGAAATATGCCCTAGAGGCAATAATAAATTGATTATTATTATATTTCCTTGTTCATGATAATCGTTTATTATCCATGCTAGAATTGTATTGATAGGAAACTCAGATACATGTGTGGATACATAGACAACACCATGTCCCTAGTAAGCCTCTAGTTGACTAGCTCGTTGATCAATAGATGGTTACGGTTTCCTGACCATGGACATTGGATGTCGTTGATAACGGGATCACATCATTAGGAGAATGATGTGATGGACAAGACCCAATCCTAAGCCTAGCACAAGATCATGTAGTTCGTATGCTAAAGCTTTTCTAATGTCAAGTATCATTTCCTTAGACCATGAGATTGTGCAACTCCCGGATACCGTAGGAGTGCTTTGGGTGTGCCAAACGTCACAACGTAACTGGGTGGCTATAAAGGTACATTACGGGTATCTCTGAAAGTGACTGTTGGGTTGGCACGAATCGAGATTGGGATTTTGTCACTCCGTGTAAACGGAGAGGTATCTCTGGGCCCACTCGGTAGGACATCATCATAATGTGCACAATGTGACCAAGGGGTTGATCACGGGATGATGTGTTACGGAACGAGTAAAGAGACTTGCCGGTAACGAGATTGAACAAGGTATCGGTATACCGACGATCGAATCTCGGGCAAGTACTATACCGCTAGACAAAGGGAATTGTATACGGGATCGATTGAGTCCTTGACATCGTGGTTCATCCGATGAGATCATCGTGGAACATGTGGGAGCCAACATGGGTATCCAGATCCCGCTGTTGGTTATTGACCGAAGAACATCTCGGTCATGACTACATGTCTCCCGAACCCGTAGGGTCTACACACTTAAGGTTCGATGACGCTAGGGTTATAAAGGAAGCTTGTATGTGGTTACCGAATGTTGTTCGGAGTCCCGGATGAGATCCCGGACGTCACGAGGAGTTCCGGAATGGTCCGGAGGTAAAGATTTATATATAGGAAGTCCTGTTTCGGCAATCGAGACAAGTTTCGGGGTCATCGGTATTGTACCGGGACCACCGGAAGGGTCCCGGGGGCCCACCGGGTGGGGCCACCTGCCCCCGGGGGCCACATGGGCTGTAGGGGGTGCGCCTTGGCCTACATGGGCCAAGGGCACCAGCCCCTAGAGGCCCATGCGCCAAGATAAAGGAAAAAGGGAAGAGTCCTAAAGGGGGAAGGCACCTCCGAGGTGCCTTGGGGAGGATGGACTCCTCCCCATCCTTAGCCGCACCCCTTCCTTGGAGGAGGGGGCAAGGCTGCGCCTCCCCCCTCTCCCTTGGCCCTATATATAGTGGGGAAAAGGAGGAGCAATCATACCCAAGGCCTTTGGTTGCCTCCCTCTCCCTCCCGTGACACATCTCCTCTCCCGTAGGTGCTTGGCGAAGCCCTGCAGGGTTGCCACGCTCCTCCATCACCACCACGCCGTTGTGCTGCTGCTGGATGGAGTCTTCCTCAACCTCTCCCTCTCTCCTTGCTGGATCAAGGCGTGGGAGACGTCACCGGGCTGTACGTGTGTTGAACGCGGAGGTGCCGTCCGTTCGGCACTAGGATCATCGGTGATCTGAATCACGACGAGTACGACTCCATCAACCCCGTTCACTTGAACGCTTCCGCTTAGCGATCTACAAGGGTATGTAGATGCACTCTCCCTCCTACTCGTTGCTGGTCTCTCCATAGATAGATCTTGGTGTTACGTAGGAAATTTTTTGAATTTCTGCTACGTTCCCCAACAGTGGCATCATGAGCTAGGTCTATTGCGTAGATTCTTTGCACGAGTAGAACACAAAGTAGTTGTGGGCGTCGATATTGTTCAATATGCTTGCCGTTACTAGTCTTATCTTGATTCGGCGGCATCGTGGGATGAAGCGGCCCGGACCAACCTTACACGTACGCTTACGTGAGACCGGTTCCACCGACAAACATGCACTAGCTGCATAAGGTGGCTGGCGGGTGTCTGTCTCTCCCACTTTAGTCGGATCGGATTCGATGAAAAGGGTCCTTATGAAGGGTAAATAGCAATTGGCATATCACGTTGTGGTTCATGCGTAGGTAAGAAACGTTCTTGCTAGAAACCCATAGCAGCCACGTAAAACATGCAAACAACCATTAGAGGACGTCTAACTTGTTTTTGCAGGGTATGCTATGTGATGTGATATGGCCAAAAAGGATGTGATGAATGATATATGTGATGTATGAGATTGATCATGTTCTTGTAATAGGAATCACGACTTGCATGTCGATGAGTATGACAACCGGCAGGAGCCATAGGAGTTGTCTTTATTTATTTGTGACCTGCGTGTCAACTTAAACGTCATGTAATTACTTTACTTTATTGCTAACCGTTAGCCATAGTAGTAGAAGTAATAGTTGGCGAGGCAACTTCATGAAGACACGATGATGGAGATCATGATGATGGAGATCATGGTGTCATGCCGGTGACGATGATGATCATGGAGCCCCGAAGATGGAGATCAAAAGGAGCAAAGTGATGATGGCCATATCATGTCACTATTTGATTGCATGTGATGTTTATCATGTTTATACATCTTATTTGCTTAGAACGACGATAGTAAATAAGATGATCCCTTACAACAATTTCAAGAAGTGTTCTCCCCTAACTGTGCACCGTTGCGACAGTTCGTGTTTCTAAGCACCACGTGATGATCGGGTGTTAGATTCTAACGTTCACATACAACGGGTGTAAGACAGATTTACACACGCGAAACACTTAGGGTTAACTTGACGAGCCTAGCATGTACAGACATGGCCTCGGAACACGGAGACCGAAAGGTCGAACATGAGTCGTATAGAAGATACGATCAACATGAAGATGTTCACCGATGATGACTAGTCCGTCTCACGTGATGATCGGACACGGCCTAGTTTGACTCGGATCATGTGATCACTTAGATGACTAGAGGGATGTCTATCTGAGTGGGAGTTCATAAGATGAACTTAATTATCCTGAACATAGTCAAAAGGTTTTTGCAAATTATGTCGTAGCTCACGCTTTAGTTCCACTGTTTAGATATGTTCCTAGAGAAAGTTTAGTTGAAAGTTGATAGTAGCAATTATGCGGACTAGGTCCGTAAACTGAGGATTGTCCTCATTGCTTCATAGAAGGCTTATGTCCTTAATGCACCGCTCAGTGTGCTGAACCCCAAACATCGTTTGTGGATGTTGCGAACATCTGACATACACGTTTTGATAACTACGTGATAGTTCAGTTAAACGGTTTAGAGTTGAGGCACCAAAGACGTTTTTGAAACATCGCGAAACATATGAGATGTTTTGAGGGCTGAAATTGGGATTTCAGGCTCGTGCCCATGTCAAGAGGTATAAGACCTCCGATGACTTTCTTAACCTGCAAACTAAGGAGAAAAGCTCAATTGTTGAGCTTGTGCTCAGATTGTCTGAGTACAACAATCATTTGAATCGAGTGGGAGTTGATCTTCCAGATAAGACAGTGATGGTTCTCCAAAGTCATTGCCACCAAGCTGTTAGAGCTTCGTGATGAACTATAACATATCAGGGATAGATATGATGATCCTTGAGATACTCGCGATGTTTGACACCGCGAAAGTAGAAATCAAGAAGGAGCATCAATTGTTGATGGTTGGTGAAACCACTAGTTTCAAGAAGGGCAAGGGCAAGAAGGGATACTTCATGAAACGGCAAATCAGCTGCTGCTCTAGTAAAGAAACCCAAGGTAAAACCCAAACCCGAGACTAAGTGCTTCTGTAATAAGGGGAACAACCACTAGAGCAGAATTACCCTAGATACTTGGTAGATAAGAAGGCTGGCAAGGTCGATAGAAGTATATTGGATATACATTGTGTTAATGTGTACTTTGCTAGTACTCCTAGTAGCACCAGGGTATTAGATACCGGTTCGGTTGCTAAGTGTTAGTAACTCGAAATAAAAGCTACGGAATAAACGGAGACTAGCTAAAGGTGAGCTGACGATATGTGTTGGAAGTTTTTCCAAGCTTGATATGATCAAGCATCGCACGCTCCCTCTACCAAAGAGATTGGTGTTAAACCTAAATAAATGTTATTTGGTGTTTGCGTTGAGCATAGACATGATTGGATTACGTCTATCGCAATACGGTTATTCATTTAAGGAGAATAATGGTTACTCTGTTTATTTGAATAATACCTTCAATGGTCTTACACCTAAAATGAATGGTTTATTAAATCTCGGTCGTAGTGATACACATGTTCATGCCAAAAGATAGTAATGATAGTACCACCTACTTGTGGCACTGCCACGTAAGTCATATCGGTATAAAACGCATGAAGAAGCTCCATATTGATGGATCTTTGGGCTCACTCGTTTTTGAAAAGTTTGAGACATGCGAACCATGTCTATTGGTGTATATGCATGAAGAAACTCCATGCAAATGGACCGTTTTGACTCACTTGATTTTGAATCACTTGGGACATGCAAATCATACCACATGGGCAAGATGACTGAAAAGCCTCGTTTTCAGTAAGATGGAACAAGATAGCAACTTGTTGGAAGTAACACATTTTGATGTGTGCAGTCCAATGAGTGCTGAGGCATGCAGTGAATATCGTTATGTTCTTACTTCACAGATGATTCGAGTAGATGTTGAGTATATTTACTTGATGAATCACGAGTCTGAATTATTGAAAGGTTCAAGTAAATTTCAGTGTGAAGTTGAAAGATCGTCGTGACAAGAGGATAAAAGATCTATGATATGATCATAGAGATGAATATCTGAGTTACGAGTTTTGGCACACAATTAAGACATTGTGGAAATTGTTTCATAATTAATACCGCCTGGAACACCATAGTGATGGTGTGTCCGAACATCATAGTTGCACCCTATTGGATATGGTGCGTACCATGATGTCTCTTATCGAATTACCACTATAGTTTATGGATTAGGCATTAGAGACAACCACATTCACTTTAAATAGGGCACCACGTAATTCCGATGAGATGACACCGTATGAATTATGGTTTAGAGAAACCTAAGTTGTCGTTTCTTAAAGGTTTGGGGCTGCGACGCTTATGTGAAAAAGTTTCAGGATTAAGCTCGAACCCAAAGCGGATAAAATGCATCTTCATAGGACACCCAAAACAGTTGGGTATACCTCCTAATTTAGATCCGAAAGCAATATGGATTGTTTCTTGAATCGGGTCCTTTCTCGAGGAAAGGTTTCTCTCGAAAAGTTGTGTGGGAGGATGGTGGAGACTTGATGAGGTTATTGAACCGTCACTTCAACAAGTGTGTAGCAGGGCACAGGAAGTTGTTCCTGTGGCACGTACACCAACTGAAGTGGAAGCTTATGATAGTGATCATGAAACTTCGGATCGAGTCACTACCAAACCTCGTGGGATGACAAGGATGCGTACTACTTCAGAGTGGTACGTAATCCTGTCTTGGAAGTCATGTTGCTAGACAACAATGAACCTACGAGCTATGGAGAAGCGATGGTGGGCCCGGATTCCGATAAATGGCTCGAGGCCATAAAATCCGAGAACGGATCCATGACTTTGGAAGAAATACTTGATGGTCGTAAGGCCATTGGGTACGGCTGGATTTTAAAAGAAGACAGACAATGATGGTAAGAATTACCATTAAGAAAGCTCGACTTGTCGTTAAGATATTTTCCGACAAGTTCAAGGAGTTGATTACGGTGAGGTTTTCTCACTCGTAGCGATGCTAAGAGTCTGTTGGAATTATATTAGCAATTACTGCATTATTTATGAAATCTTGCAGATAGGATGTCAAAACATTGTTTCCTCGACGATTCTTGAGGAAATGTTGTATGTGATACAACCGGAAGGTTTTGTCTATCCTGAAATATGCTAATAAGTATGCAAAGCTCCAGCAATCCTTCTGAGGACTGGAGTGAGCATCTCGGAGTTGGAATGTATGCTTTGATGAGATGATCAAAGATTTTGGGTGTATACAAAGTTTAAGAGAAACTTGTATTTCCAAAGAAGTGAGTGGGAGCAATATAGAATTTCTGATGAGTATATGTTGTTGACATATTAATGATCAGAAATGACGTAGAATTTCTGGAAAGCATGTAGGGTTATTTGGAAAGTGTTTTCAATGGAAAACCTGGATTAAGCTACTTGAACATTGAGCATCAAGATTTATAAGGATAGATCAAAACGCTTAATAGTACTTTCAAATGAGCACATACCTTGACATGATCTTGAAGGTGTTCAAGATGGATCAGTCAAAGAAGGAGTTCTTGCCTGAGTTGTAAGGTATGAAGTTAAGACTTCAAGCTCGACCATGGCAGAATAGAGAGAAAGGAACGAAGGTCGTCCCCTATGCTTAAGACATAGGCTCTACAGTATGCTATGCTGTGTACCGCACCTGAAGTGTGCTTTACCATGAGTCAGTCAAGGGGTACAAGAGTGATCCAAGAATGGATCACAGGACAGCGGTCAAAGTTATCCTTAGTAACTAGTGGACTAAGGAATTTTCTCAATTATGGAGGTGGTAAAAGAGTTCGTCGTAAAGGGTTACGTCGATGCAAGCTTAACACCTATCCGGATAGCTCTGAGTAGAGATACCGGATACGTATAATGGAGCAACAATTTAGAATAGCTCCAAGTAGAACAGTTATTTGGAATAGCTCCAAATAGAACGTGGTAGCTGCATCTAGGAGATGACATAAAGATTTGTAAAGCACACACGGATCTGAAAGGTTCAGACCCGTTGACTATAACCTCTCTCACAAGCATAACATGATCAAACCTAGAACTCATCGAGTGTTAATCACATGGTAAATGTGAACTAGATTATTGACTCTAGTAAACTCTTTGGGTGTTAGTCACATCGGGATGTGACCTTGAGTGTTAATCACATATCGATGTGAACTAGATTATTGACTCTAGTGCAAGTGGGAGACTGTTGGAAATATGCCCTAGAGGCAATAATAAATTGATTATTATTATATTTCCTTGTTCATGATAATCGTTTATTATCCATGCTAGAATTGTATTGATAGGAAACTCAGATACATGTGTGGATACATAGACAACACCATGTCCCTAGTAAGCCTCTAGTTGACTAGCTCGTTGATCAATAGATGGTTACGGTTTCCTGACCATGGACATTGGATGTCGTTGATAACGGGATCACATCATTAGGAGAATGATGTGATGGACAAGACCCAATCCTAAGCCTAGCACAAGATCATGTAGTTCGTATGCTAAAGCTTTTCTAATGTCAAGTATCATTTCCTTAGACCATGAGATTGTGCAACTCCCGGATACCGTAGGAGTGCTTTGGGTGTGCCAAACGTCACAACGTAACTGGGTGGCTATAAAGGTACATTACGGGTATCTCTGAAAGTGACTGTTGGGTTGGCACGAATCGAGATTGGGATTTTGTCACTCCGTGTAAACGGAGAGGTATCTCTGGGCCCACTCGGTAGGACATCATCATAATGTGCACAATGTGACCAAGGGGTTGATCACGGGATGATGTGTTACGGAACGAGTAAAGAGACTTGCCGGTAACGAGATTGAACAAGGTATCGGTATACCGACGATCGAATCTCGGGCAAGTACTATACCGCTAGACAAAGGGAATTGTATACGGGATCGATTGAGTCCTTGACATCGTGGTTCATCCGATGAGATCATCGTGGAACATGTGGGAGCCAACATGGGTATCCAGATCCCGCTGTTGGTTATTGACCGAAGAACATCTCGGTCATGACTACATGTCTCCCGAACCCGTAGGGTCTACACACTTAAGGTTCGATGACGCTAGGGTTATAAAGGAAGCTTGTATGTGGTTACCGAATGTTGTTCGGAGTCCCGGATGAGATCCCGGACGTCACGAGGAGTTCCGGAATGGTCCGGAGGTAAAGATTTATATATAGGAAGTCCTGTTTCGGCAATCGGGACAAGTTTCGGGGTCATCGGTATTGTACCGGGACCACCGGAAGGGTCCCGGGGGCCCACCGGGTGGGGCCACCTGCCCCCGGGGGCCACATGGGCTGTAGGGGGTGCGCCTTGGCCTACATGGGCCAAGGGCACCAGCCCCTAGAGGCCCATGCGCCAAGATAAAGGAAAAAGGGAAGAGTCCTAAAGGGGGAAGGCACCTCCGAGGTGCCTTGGGGAGGATGGACTCCTCCCCATCCTTAGCCGCACCCCTTCCTTGGAGGAGGGGGCAAGGCTGCGCCTCCCCCCTCTCCCTTGGCCCTATATATAGTGGGGAAAAGGAGGAGCAATCATACCCAAGGCCTTTGGTTGCCTCCCTCTCCCTCCCGTGACACATCTCCTCTCCCGTAGGTGCTTGGCGAAGCCCTGCAGGGTTGCCACGCTCCTCCATCACCACCACGCCGTTGTGCTGCTGCTGGATGGAGTCTTCCTCAACCTCTCCCTCTCTCCTTGCTGGATCAAGGCGTGGGAGACGTCACCGGGCTGTACGTGTGTTGAACGCGGAGGTGCCGTCCGTTCGGCACTAGGATCATCGGTGATCTGAATCACGACGAGTACGACTCCATCAACCCCGTTCACTTGAACGCTTCCGCTTAGCGATCTACAAGGGTATGTAGATGCACTCTCCCTCCTACTCGTTGCTGGTCTCTCCATAGATAGATCTTGGTGTTACGTAGGAAAATTTTTGAATTTCTGCTACGTTCCCCAACATTTCCCCCATATGTGCGGACGGTGAACATGATATACGCAACCCACATCCCCAAAAAGGAACGGAAGCGTGCGCTCAGGGACGTATATGCGTTGGAGCCAGTCGCCCCAAAGTTCAACCCATGGTCCTCCTGCCCGATC
Organism: Triticum dicoccoides; assembly: GCF_002162155.2. Taxonomy (NCBI): domain Eukaryota; kingdom Viridiplantae; phylum Streptophyta; class Magnoliopsida; order Poales; family Poaceae; genus Triticum; species Triticum dicoccoides. Next base: position 34,639,919 of record NC_041385.1, on the reverse strand, counting down.
ACTTTTGATCGAAGGGACCACCCCACTAGCATCCATCACGACGGATTCGCCACATTGGTCCTAGACCCAATCATTGACGGATTTCACCTCACTAGAGTCCTCATGGACGACGCCAGCAGCCTGAACCTGCTTTATCAGGATACAATGCGGAAAATGGGCATAGATCCCTCAAGGATTAAACCCACAAAGATGACCTTTAAAGGCATCATACCATGTGTAGAGGCCAGCTGTACAGGCTCAGTTACACTCGAAGTGGTCTTCGGATCCCCGGATAATTTCCGAAGCGAGGAGTTAATCTTCGACATAGTCCCATTCCGCAGTGGCTATCATGCCCTGCTCGGAGGAACCGCATTTGCAAAGTTCAATGCGGTGCCGCACTATGCATATCTCAAGCTCAAGATGCCAGGCCCTCGCGGAGTCATTACGGTCAATGGAAACACCGAACGCTCTCTCCGAACAGAGGAGCACACGGCGGCCCTCGCGGCGGAAGTACAAAGTAGCCTCTCAAGGCAATTCTCCAGTCCGGCTGCTAAGTGTCCGGACACCGTCAAGCGCGCCTGGTGTCACCTACAACAAGACTGTCTGGCACGTTCTGAGCTAGCATAGCAGTGCGGCCCCAGCCCCAGCCCTTGCGAGATTGCGAAACCAGTACCACGCGTACATAATTACGCTTTAGAAATACCATGGGCATAAGGGGGGCACAACCACGGCATGCCTAGAATGCGGCTTAACCGTACTAGGGGCTCCCGATTTTTGTGATTTTTCTTTTTTTACTTTCAGGACTCCACTATTCGGAAGAGCTGTCCGGCAGTACAATCGCAGAACACACGATGCAACAGCCAGGGAGACAGCAAGCCACGTCGAACGTCCAGGTGGTCTCTATAACGAGCTAAATACATGTCTTACTTAAAGTCTCGCAGCTTGCCCCTGGAGGGGGACATGTCAAATAATCCCATCTCTTGCTTATCGCACTATTTGTATCGTTCTTCTCTCATAGCAGCCCTTTCATAAACAATATATAGCTCTTGTCTATTATTGCATTTATTTCTTACATATGTTCAGTTTTGACATTATGCAACCGTACACTTTGGTACGGCCAGTACACCAGGGGCTTAATTACTCTAGAATACGGTGTGAGAAGACCGAACACTCTCATGAGTGCGGCACCTCGAACTTATAGCATTATATGCATCGGCTCCGAATCATGTCTTGGGTCAATAGTTGGGTTTGCCCGGCTCCCATGTTTTGGTACCTTACGTTCTGCTATATCGGCTAAGGTAGCACTGGGAGAACTACTACGATTGTGCCCCAGTTGAGATGGGTTAACACCTCAGTAGAGAAAGCTAAAAGTGACCGTCCTGATAGGGTGAGAGTCGGTCGCTGTTCACAAGGTTTTTCGAGTCCTTAAAGACTTATGCCGCTTAGAGCGAGGAGCTGGCTTTGTCCGGCCTAGGCGTGGATAGCGCCCCGAACTCGGTCTTCCGAATACAAGGGGCTTCGCCAAAATTTAAAATTATAGAATTCTATGGCTAAGTGAGAGTGATAAAGCATTATAAGTCCGATTGCCTTGTTCGTTGTGCTGAGCGCCTCCCTCGACGGACCCAAGAATGGGAACAAGAGCGCTCAGGTTTATCCCGAACATCCCAGCACTCGTGGCATGGGGGTAGAAGCCGACGACTTGCATCTCTCAGATTTAATAAACGGCCGCACAGAAGGTAATATTTTAAATTCAAAAAGCGTTGCTTAGCGCATATGAACAAGTTTTCAGCGCACAGGATAAACACGAGTGAGTTTACTCAAAAATTACATCCCTGGTACATTCATTCGCCACAAGGCGGGCACCCTTCAGGACTCCCTCATAATACATCTCGGGCCTGCGATGCTCCTTCCCCTCCGGTGGCCCTTCTCTCACTAGCTTCTCAGCATCCAGCTTGCCCCAGTGCACTTTAGCACGGGCAAAAGTCCTACGGGCGCCTTCAATGCATACGGAACGCTTGATGACTCCAAGCCACGGACAGGCACCCACCAGCCGCCTCACCAACCCAAAGTAGCTCTCAGGCAGGACCTCCCCAGGCCACAGCCGGCCTATAAGGCCCTTCATGGCCTGTTCGGCCACCTTATGGAGCTCGACCAGCTGCTTCAGCTGGTCGCTCAAGGGCACCGGGCGTCCGGCCTCAGCATACTGGGACCAGAACACCTTCTCTGTCGAGCTCCCTTCTTTAGCTCGGTAGAATGCGGCGGCGGCGGACACACTGCGGGGCAAATCTGCGAATGCTCCTGGAGAGCTCCGGATTCGGGTAAGTAACATGTAATTCACTTTCACATGCTTGCTTTGCATAAAGAATGCCTTACCCGCCGCTATCTTTTTCATCGCCTCAATCTCCTGGAGGGATTTTTGGGCTTCGGCCTTGGCAGACTTGGCGCTTTCAAGTGCCGAGGCAAGCTTGGACTCTCACATCTTTGACTCAAGCTCTAAACTCTCGTGTTTCTTCACGAGAGCATCGAGCTCTTGCCGCACCTCCACCACCCGCGCCTCTTGTTTCTCTCGCTCGGTGCGCTCCATGGCCGCATTGTCTTCGGCCTTGGACAGCGCTTCCTTCAGGGTCGCCACCTCGGTTGTGGCCTCTGTAACATTCACGTTGGTCCTGTCATTATTTGCATCCAGGTATTTTTATATATATTTACATAAGGCACTACCTACCTTCCTTGTCCTCGAGGTGCTTCTTGGCAAGGCCGAGCTCATTCTCGGACCGCTCGAGGCTCTGCTTCAATGCATCGACCTCCGCAGTCAGTGCGGCAGAGGTCAGCAGCGCAGCCTGCATTCCCATATTGACATATTTATGTTAGACTCCCGCGTATATCTTTTTAGATCCTCAGTCCGACTTTTCTTTCCGAACACCAAAACTGAGCATCAGGGGCTACTGTCTATGCGGTAACATTTTTACATGTTATAAATACATACCTCAAAGCCTGTTAGAAGGCTGGCACAGGCTTTTGTCAGCCCGCTCTTGGCGGACTGAACCTTCTCGATCACCGCACTCATAACAGTGTGGTGCTCCTCGTCGATGGAGGCGCCGTTAAGCACCTCTAGAAAATTGTCTGGCGCCTCCGGTTGGACGGAGGATGCCGGCGTCGTAGGCTTGCCCTTCTTGTGAAGGGGCCGCCTGCCGGACTCCGAAACCACTAAAGGTTCCGGTGCGGTGTCCGGCCCAGCGCCGGACTTAGATCCTTCCAGGGTTTTAACCCATTCGGGCCTGGAGTCCGGGAGGTCACCTTGCGTCACCTCCAGGACCACCTCCTCCTGGCTCTGCCCCTTTCGGGACTCCGCCTCGGCTTCGTCCGTAGGGCGGGGGGAGGAAGCCGTCGGGAGTGAAAGACTATTCATATCCGACGAGTCCAGGGAGCCACTCGACGAATCGTCGAGCTGAGCCTTGGGCGGACTGCATGATTATATTCGGCGTCAGAAGGTACTGTGCAATAAAGGAATACCGTGAGTTATTCTGGTATTCGGACACTTACGATTTCGCCAGGGGCTTGGCCCTGGATGGCCACTCCTCTCCGCCGTCTTCGGCGTCGGAGGCGTAGTCCGGAAGAAGGGTCTTCCCCTTCTTGGACCCTCTGGCCTCCCCAGTTGGGGCGGCTTTCCTTTTCTTTCCTCCCCCCGTTGGAGGGGGAGAGGCTTCTTCTTCCTCCTCCTCGTCTTCAGAGGAGGAGTGCGCTTCGGGGTCGTCGGGCGATGAGTCCGACACCACCAGGCGCCGGGAGCTCCTTCGAGTTCCCGTGGCCTTCTTCTTGGCCTTCTTCTCCGGCACCACGTGAGGTGCCGGAACCAGCAGCTTGGCCAAGCGGGCATCTGTTGGGTCTTCGGGCAAAGGAGCCGGACAGTCGATCTGTCCGGACTTCTTCTGCTAGTCCTGTTAAAGGAATGGGAGTTTAGATCCCACATAGAGTCAAACTATGAAAAACAAGTTCCCTGTAATGGGTAAACTAAGCTTACCGCGTTGGCTTGGCGCTTCGCGCAGAATCTGCGATCCACGGTAGTGGGAGGGTGAACCTCGGAGCTCTTGAAAAGCACCTTCCAAGCATCTTCGTGCGTTGTGTCGAAGAGCCTGGACAGAGTTTGGTGCTGGGCCAGGTCAAATTCCCACAGATTAAAAGCTCGCCGTTGACACGGTAGGATCCGGCGGAAGAGCATGACCTGGACTACGTTGACGAGTTTAACCTTCTTGTCCATCAGGTTTTGGACGCAGGTTTGGAGTCCGATCGCCTCTTCCGGATTGCCCCAAGACAGGCCCTTCTCTTTCCATGAGGTGAGCCGTGTGGGGATGCCAGATCAAAACTCGGGGGCCGCTGCCCATTCAGGGTCACGCGGCTCGGTGATGTAGAACCACCCCGATTGCCACCCTTTGATGGTTTCCACAAAGGAGCCCTCGAGCCATGTGACGTTGGCCATCTTGCGCACCATGGAGCCTCCGCACTCCGCTTGTCGGTCGCCCACAACCTTCGGCTTGACATTGAAGGTCTTCAGCCATAAGCTGAAGTGGGGCTGGATGCAAAGGAAGACCTCACACACGACGATAAACGCCGAGATGTTGAGGATGAAGTTCGGGGCCAGTTCGTGGAAATCCAGGCCATAGTAGAACATGAGCCCCCGGACAAATGGGTGAAGAGGAAAGCCCAGTCCGCGGAGGAAATGGGGGAGAAACACGACCCTCTCATGGGGCCTGGGGGTGGGGATGAGCTGCCCCTCATCTGGGAGCCGGTGCACGATGTCGTTGGACAAGTATCCGGCTTTCCTCAGCTTCTTGATTTGCCCCTCCGTAACGGAGGAGGCCATCCACTTGCCTCCTGCTCCGGACATGATTGGAGAAGGTTGAGGTGGGAAGTGCGGACTTGGTCGCTGGAGCTCGAGTGCGTAGGAATGGATAAGCGAAGGAGGAGGAAGGCGTAGATGGAAAGGGTGGATTCTTATCCCCTTATATGGGCGGCCGAAACTATGTGCCCCCACCAACCTAGTAAAACTTGCTTATCTCCCAAGCGCCACGGTTAATGGCGCGGTTGGGTTACCCACGCCCGTATTGATGAGAATCCCGGAATAAGGGGACACAATCTCTGCTTTGACAAGATGTGCCAAGGAAATCGCCTCGCTAAACACGCTGAGGTGGGACAGTAAAACGATTCGAATAAAGGCTTGGCTGTGGCATGATGTCACGCTACGGGATACGTCAGCAGATTAGATTTATGCGAATATTATTCTCTCTACGGTGGTATGTGGAAACTATTTTGCAGAGACGGACACTATCCTTGTGTTCAACATCTTCTATGAAGTATTCGGAGGAGAAACCCGCCTTGCAATGCCGAAGATAATTTGCACGCCGGACTCGTCGTCATTCAAGCCTGGTTCAGTGGCTACTGAGGAAGTCCTGGATTATGGGGTGTCCGGATGGCCGGACTATAACCTTTGGCCGGACTCCCGGACTATGAAGATACAAGATTGAAGACTTCGTCCCGTGTCCGGATAGGACTTTCCTTGGCATGGAAGGCAAGCTTGGCTATACGATATGTAGATCTCCTCCCATTGTAACCGACTCTGTGTAACCCTAGCCCTCTCCGTTGTCTATATAAACCGGAGAGGTTTAGTCCGTAGGACAAATTATAATCATACCATAGGCTAGCTTCTAGGGTTTAGCCTCTCTGATCTCGTGGTAGATCTACTCTTGTACTACCCATATCATCAATATTAATCAAGCAGGAGTAGGGTTTTACCTCCATCGAGAGGGCCCGAACCTGGGTAAAAACATCGTGTCCCTTGTCTCCTGTTACCATCCACCTAGACGCACAGTTCGGGACCCCCTACCCGAGATCCGCCGGTTTTGACACCGACAATGGGACTTAAAAATATCATCAGGGTATATGTGCTAGTTTGGTTGAACTATAAGTGCGAATTCCACATAAGTATAACTATTGGTTCTTCATACCTGTATCCAAACTCATTCTATATTGTAACTACAGTTCTTTAGAACTATAACGGCTAGTTCTTAAGAACAATAGGACACAGCCACAAATTGAAAAGATAAAAAAATCTAGAAGTGCAAACTCAAGTTGTCATGTTGACTCAAGAAGTGAATACTATTAACCAAAACATTAGAAAGAAAAGATATATAGATTACTAAATTCTATCATGCGGTTTTGTTGATTCTTCTGGCCCAGATTTTGTTTTTTCATTTAAACAAGTCTCTTTAGGGTCTCAAACAAGCAGCCTACGCTTGGTTTCTTCGCTTCAAATATTTTATTGTGACACTGGGTTTTGTTGCCTCCAAATGTGATTCTTCGTTGTTCATCGTTCACCATGGCTCTTCCATGGCTTACCTATTACTTTATGTTGCTGACATTATATTCACTGCCAACACAACCACCCTCCTTACATCCATCATTTCATCTCTCAAAGCCGAATTTGCCATGAGTGATCCTGGTTACATCCATCATTTTTTGGGCATCATGTTACATGCTCTCATGACCAACTCTTCTTGTCCCAACAATAGTACACCCTAAAGATCCTTGATTGTGCTTGCATGTTGAATTGCAACACCATCTCCACCCCCGTGGACACCCATGCCAAATTATCTTCTCAGTCTGGCTCACCCATGCATGACAGCTCCTTGTACCTTAGCCTTGCCGGTGCACACCAATACCTCACCCTCACCCGTCTCGACATTGCCTATGCTGTGTAGCAAGTATGTATCTTTATGCATGGTCCTCGTGAGGGCCACTTTCAGTTGATCAAACAAATTCTGAGATATCTCAAGGGCACATCTTACTTTGGACTTCGATTCTTTAAGTCCCCTACTCATGATCTTGTTTCATATTCCGATGCAGATGGGCCGGGTTGTCCGTACACTCGCAAGTCAAATTCTTGTTTTTATGTGTTTCTTGGTTCCATTGTTTTTTCTTGGTCCTCCAAGCGACAACACACCGTCTCCCATTCCAACGCCGAGGCAGAATATCGGGTTGTTGCTAATTGTGTTGCCGAGTCGTGTTGGTTGCACCAATTACTACTTGTGTAGCATCGGCCTCACACACGTGCTACCGTGACTTATTGAGATAACATCAGCACCTTGTATTGGCCCAACAACCCAGTGCAACATCAATGAATGAAGCATGTTGAGATTGATTAGCATTTTGTTCGTGACGGTGTGGCTCTTGGTGAAGCTCTTGTCCGACATGTGCCCCACAACTCTCAGTTTTCGATATATTCACCAAAGGACTACCAACATATGTTGTTCTCGACTTCAGAACCAGCTTGAACGTCCTGCATGGCGATGTTCCATCTGAGGGGTGGGGGGTGTTGAGTTACACATATTATGTTGTACTATCATGAGTGTTTTCTACTTATCCCAACCTTCTCTCCTAGTTTATAGGATGGCTAGTGCATGAGTACAGGAGGGTGTCACTCCATATATGTAAACTTGTGATCAATGCTAATGAATGTGAGAGATATTTACTCCTTAAGTGATACTCAATGTTTTTTGGGAGGAAAAATTCGGTGTCGATGTATGCCAAAGGTGTTCGCATACTCAAAGGTAATTGTGTGTACTGGATCGGTAGTAGAGGTAGGGATGAGGCATGGTCTTTGACATGAGGATGGGATGCCAACACCTTGCCTTCCCCCGGTGGATGGTGTTGTTCCAGGGTATCCACAACAACAAAGCACAGTCTGCTCGTACTTCCTGACTGAAGAAGTGAATAATTGCAATACTAATGACAAAAGAGTGAAGTAGTTTTCTTCCCTCTTCTTTCTTTGCTTGTTCATTTTTCATTTATCATTTTATGAATATCTTTTAAAATATGTCATAATTCTTTTTTGAAATCGTGAACACTTTTTTAATTTACAAACATTCGTTTAGAAAATTATAAATATTATGTAATTTCACAAACATTTATTTAATCATGTACATTTTTTGAATTCATGAACATCTTTTTCTACAGTGAACATTTCTTTGAAACTCATGAACATTGTTTTGAACCCCACACCCACCTGGAACGGATCGATCGTGCCTTTTTCAACCTGGCTTGGGCTGAAGCCTTCCCAATTCATCCCTCTCATCCCTCACGCGTTTCACGTCCGACCACATCCCCCTCATCGTCCACGTCACCACAACAATCCCGTGGTCCAACTTTTTTAAATTTCAACCTGGCTGGGCCAATATCCAGTCGTGCCGTGATATAATTCACTCTGTTTGGGCTTCTCCATGGCCCACCATGCTGACCAATTCGGCCGCCACCCTCGCCTCCCTACTCAAACAAACTCGGGCTGGGCTAAAAAAATGGGCATGATTGCGCCTTCCGCTCCCCTCCGTGAATCTCGTTGTAAAATTGCTATCGCTGCCCTCGATCACGTTGAAGAATCCAGTCCTCTCTCCCCACCAGAACTCCTCACCCGCAAGATCATCGTATCTCTCCTCAAATGCACTATCCTAGAAAAAATTTCTTACTGGAAATGGCGTGCCAAAGTTTCCCGTGCTATCCATGGTGGTGAGAACTCTAAGTTCTTTCATATGTCGGCCTCACAACGCCTTAGAAGGAACAAAATCTTCTCTCTCACACGTGACGGCTCGGTTTTCAACTCTCATCAACATAAAGCCGAAATCCTGCGGGATTTTTTTGTCTCCCTCATCGGTTCTCCTGCCACGATGACCTGGCCTTTTGACCACAACTCAATTTATCCTGATCCCGAGGCTGGTCTCTACGTCCTCGAGGCACAATTTTCCAAAGAGGAGATCAAGATGGCCTTCTTCCAAATGAACCCCCAAGCAAGCCCTGGCCCTGATGGCTTCGGCCCCTCGTTCTGTAGATCCTTCTGGCCCTCTATCAAGCATGCAATGCTACCCCTCTTCACGCAATTTCACCATGGCATGGCAGATACGGAACGCCTAAAACCGTGCACACATCACTCTCCTGCCAAAGAATGCCTCCCCAACGACACCCGACGCCTTCAGACCAATTTTCCTACAAAACTGCCCAGTCAAAGCTATTGCTGAAGTCCTCACATCGCGACTCAAACCTCTAATTCCTAGTCTAGTTCATGGCAATCAAACTGGGTTTATCACAGACCGGAATATTGCTAAAAACTACGTTTATGCGGCAGACCTCATTAGCTCTTGCCACTAGCAAATGGCCAACCATGATTTTCAAGCTTGACTTTAAGAAGGCCTTTGATTCGGTTGCATGGACCGCCCTGGACAAAATCTTGGTTGTCTGAGGCTTCTCCCAATCTTTTGGCAACTAGATTAAAAATGTCCTCCACACGGGCAAGACTGACATCCTCGTAAATGGCATTCCAGGCCATTGGATACAATGCAAGAATGGATTGCGACAGGGTGACCCGGCCTCCCCCTACCTTTTCCTAATCGTCGCCGATCTTCTGCAGTAGCTCATATTCCAAAACCCCGACCCCGCTCTCCACCACCCCATTTTTCTCACCTACCCCCTACCGTTCTCCAATACGCCGACGATACGCTGATCATCGCAGCCACCTCTCCCTCCGTCGCTGCAACACTCAAAACAATCCTACAGAACATTGCACAAGCTACTGGTCTCACCATCAACTTCTCCAAAACCACCCTGGCAACCTTGCACACAAATGAAACTTTAGCTGCCACCGCTGCTCTCGCCATGGACTGGACACGCGCCCCTCTGCCGCAAACCTACCTTGGACTCCCCCTCGCCCCAACCAAGCCCTCCTCCAATGCCTTCGCTCCTTTGATAGAACGATCTCGCAAATTACTATCTGGCTGGCGTGCCAAGCTTCTAGACAGAGGTGATTGCCTTATTCTCATCTCCACGGTCATCGACTCCCTCCTTACCTACATTATGTCTGTCTTTCGTATACCCAAGAAAACCCTTAAAATCATTGACTCTCTGAGACGGTCATTTTTTTGGGCCGGAGAAGATGCCTGCTCGGATGCTCAATGCCTGATTGCGTGGAAAAACGTTTGTACACCAAAAAAATCGGTGGTTTAGGGCTCAAAACCTGCATGTTCCAAATAATTGCCTTCTAATGAAGTTCGCTGCCAAAGCACTCTCCTCTGCGCAGTCTCCCTGGCTAGATTGGCTAGATCTCCAACACCCCAACGCCTTAGTCTCATCGGCACCCCAAACCTCATTCTTGTGCCGCATAATATCTCAAAAAATCCCAACCCTACAGTCAATTTCCTTTGTGCTAACAAAAAGTGGAACATAGACCTATTTCTGGGTGGATACCTGGCTCACCCCAAAACCCTTAGCTACCACCTTCCCGCACCTCTTCTCACACTCAACTCTACAACTGGTGAAAGTGGCCAACATCTTGCATTTCGGTATTGAGGCTAACCTCCGTAATCGTCTCTCTCTTACTGCAGAAACAGAGCTTGTCTCGCTTTTGGCTGTTTTGTAGGACTTCGCGCCTTCGACAAAGGAAGATCAACGGTTCCTACTTCAGGGTCATGACTTCTCCATCAAGGCGGCATACGGCACCCTCATGACC
>NC_041385.1:34628675-34629180 GCF_002162155.2 Triticum dicoccoides | reverse complement strand
AAGATAAAGACGTTTGCTTGGCTTCTCTTCAAAGACCGCCTCAACACTAGTGCGAATCTAGCACACAAGCATATAATCTCCTCCGATTTATGCCCACGCTGTGCTACGTTACCTGAAGACTCCATTCATCTCTTCATCACATGTCCTCTTGCCAACAGGTTATGGCAACGTGTAGGTTTCCTGCCCTCGACCGATGACCTAAATGAGCTCTGGGACACTCCGCTGCCTCAACACCTCCCCAAGAATGTTTGGCCCTTCGTGCTCCTCGCACTACTCTGGAAGATATGGGCAGCACGAAGTGACATGCCCTTTAGGAATATTGATCAATGCTCTGTAATAACCCTTAGAAACCTTGTCTCGGACTTAGATATTTGGTCACACTGCCTTATTAATACGAGTGACAAGGACGACGTCTTCTCGTGGCGTTCCTACCTCTCTGAACGTTGCACCGTGCTTCTGTAATCTGTACCTGCTGTTTTCAGCCGTTTGAGAAATATATTCAGGT
>NC_041385.1:34605582-34628500 GCF_002162155.2 Triticum dicoccoides | reverse complement strand
ATGGACATTTTATTAATTTGGTAATACTTTTGAAATTCATCAACATTTTTTTGTTAGATGAACATTTTTTAATGCATGAACTTTTAAAAATAAATGAATTTTTTGAATTAGCAAACATGGTTCGAGTCAACGAACGTTTTTCACAATTCATAATAAATTTTTTTAATGATTTTTTTTTAAAAAATCAGCAAAGTTTCTATAATGTGCAAAAAAAATTGAAGTTGTGAACATTTTTGTTGAAATTCATGAACATTCTAGAAACCATCTGCCTTGAGTAGCACGTTGATGTCGAGCTGTCTTGTCTATGAAAATGAAGGAGCCAAGAGCTGTCTTTTCTTGCAGAGCGTGCACTGTATCATATGAGAGAATCTCTCCAAAATCGCCTACTTCTATCATGAGTATCTTCCCCGTGCATTTGTACTTATGCTCGCGCGAGTAATTGTCGCCAACACAGAAATAGAGGCCGTTGGCTTGTCTGAATTCCATGAGCTGTCGTTCCTCGGCCTACTCTCGTTGTTGCCGGGCCAAGGAAGGGCGGCGGCGTGTGCCTGAATGGGTGCTGGTGGAGCAGGCGGTGGCCGGCCCACGGGAACAATGTGGTGGCACGGTGTCTTTGTTTCTAGTTCCTCTTCCTGAATTCGAGCAAACACCACATCTCGAGTGATACTGGTAGGAGCTTGTAAGCGGACTCCCAGTCATAATTTGTCCCTTAGTCCAAGCATAAACCGGGAGTTGAAGAACTGCGTGCTCAGGGTTGGGTCCAAGGACAGCCGATGGTACATCAGAGGTATCGAACTGCTGACGATAGTCTTGCACAGTCCCTATCTGACGCAACTAAACCAACTGATGCATCTGCACTTCAAATTCCTCCGGTCCAAATTCTGCTTCAACAACTGCTCTGAATGTTGGCCATGTCTGCCCGGGTGGGTCGGATGAAACGACTGCAGGCACATCGTGGCCAGTCCATCCATGTACAGAGCAGCACTAAGAAGTGCACCGATTAAGCCAGATGCGCTGGGTGTCGCCGTCGAAACGCCGGAAATCATGCGTAAGCGGTTTTGTGTGGTGATCCGTGCCGTGAGCATGGTTTAACGCCGTGGGCGAGTGCTGAATAAGTAGCGGTGGCACGTGGTTGTCCGGCCGTGCAAACGACAGCTGCGTCCCGCCGTTTGTGCAGAGGGGCAGCGGCGTGGGGCGGGCTGGCAGAGGGGGCGACGGTGGTGGTGCATGCACGGAGGAGCCCACGTGACTTGTGGGCCTCGTCCACATCTGCCTGTGTGAGGTCGATCTGCTTCGAGAGATGCTTGAGCTCAGTGGAGTCCTGGTCGTTGTAGTTGTAGGCGACCTGTGGTTGGTGGTGCTCGTCGGCAGTCTTCTGATTCACGTCGAGGCGGCAGATGACGGTCTCAAGCATACTCTGAAGCTTGTCCGTGGTCTCCGACATGGCGTCGAGAACACGGCGTGTCTGCGCTGAGGGCTTAGATGGCAGTGCCCTGGTCTTGCTCCAAATCGACTGAATCCCGGGCAGTATTTCGAGCGAGCTCGTCAGAGCAGCTCGCGCCTGACCCTATGGAATTTACAGGTCGATTGAGAGGGTAAGAGATCGTTGGCAGCGGCGAGGTGGTGAATTTTTTTTAAAGGCTCTGATTACCAGATTGTAGCACCCTGGGAATCGCGATCGAGAATTAAAAGAAAGGAAGAGAATGGAGTAGGTGAGGAGGAGCTTTGGCAAAGGGGTAAGCAGATCATTCTAAAGTCTAAACACTCGCTGCTTTCTGGTTCGGTGAGACGTATACATAGTAGCTGCCACGTTGGGCCACCTTACATGGCCTCCAGCCCATGCACACGGACATGACCTCGGCCCAACACGCACACAGGGTTGCAGGTTCAGTTAACGACCCTTTGGTCGATCTGGTTTGCACGGAGACAAGCAATACACGAAGGGATCTTCCAATCTCCAGGGCAAACTTCGTCTTTTGTTGATCACTACATATCAGAGTTGGATCAGGTTCCCAAACCAGTGGTGCGTCAGCAAGAGGGATCGGGGGTCCAACAGAATCCGACCCAGCGGTGGTTGGCCCTGTCGTGATCACATGGGGATGTATCTTGGATCCTCGGCTATGCTTTACCGAGGGGTAATTGACCCAACCATGCTGGAAACATAGGCATGCAGGGAAACGATGGCACTGGCAGATGATTTACTAGTGCAGAGATTAACAGTGGCGTCCGACTGCCTGGGAGTGGTGAACGATATAAACAAGGGAGGTTCTCATGCGGCAGTAGTACATGAAATAATGAACCATAGTGGTAGTTTTGCTTTTTGTTCTTTTGTTCATGAGCCACGGTACCATAATTTCGAGGCTCACAATCTCGCCAAGTTTGCTTGTAATCTAAGTTTAGGTAGACATGTGTGGCTGGGCAATCCCAATGATCCACGGCATGTACCTATGAACATCCTTGATTAATAAAGTGGCGAGTTTCTCAAAAGAAAAAATTAACTGCTCAACTGAACTGCACTTGTTCAGTTCGTGCAGATGCAGTCGGAGCGTCAGTGTTAGCATCTGCAGGCTGTAGGCGCGACAAGCAGCGGCTCCAGTTGCCGCCGGCAAGCAGCAGCAGCCAGCAGGAGCGCGCACTGGGGCGGGGCCGGCGCCCAGCAGGACTGCAGTCTGCGTGTGGGCGGCGCCACGGCGTTAAGGCTGCGCTTTAGGCCGGCAGCCAACAGTAGCGACTAGCGATATCGGGCATTCGGACGAAGATGGATAGGAGGAGAAAAAGGTTCCCAAATACGAACGGGAGAGGTATGTTTCTGAATTTTAGTGTCATTTTCAGAGAATGACATAGCAATCTACAATGCGGTCGGAGACATTTGAATCCATTTGGACTTGGGGAATCAGGACCTCGGGATGGGTTGCACATTTGACAAGATATTTTTAGGCTGTTGGTAGTGGCAGTAGCTTCAATCCAAGTACCCATGAAAGTCGCAATGCTAGAACACATTCTGTTCGTAGATTAAGTGAATTCCGTGGAAACGGAGAATACAAATTCGACACGTGGCTTCATGGTGTGTTACATTGAGCGTGGGATATTCAAAAGTTTTGATTTTGGTAAAATTAAAGAAAATTTTCAAAAGAAGGACATGGCACTGCCATTGCCTGGTTCTTCTAGGCGCCATTAAAGCTTCATTATTAATGGATATGTTTTAGATTATTTTTTCTATTTAGACAAACATGTTTACATTTCCTTTGTATCTGGTTATTCTATTTAGGATCATTTAAAAATATTAGTGTACAGTGGTGTGTGTTATCTGTGTTGGTTTTGTATCAAAAGAAATTATGCTTCATAGTTCGCCCCACCTTAATTTTTTACCGTCCTCCGCCACTAGATACAATATATAACAATCTATGTACGCACCTTGAATGGGAACATAAAGATAAACAGATGACATTACAATAAACAGACAAGCGCAAGATCAAACAGTGACAATCGCAAGCACATGGATAGTTTGAGTCCATCTGGACTTCGGGATCAGAACTTGATGATGAAGTCATAGATATGGTCGCTGACATTCTGGGCCCTCTCCTGCTGGATAAAGTGGCCGGCACCGGGGATGACGACCACCTCATCAAGGAGTGGAACATCCTCCTTAAAGCCACCGTCGTGGATGTATTCCTGGATCCCCTCAAAGTTGTATGTGATGTCACCGTCCCCCACGATGTACTTGGTCGGCACCTGCAGTTTGGCATCCGCCCACGGCGCTGCCAGCTCGCAGTTCTTGTCTAAGTTTCGGTAGTAGTTGATGGCACCAGTGAAGCCAGTCTTTTCGAAGGAGGTGACAAAGTAGTCAATGTCGGCCTCGGTGAGCCAAGGCGGAAGCGGAGATGTCGGGAACTTGTTGTCATCCATCTCCTCATCACAGAACACGCCATGGCTAAAGCAATGGCACAACAACTGCCTCATGAGGCGCTTGGCGTGCGCCGGTGCGAACTGCTTCTCCGCGACTCCTGGCTCCTGTAAGTGAACCATATGCATATATACGTTGTGTAATGAATTTTTTTGCAATAGTTTGTTGTGGGCATCTGATAATGCGGGTACCAGTTGAATGTTCCGGACAAATGCATGCTA
Source organism: Triticum dicoccoides (assembly GCF_002162155.2). Classification (NCBI taxonomy): domain Eukaryota; kingdom Viridiplantae; phylum Streptophyta; class Magnoliopsida; order Poales; family Poaceae; genus Triticum; species Triticum dicoccoides. The sequence continues at coordinate 34,624,375 of NC_041385.1, read as the reverse complement.
GTGGCTTGCCTGGAAGCGGCACACGTAGTGGTTGGAGCCGTATGCGCGGTTGAAGTACTCTATGGGATTTACGAAGTCGGGGCCGGTGCGGATCATGATGTGGCGCATGAAGGCGATACTAGTGTTCACGAGTGCCGTCACACGCTCCGGACGGAACAGGCACATGTACCATGCGATGAGTGCGCCCCAGTCGTGCCCCACCAAAAACACCTTCATTCAACCATGGTGCGTATGTTATGAGGTCAAAATTACATCAGTTAGAACTTTCATATATGCAGCAGACGGCTTATGGATTATATTGCACAATAAATCTGCATTGATATTAACCAAAAATCTAGAAAAGTTTGGTTTTGCCCAACAATAAAACAAAAGGCTTATGAATTCACTTGGAAAAGCGAGAATGCATTTTCAAATTCTAACAATTAAACAAAATATGTTCTATGAGATGCCATAATTTGTTTTGGATCTTAATCAGTGTAAGCATCTGATTTGCAGGTGTATACCTGCCCGCGTGTGGTGGGCGTGTGTTGTATGTGTGTGCGTGCTCATGTGCTTCTCTGGGTAATCCAAAAACAGACTATATTATTTGGTTACGAAATAAGCTTAATTGTGCCTTTGCTATCCCTAAGGTGTTGAGGAGGGCAACAAGGTCACCAACAATGTGAAAGGGGGTGTAAGAGGCCACATCGAGTGGCGCAGTGGTGCCACCATAGCCACGGAGGTCAGGCGCGACGCAATGATAACCACGAATCGCCAAGTGCTCCATCTGATGGAGCCACGAGTACCACAGCTCCGGGAAGCCATGCAGGAACAACACCGCCCCCTTGGCGTCCACCTCAGGACCGGCTTTCGCCACATGCATCGAGATGCCGTTCACCTCCACTGTCTGGTGTCTGATCACCACACCCTCCATGGTCACCCAAAACTCCCTCCCTCCCCTCTCTCTCTCTATCTGGTGTATGTGTCTTTACTGTGTGTTGTGCATTGCAACTTGAGCTGGTGGGAGGTGCTATTTATAGACAAAACTTACTAGACCTGGCACTGTTTTCATGTTAGGCTCCACTTGGTATCGATGTATTTTTATACACCTGTATTTATTTTACAGCTGTATAACACCGGCCACGCCAGATTTTTGCCTGGAAATGAAAACGACGGATGAAGGTCCGTATATATTACAGGTGTATGACGCCGTGAAAAGCCAATCCAATCAGCGCCTTAGTGGTTTTTAGTTTCGTGCGATGGTGGCTGCGTTGTGGTTTGAACACATGAATGCAATCACTCAACAATATTCCCACAGCTGGCCTGCGCTGTCCACACTAGTCCTGCTCCCTGGGTTCGCCTGCGGACGGTCGGATAAATAACGCAGTTGGGAAGAAAGAAATAACGCAGGAGGACACACCTCTATGATAAATGGGCGTTCTTTACTTGATTCATAATGTCGCATCAAGCAGACACGGACATAAGAGTATATACCTGGTCTCTGCATAATTAGGATGCACACAACCAAAAAAGAAAAGAAAAAAAAGGACCCATAGGGGTCAAGGAAAGGTGAACAACCCACTGCAGCAAAACACCAACTACTACCACTGCCGTTGACAACACCTGAACAACGAGAAGGTTCCCCCAACAGCGACACCTTCAGCAAGGAAATGATGCATGAACACCGTCATCACTGGATTGAACCACGTACGCTAGATCATGGGTTTCGACTCGCAAGAGAAGGACCGAGTATTTCCAGACAATGCCTTCAACAAGGAAGCATAAACCACCAGTGGCCAGGTACGACCAGCGAAGGCGAAACCTAGAGTTTTCACCCCCGAACTTGAGGCCTTGCATTCATCGTCATTCACTCTGTGCGTTCGGTTTATTCGGTTTACATGGTTCGCTTTATATGGTTTTTCGGTTTGTACGGTATTAATACTTTGGTAAATACGGTATAAAATTAAAATATGGTTTGGTTTTGATATATACCAAATTATTTTGGTATGATTTTGGTATATACCATAATAAGCAAAGTTGATGCGAATTTGAAAATGGCGTAATAACAATTTACAAATTTATGACTCAAAACACATTCTATTTTACATAAATAGTATATATATGCATGAATTGATTCATCCCTTGATGGTTATGGGCGTGCTTTGCATTTTTTAAAGAGAAAAATGACTATGTTATGAGAAAAGTGTACGTGCTTGGTAGTGAATTTGACTCATGTACAAGAAAAACATAACTTGTATGGTTGTTTCCCTCAAAAAATATAAATTTATTTTCTACTTCTGTTTATTCGTTTAACCGTTCAGTTTTTCGGTATATACTATAAAAACCAAAGTTTAAAACGGTATGAAAAGTTCATACCATACCAAAACCAGAGACCATAAAAACCGTAAAATTTGTTCGATTCGGTTTATTTTCAGTATGATTTTTTGGTTCGGTTTCAAAATGCATAGAGTGAACCGTCATAGACGAAGTCCTCTGTGTTTCCGCCACCAAGTTGCTAGTGAAGAAGTCATGCTGCAATGTCCCAGTCAGCACCGGAATCACGAATCAAAGTGAACACCACTGACCGGGCATTTGCTGCGACGGCCGATCGTACCATGCAAACAACGGCCGCGCATGCTAGGAGCTGGCGCCAATGTGTGGCACACCCAAACCATCACCGAAGCAAGACAAATGTCCAGTAAAGACAGACCGTCGTGAGGGCGGGAGGCATAGGTAAGCCTGGCAGGCGAAGCCCTACGGCCAAATCAGTGTGCCACGCGAATCAACCTATGGTTGGATTGTTAGAGGGACTGTGGTATCCCCAGCCCACCAGGGTTCAAGTCCTGGTGTTCGCATTTATTCTTGGATTTATTTCAAGATTTCTGAAAATGGACATTCAATGAAAGGAGACGTTCCCGTCGACGACGAGGCGCCTACGATGACTTCATAAATTTTAAAATGATATGCCGGCTCAGTCTTTCAAAGATGTTCATAAAGATAGAATATACGTGTGTATATTTATAGAGGTGTGTTCCAGCCATCCACCGCATCAAGCACTTTTGGAGCACCACCACCGGCCGCCCGCCAATCCAGCACAGGCTAGATCCCGCTAGATCCATCCTGCCCATGACGCACGCTGCCAGATCTGATTCAGCATGTGCCAGCCACCACGCACAGTACCATCTCTGTTCACATCATGGAGGACAGTATGGGTGGTGCTGCCGTCGTTGATGGCCGTGTACAAGATCACGTTGCAGCAGTACACAGGAAAGAGATCCAGACGCGCGGAACGAGATCCTCTGACGTAGGGAAGTTCTACTGCAGAGGGACGTCCTTAGCGTTGCACCGTCTGTTAGAATAAATCCGAGGCGTATCGTCAATCATCCGAAGACCAAGCAATCACACGAGCACGACACCAAAATTTGTTAACGAGGTTCACTGATATGGTTACATCCCCGGGGCTTGACTATGGGCGCTCCTCCCCATGACACCGCTACAATATCGCACCCGGTCGCCCTGGACACCGGCACATGCCGCCGGCTTCCCCTGCATTCCGGTGCTATTATGTTGGCATAGGTTACATCGTGTGTCTACTCCCGCTATATAAGAGAGGCCTAGGATACAAGTGTCCTACTAGGACACGACTCCACATCCTATGTAAACACGATACAACTACAAGTCAAACTACAAGTCCAACTGTAACCTATCTTGTACACTATATTCGACACAACTCTAACAAACTCCACCTTGGCGAATATTCTCCACCACCTTGAGTTCGTCCATGCGTCAAACTTCCATGTACATTGGACTTGAGTTTATTCCATGAGCACCGCTGCTACTCCAAAGACTCCATGTGACTCCACCTGCAACTTGTAGTCCCTTCTTTTCTTGACCACAGTCAACACTCGAGCAAAATTAAGTTCCTCATTACTCTACATTGTGCTCCCAACTTTTGGAGTATCTGTCAACGCCATCACACACCGATCACTGACCTGCGTGAAAGTGAACAACTCACATATTGGGTGTCACATATAAGAGTTACCTGAACTCAACATCACCGCTCCTTTCTTGATCGCCTGTCTGAAACTTGAAAGAATTTCACCATTGCTTGTAGTCATCCCGAGTAAAATTCGCAGTTGTCTCACCACATGTATGACCACCAGAGCCCTGGTCCGTCTTCATGCACCGTGCATACCGCACGCCTCGCCGCTATTACCGCGTCGAGCCTCCGCTATCCCGGTCGAGTCTCAAGGGTCGCAAGACCACACCACTCAACCCCCACTGCAGAGTACCACCGATCATCACCGACCGATGACGAGTTTTACGCTTCTTTCAGACCCTTGGGCTCCAGTCTGAACTACGCGTCACTCGCTTTTCCCCGCTGAATAGGCTTCGATTCTCAGGATCCTTACACCGTAGCCCCTCAATCCAGCTCCACCTTCAACATGACTCCATGGTAGATGATCAGTCCACCCACGCGTCTCATCGACTTCAAGCTCCGTGTATACACCACCTTGAATCAACCCCGCGCCATAGTCTTGTCGAAGCCACACAAGCCCTCGGGGCCTGCGCCACGTGTTTCCATGCCCAGAAGTCGGTCACCATCAGTATCACGCTCTTACGTCGTCGTCGCTGATACCACCACCGTCTTCTGTACCAACCGACTTGCGTCGATCCCGTCAGACTGTCCAGTCCGACCCAGCCGAACTATTCTGGCTGCACGACATGCTGTCCTCCACTTCACATAATCTCCAAGCCCTCCAAGCAATCTTGACAGGAAAACTTCCATGCAAATCCCACCCCAAGAATTCTTTGCACAATTATTTTCCTCGCCACTATTTGCTAGTGCATCTCCACGTACCCTTATAGCAGCAAAGAGAAACATCTTTCTGCCCGAAGGACACACACGCACGCTCGTCTCATGTGAAGTATGAACACCCGTGCCCTTTTTTTTGTCCAAAACAAATCTCTCACGTCTTGGCCTTTGCACGTGTAGCACCATCCGGCCTTGTTCAGCATGGCCAGCCCAGCCATTGGCCAGCGAGCGGCCATCCGCCCAGCCGCATCCGACTGGGCCTTGGGCCGTATTGCCCTGCCTGGGCTGCAGCCTCCGCTGCCATGATGCACGCGTACGACGAGTACGCTCGCCCGATCGATGCGCCGATGCGCTGACCGATCGCCGCACGCACGTCCCTGCTGCCGCAATGCGCACACGCAAGCCTTCCACTGATCCAATCTCACCGAGTCCGCTTCCGATTGCTCTTTTTCAATCTCGACTCTGGCCACCAGCCAATGCTTCCGATCAACTAGCCAGCTGCTTCCAATTGCTTTATATGCGACGATCTCCGATCGCTGCCGCAGGTATGTCATGCCTCCACAGCCGGTCTTCATCGCTTTCCTCTAAATCAACTTCCGTGACCTCTTCAAACTTTACTCTGATACCACTTGTTAGAATAAATCCGAGGCATACCGTCAATCATCCGAGGACCAAGCAATCGCACGAGCACAACACCGAGATTTGTTAATGAGGTTCACCGATATGGCTACATCCCGGAGCTTGACTATGGGCGCCCCTCCCCATGACACCGCTACAATACCGCATCCGGTCGCCCTGGACACCAGCACATGCCGCCGGCTTCCCCTGTGTTCCGGTGCTATTATGTTGGCATAGGTTACACTCCACATCCTATGTAAACATGATACAACTACAAGTCCAACTACAAGTCCAACTGTAACCTACCTTGTACACTATATTCGACACAACTCTAACACCGTCCACCACGCATCCTACAATACTCACAGTTTCGCTCGGGTGGAAACTCAAAGATGCGGCCCATCGGCCCAGTCTGACGCTACCCATCGCTCTCGCCTCACTCCATCGCCACCGTCATCGGCCAGTCGCTCTTATATCTCCCTAGGGTTCGCTACGCAGGTGGTGAAGAGCAGTCGCTGTTCCATCAGGGCGCAAGCAGCGTAGCCGTGGAGCGACGGAGCCAGCCGTTGCCCCTTCCAAGGCGTGACGCTGCCTAGCCGTTGAGGCGGCGAAGCCAGCCGCGGCCGTGTACAGGGTGAGACGCCACCGGAGCCGTCGAGGCCGTTGAGCTGCGGACCAAGCATCGTCGACGCCGCCGATTCTTCTGGGAAGATTGCTCTGCTGCTTGAATCGTGTTGCATTAGTTCGGTGCTTGCTTTCCTTGCTGAACAGGTGTCTGAAGTCTCAGTTATGCAGACAAGCAGCAACAACAACAGAGAAGCGGCTGACACCCAGGCGAAATGCCAATTTAAGCTTGTAATTGATTTGAATTTAGTGTATACTCCAGTGAATAGTGTGATTGAATTTCGTATCCAAATTGTAATCATGTGAGTGGAGTTTAGTGAATTTGAGTGTGATTATTGTTACAAATATTGAATGTGAATCACTGAAGTTCTGTATACTCTGACTATTGTATTGTTCTGATATATAAGATTGTCCATTCGAGAGCATAATACTGATGTTGTTAATTACAGAAGATAGCACCTGTTGTTGACAATTTGAGAACATGTTCTTCCAGGAATACAATGACTTGCAAGTCATAATGCTTGTTTTGGCTGCTGAATGTACAATGAGCATGCATAGAGAACTTGCAGGTGCATTGAACAAAAGAGATGACAACCAGGGTGTTGAACAAAAGACAACTTGCAGGTGCAGAAGGGATTGAGCAACTAGAACCTAGAACTGAACTGAATGGCCAAATTTGCCAAAACCATGCTTGTTTGTGCTCTCATTCAAGTACAGAGCACATGATTGCCCCAAAACAGTAGTACTTCACCATGACCCGGTAAATATATCATCTGTGATTGGTCCCTGGAAATTAAATAAATAAGTATGTTTTTATGTTCAATCAGAGAACAATTTCTGTGATTGCCAAAAAACAGTAGCCGTCTCCGTCAGGTGCCGGGGATCTCCTTCCGATCAACTAGCAGGTTGCTTCTTCCATCAGAAAAGGGAAATTTGATCAATTTCTAAAGTAATATGATGGTGGAAGTTCAATCAATTGCAGAGTTTTATTCGCGTGTTAGATGTCAGAGAAAGGACCATGGAGACTTACTGAGATTGACGAGCAGAGCAGCCGTCCCAGCCGGCCGTCGGGATCTTCTTCCGTTCAACTTTGGCGCTGTTCTGTGTACTCCTGGCGGCTGTTGGCGCCTTTTTTTCCCTCGCTAGTGTCGGACTGGGCCGCGTGGGCCGCTTATTTCTGTTTCCACGGAGCAAGAAGGATAGCACAGGCTGTAGTCCATGCGTGTGTCGTTGGATGCCTGATGGACGGTGCACGTTGTACAACGTCCCTCTGCAGTAGGTGTTCCCAAGTCAGAGGATCTCGTTCCAGACGCGCACATCGCGGATCGGCGGTGAAAGGAGGGACACACTCCTGTAACCACCAAATATTCAAATCGGTCATGTGTAGCGCCGTGTTCGGACAAAATTACTGTTATGACCTATAAGGCTAACAAAATCCCGATTTGACCTCGCTTTGGAAAAAAATTCGTTTCTGACCTTTTTAGGTGACGCCAACATCCCTGGCGTCTGGGTTGCGAAGCAGACGCCAGGATCCCTGGCGTCTGGCCCCTGGCCCGCACTGCCCGCCTGCCCGTTGACCTGCTGACGTGGCAAAGGGGCCAGACGCCAGGGACCCTGGCGTCTGGCCCTGGTAAGTGGATAACCCACGGGAGAGTGTGTGGGACCCACCCCACACACTTTCCCCAATCCACAACCCGAGCTTGAAGAACACTTGGAGCTCTCATACTCTCTCCTACCCCTCAAGCTCCCCCTCAAATCCTCTCCAAAAGGTGCATCCCTTAGGTGGATCTTTCCATCACTTTGCTGCTCTTGGTAATCTCCCCCAAATCATCCAATTATTTTTTGTTAAATCTTGTTATTTTGGTTGCATTTTATACATGTTGGTGGAACCCTAGTTCATGTTTTCTCCCCCTTATGTTAGTGTGAATGGCTTGGTTAACTTTGATAATATAGTTCTATGCATGGTGTGTAGTAGGAATATATGTTTTTTGAGTAGAAAGATTGGGGGTTAGGGTTAGTTAGTGATTAGGGTTAACTTTGCTTAGTGTGTGTTAATTAGTGATACTTTTGTGGACATCACCAATAATTTAGTGTTGATATGATTTGGATATAATAAGATGTATTTGGATAAACACCAATTCTCATTGAAGTCTTAAATGCATTCATGTTATTTTTAGATGGAGAGACTTGTTAATGTTCATTACATTGACAAGGAGGCATTCTTGAGTAACAATGCCGACACGGGTGAGGAACCATTGGTTTTTGATACAAGCCCTAGTTATGAGGATGTTGTTGCAAAAGTGAGACAAGTTTTGAAGTGGATGGACACCAATGTTGATGTTAAGTTAATAGGAAGGTATGATGTTGGAGTTGGAGCCAAATCTCGCTTGAAAAGTATGCCTATCACCTCGGATTTGCATTGGGATGTATACAAGGAAAAAGTATCCCAATCGAAAAACAAGTTACTTGAATTGTTTGCCACCAGGGTTGAATCTCCTCGGTTTAGCTTTGATTTGAACCGGCATGTCTCTTCCCCAATGGATGACATGAGCGAGAGGACAATGGTGCCACTTGTTGAGCATAGGGTTGTGGTTGATGCCCCCAATGTTTATCCCCCACCACATCCCTGTGTACCATCTATCAAAGCAAATGAGGTTGAGTTGTATGCCCCCAATGCTTCTAGCGAACCACCAACTAGCTAAGCAAATGAAGTTGAGGTGATTGCTAGTGACGGAGTAATTCAAGAGGATGAAGATGCTTATGATGACGACGAAGAGCAAGAGGAAGGGTTTCATGGTAATGATGTTGGTGACTTGCCTTTTAGGCGTCAATATGCGTATGACTCAGATGACGAGGGTCCAGTTGAACAGTTGGACGAGGATGGATTCACAAAGGAGGAGAACCAAATCCACTTTGAGCTGACGAGCTTACAAAAAAGAACTCACTTGTTTAAAGATCTCAGCCTTGCCCATAAAGTTGTTGTTGACGGTGGAATGAGAATGACGGGGATTGAGCCAACACCATGCCCGGATCCAGGAGAACCAAGGGTGGAGAATGAGGACGAGAATGCTTATTTGAAGAAAGGAGTGAAGTTTCTGAGCTTGCCTATGCTGAAGTTTTGGTTGGCTGACTATGCCATTCGAAACCATAGGCCATTTTATGTTGAGCACTCTGACATGAAGTTGCGTTACACCGTGGTGTGTGAGCAAGAAGGATGCCCATGGAAGGTTCGTGCAAGAAAGCTTAAAGAAACCGAAGAATGGGTGTTAAAAAGTTGTGTTGCCACTCATAGATGCAAACCTCCATCTAAGCGACTTAGAAAGACACACCGTCAACTCACATCTGAGTATCTCGGATACAAATGGATGAAAGACATAGGCTTTGATCCCACTGTGAAAGTGCGGTTTCTCATGCGGACGGTGAAAAAACAATTTGGTTATGAAGTCAAGTATGGGAAGGCATGGAAGGCAAAGGCAAATGCTATTAGGATGTTGTATGGTGGTTATGAAGAAGCATACAACCAGCTCCCAAGGTTGTTGGCCGCCATTGCACATAGGAACCCGGGCATGTTTCATGTGGTCGAGGATCACGAGGGAGTGTTCCACCGTGCCTTCTGGAGTTATGGACAATGTGTGAAGGCGTTTCAGCATTTTGTCCGGTCTTGTCTATACATGGCACGTTCTTGACCGGTAGATACAAGGGCACACTAATGGTAGCAATGGCGCACTCATCAAACGACAATGTGTTGCCGTGTGCATTTGCTTTGGTGCCTTCCGAGCACCAAGACAACTGGGAGTGGTTCATGGGTCATGTTAGGCAGAACATGATTGGGGCTAGGGAGGTATGCATCATATCGGACCGGCATCATGGCATACTCAAGGCAATGGACATTGTTATTCCAGGATTTCCAAAGCTTCACCACAGATGGTGCATGAGGCATTTCGTGGCCAACTTTTACCGGGCATGTAAGAGCAAGGAGCTCAGCAAAGACCTTACCCATGTGTGTGTGGCCTTCACCACCCAAGGTTTCGATGCTCGGTACAACAAACTCTTTGCAGCGGTGAACGAAGGGGGGAAAGACTTCTTAACTAGGAATTTAAGCGAGAAGCACAAGTGGGCACATGCTCATGAGGATGGTGGTTGGCGATATGGCGACATGACGAGCAATCTGGTAGAATGTTTCAACAATGTCTTGAAGGGTGCTCGTGCATTGCCGGTGACTGCAATAGTGGAGTACACCTTCTTCAAGCTTAATGAGTACTTTCAGAGGCATTCTGAAGAGACTGCAAAATGGATAGGTGAAAAAAAGGAGTATCCGAAAAAGGTTGATGAATGGTTGCAGTTACAAGCAAGCAAGTCTTCACGGCAACAAGTTATCATATTCGATAGAATTGAAATGATGGTCGTAGAGGGAGCACAAGTGCTAGAGGTGCTAGTGTTCGTAGAGGGAGTACAAGTGCTAGAGGTGGTGGTCGAGCTAGCACAAGTGCTAGAGGTGGTGGTCGAGCAAGCACAAGTGCTAGTGGTGGTGGTCGAGCTAGCACAATGCTAGAGGTGGTGGTCGAGGTAGCACAAATTCTAGAGGTGGTGGTCGAGCAGGCACAAGTGCTAGAGGTGGTGGTGGTCGGAGAGGAAGCACAAGTGCTAGAGGTGGTGGTGGTCGTAGAGGAATGGTTGATAATGGATCGGCCTTCGGTTATTTGCTTAATCCAGATGGTTGATCTAATAATAATGGTATATTATTTGTTCATACAATTCCTAGCATTTATTCATTTACTGTATTTACGCATTTACTCTCTTTATGTCTTGTGCTAACAATTGTTCTTTTTGTAGGCATGGCTTCATTCGGTTCCAGGACGAGGCCGGCGTGCGCGGACCAAGAGGACATGCAGAAGACGTGGATGGAGGCCAGTTTGGACAAGGAGAAGGAGAAGGATGTGCCCACACCATCATGTTGGTGTGCTGATGTTTGCAAGCTGAAGGTGTCCACTGACCGCAACAAGTCATGGATAGAAGGTAGAAGGTTTTTCGTGTGTCCCAACTATGCACATGATCGTCGAAGGCCAACTAACGAATATGACATACCACCGGTATGTTAGGTGTACATACAAAAAACATCAACAAGTTGTCACTCATATGTCTAACAAAAACATGGTTTATATGTAGTCCCCTCCTCCACTTTGCAAGTACTTCACTTGGATAGATCACGAGGTACCAAAAGATGTCCAAGAGGACCAACGTCGAGATTAGTTACGGAGGAAGCGCCTATTCGAGGAGTCCTATGCACGGGGATTGGAGCGGGAGCGTCGTGAGAAGGAGGCTCGTGAGCGCAAGAAGCGTGAGGAAGAGAGGGCACGCAAAGAGAAGGAGGCTCGTCAAGAAGAGAGGGCAAGAAAACTTGCAAGGGCTCGCTATGCACGAGAGGAGGACGAGGCACGTGACAAGAAGGGAAAGTGGCCCCGTACTACTCAGTAGACAAATGGAAAGGCACCGGCGTCGATGATGAACTGTCGAGACTTTGTTTAATGTATCAACTTGTTATTCGAGACCTTGTGTGGTCATGAACTACTTATGTCATTCGAGACATCGTGTATGATGAACTTGTAATTCGAGACTATTTGAGAATGTGCAAACTATGTTCGTCATTCGAGACTAGTTAGTATGCTTTGTTCATATTTTTGGTTGAGACTAGCATGCTTTGTTCATATTTAACAGTGTGCGCTACAAGTTGCTAAGCAAAAACATTAACAAAAGACAGAAGTGTGTGCAAAAACACCAGGTCCACACCCAGACGCCAAGGTCCATGGCGTCTGGTTCATTTTGCTCACGCAGTAGACCAGACATATGCCTGATGTGTCTGATGGACACCCCAGACGCCAAGGTTCATGGCGTCTGCCTCCCCCACCCAGACGCCAGGGACCCTGGCGTCTGGATCGTTTTGCTCAAGCAGAAGACCAGACACATGCCTGATGTGTCTGATGGACACCCCAGACGCCAAGGTTCATGGCGTCTGCCTCCCACACCCAGACGCCAGGGACCCTGGCGTCTGGCTCATTTTGCTCGCGTAGGAGATCAGACACCCTGTCTGATGTGTCTGATGGACATCCAGACGCCAAGGTCCGTGGCGTCTGGTATCCAGAGAGCATTTTTGCAGTTATCTGTCTCATGGATAAGATTCGAGTGGATAAGATTTTTTGGGCCCACCTATAGCCCTCTCATCCATTCATCTCCACCTCTACCCCTCTCATTTCATTCATATCCACCCACTCTCACCTCTAGCCCTGCCAACGTCACTCCCTCATCCAGCACCCTAACCCCCCTCAAATGTCTCACGAATCGGGCCGGTTTCACCGTTGGATCTTTAGGATTTCGAAACTAGAAGGTAAATCAACTCCACCCCTACTTTTTGGTTGGTTTAATGTATTATAGTTTTGTGAAAACCCTAGTTAGCATAATATTTGACATGCTATTTGACACAGGAAGATAGCACATATATAATAATATGACAAGTTCATAGAACACAGAAGATAGCACATTTCACAGAATTTTCACCACGACAAATTCTTGCATACAAACGACAACAAGTCCACAGATTTTTCATCACGACAAATTCATGCATACATAAGACATCAAGTGCATACATAAGACACCAAATTCAAGACAACCTAAGAAGTTTTTACCACGACAACAAGGAGCTTACTTCCTCCTTCCTCTCTTCGCAATGGTTGCAAGTGTATGCTCCTCCTCTTCGCTAGTCTCCTCCTCCTCCTCTTCGTTGTATGCCTCCTCCTCCGCCTCAGTGTTGGCCTTATATCTTTGCATTCCTATTGGGATAAGCTTATGAGGATACTCCGGACTATGGAATTGTGTGCTCCATTTCTTCTTTCTACCTTTCTTGCCTGGTGTCTTAGCTATGGCTTTGCCTTTCCTAGAGCAAGCATTGCCTTGTGTCGGTTGTGTAACCTGTGATGGTTGTGGAGCATCAACATCATACTCATGATCCTCTTGATGTGTTGCATCATACTCTTGCTCCTCATGATGTGTTGGCTCCTCTTGGTGTGCTGGCTCCTCTTCATCGAACTCCTCCTCCATGTCCTCATCGTTCTGTAGATAACGCCGTCTATTAGCTGTGGCGGCGCGGCTACCAGGTGCATACACGTCACTGGACTGAGCACCATGGCAAGAAAGCATTGCTGCCATCTTATGAAACCGCTTCTTGAACTTCTGCAATAAGACAAAATATGCTATGATATGAGATGCACATAAATAATCCGCGAAAAGAAACTTTTATAATATATTGATCACACCTCCATCGTGCTCCTAAGAGTCCTCTCAGATAATGCACCACCAGGTGGATGACTCAGTGCAACATTGGCATCGTTGACGCACAGAAGCAACTCTCTGCCCTGCAATTCATGAACACACCAAACTTATGTATTTGAAAGAAGACAACATGATGCAAGTATGTTAGAATAGGTCAAACAGACTACCATTTCATCATGCATCGGTGCATAGTCAACGTGAACCCCTCTGGTGTCTCTCATAGCCGTGTTGAAGGTTTGATAACCTTGTGCAGTCTTCGGGTCTTCAGACACCAACTCCGACCACTCCTCATGAGTCCAACTAGGCTTCAGCTTTAACCGGTAACGATCCGCATACCACACTTGATACTTCTAATATGCTGACTGATTGTGAGGTCTATTCTCTGATTGCACTAACGTGTCTCTTTGATTCCAAATTTCTATCCACGCAAGGTGTTTGTTTACCCAATCTGATATATCCTGATTGTTCCTTCGATCGAACCTACAAATGATGCACGGGACAAAGCATTAGCAAACATTGACTTATTCAATGCTCTACTACATACTCAAGGCATGCTTGCTTACCGATGCAGAGATAGCATTTCCTCCTTGCTCTCCTCAATTGGAATACCTTGTCTTCTTCCAAATTGTCTTGCCACACGGTCTACAAAGTGCCACTCGACTGCGAAGAAGCATATCATTGGGCACCTCGCCCGCCAAAGATGGCTATCACACGTGCACATCTCATTAAGATCAAAGTCACGATCTTCCACATAAGGCAACCAATATACCTGCAAAACAAAGAGATACATTGTTAGCTACATAAGTTTCATTCTTGACTAAATTTTATCTCACCGAACTTCTCAAAACCTGCTCAGCAGTCAAGGTGTCCAGCTCGTTCATATAGCACTTGTATCGCACATGCGAGCTTCCTGTGTAGACTGTCACTTGTTCCCAATAGTAAGCAAGCGTAGGGCGCCAATATGGATCATCATCATGCAACCCGTCATGATTACCCCGTGGGTTTGCCATGAGGGGGTTCTTGAAATCAGGCCGTCCAACCGGGATCCACTCCCACATCCACACGGATAGGCCTCAAACAAACCCAGACAATGAGGATGTATCTCCCTTCCTCCGACACGCCAAGTCAAGCTGCAATCAAACAAACATGTTAGATATGGAGGCGCATGACAAATGCAAGATAAATGGTTGCAAATATCTCTTACCTGACGATACAAATATGCTAGTGCGGCCAAACCCTAGCTATACTGGGTATCCCAGTTATTGAGTAGCTCCAAGAACATCCAGAGGGCTGAGTTCCCGGTTGCATCTGAGAAGACTACCTTGGTTAGTACATACCAAAGATAGGCTCGCGCGTACTGCTGCACAACCACGTCATTGGCACCCTGAGGGCACGGATTGGTGTCTCCTCTGACTAGTTTTAGCCAAGAATGCCTCACTCTCGCGATATCAGCATTGCCTTTTTGAGGGTCGTCGGGCTGAACACCAATTAAAATGCCCGTCCGTTCTTGCCAATTAACGACGCTGACACGACCGGTAACGGCTTGTCTGTCGATAGGAAGGCCGCTTATCATAGCCATGTCCTCTAGGGTCATCGTCATCTCCCCACATGGAAGGTGGAACGAGTGAGTCTCCGGCCTCCAACGATCCACAAGTGCGGTCAACGCGCGTGGTTCACCGGCGGAGCGGGTCGCTTAAACTGCAACACGAATGGGAGAAGACCCAATCTCCGAATATAAGGCTCGTACCGCGGGTCGTAAGTAAAGCCATCAGCGGAATGACCCCTCATGCGCATAGCAACTACAAGCTGCAAATAAAGTGATGTTTTGATCAATACAAGAACACAAATGAGAAATAAAGAAATTTGACAAGTCTTGCTTCTTACCTTTCCATTCTCAATGGCACGAGCACGATGCTCCTTATCCCACTCATCGATTAATCCGACATACCAAGGTCCATCATCATCCGCCATCCTACAAAATAAATCACAAACATATATGAATACATGAACAATATAAAACAATACAATTTTCTTCTCCAAGTTATGCCATATGAACACACCATTCTTCTCAAACATAACCACATCATTTTTTTCTTCTTCATATGCACACATAATTCTTCTCAAACATACCAACATCATCTCAATCAAATAAATTTGTCAAATAATATGGTGTCACATATGCATATCATCTAGAGTACCAAATTTCACCATATCTTTTGCAAATAAAGTATGCCAACAATAAGATTATCTACACATAGAGACATCATATTTAAATTCAACTATATTGTTATACCACATACACACATCCTATCAAACCAAATTATCAAACAAGTCTATTTTACATACAAAAATCACCCCTCTTAGTTAAATTTTTTTCCTATGGACAACATATGCACAAAAAGGAATTGATTTTGCCTACATGTTCAACTACACATCATCTACTGCCTACCAAATCATCTATCAACTACAAACAATTTCCTAAAACAAAGAAACCATCTAATCATCTAACATCACCTAGTGTTGAATAATGCATCAAAAAGAAGAGGACTCAACCCAAATAAATTGGAGGAGACGGGGGAGAATACCTCAAGGATGCTTAGGGGGCCCAGATCCATGAACTAGAGTGGAGGATGGAGTAGATCAGGTGAGGATTTGGTATGAGGGAGAAGAGGGGCGAAGGAGAGGAAGCCCTCTGTTCGTGCGCCGCCAGGAGGAAAAGAGATGGGTGGGTGGGCTCGGCCCGTGGGGGTTATCCACTTACCAGGGCCAGACGCCAGGGTCCCTGGCGTCTGGCCCCTTTGCCACGTCAGCAGGTCAACGGGCAGGCGGGCAGTGCGGGTCATGGGCCAGACGCCAGGGATCCTGGCGTCTGCTTTGTAATCCAGACGCCAGGGATGTTGGCGTCACCCAAAAAGGTCAGAATCGAAATTTCTTTTGAGACGAGGTCAAATCGGAATTTTGTTAGCCTTATAAGTCATAACAGTAATTTTGTCCCCGTGTTCATGTATAAGGTGCCTGCTATCATTCCAGCTAGCTAGCCACCTCCAAGTAGGAATCCATCAAGGCAGCTAGCTCATCAAATAATTAGTCCTCCGACGGATTAGAAAGGCCGGCCACAACTCTGCGGTTACGAGCGCCTGTTAACAATTGGTGATCCCCACAAACATCTTTCACTCAACATGCAAACATGTCATGCAACATGCATGTCAATTTTTTATTATATTATACTGCTTATATAGAATGATTTTTTTAATGATATAATAATTTTTTTAAAACATATATTTTTTAGTTTTGGTCCCCATAAAACATCCATGCTCCATACAACAAAATTCCACTTTAATAGGTTCCCACCACTTCGCGCAGCACTGCGGAAGGTACCATCAAATTTGAGCAAACCATGTCGCTTATTTTTTATTTCATGTACTTATTCTGGTCCGGCCTCATCCGATTATGCAATTAATGAAACTTGCTAAATCATTTTTTCGACAAAAGGTAGATTTTGTTAGCTCAAAATGAAGCATCAAGAAAATACAAACAATGTGAGCATAAACAACACCCACCCACCCACACACACACATACACGCACACAACATGCCAGCAACTAGCAAAGTCATAAAACACCAAAGTTGTGTGTGGGCGAGAAAGAAAACATATCGTTCAAATTTTATTGGCAAACTCTAGTAGTATCCGCACCAACCATCTCATGACACAACAGGTACGATGAAGTTCTACAACAATAATGCCTTCAGAAAAGAAGCGACACTCATGCGCCATCGTCATCAGATCCAACCATCATCTAGATTTTCATCCTGAAAAATGGGTCAAAGCATATCCAAGGAATGCCTTCAACAAGGCAACGACGCAGAAGGACGCCACCACTAAGAAGTCTTAAACTAATTGAGTAATCAATGAACCAGTATGGTGGTTCACTAGTCACACCAAACAAGAAACATACATGTTTTGATAATTGATTATATAAGTGGCAATTGAGTAGATAATATTTCATAAACAAAATTGAGTAGATAAATAGCGCATCACCGCTTTGACATTACCAAGTGCTAGTATTTTAAGGATGTGTGAATGGATAGTTGTGGTATTTTATTCAGTAAAATACAAAATACTTATATACTCCTACGTGCTCAATTAATTAAAAATAAAATATTAACAAATTGGAAGGGCAAGATTGAAGAATAAGAAAATAGTTGAGCATCTTGTGGAGAGCTAGCATATGGCTTGGTTCGTATGTTGATCAATGGAGACCAGGGCCGCCGCGCTAGGGATAGAGTCCACCGGGATCACAACCTCAGCCGATAAGGAGGGTCCCTCCAGCAGTAGTGGTGGCCCCAGGCATCGACTTCCCGAAGACCATGTGATCCAACTACTTGTCCTCGAGGCAGCCCCCGCCTCGCTCCACTTGGGGTGACTAGGGTGGCGACGAACCCTAGCGGTCGACTCTACCCTCCCGCCTCCTTCCCCCCTCGCTGCCACCCGAGGAGACCTCCGGCGCGTCTGCATGGTCGTCAAGGACGGCTACAGCGAGGATCTGCTGCTCCCGACAGGAGGGCTCCGGACGCCGAGGCGACGGCCTCAGGCGGCGAGGCTGCGCTGCCTTCTGCTGCAAGCAGCGTCGCAGAAGGTGGCGCTCTTTTTCCTCGGCCGCGAGGGTGGCGAGGGACGGCGGGAGCTGTCGCTGGTTGCAGCGGGTGTTGCGTCCTCCTCGCTCACGTTTGTATTTGAAGGTGGCCCCCCTCCACCACACAACACTTTGTCCTGCTGGATCTAGTCGTCGGTGGCTGCTGGTCGCCGGATCTGTTATTGGGTTGCCTGAAGATGCAGACCGAATCGGGAGAAATCCTTTGGCTGGTGTTCTCTAGCCACGACGACGTCGACATCAGTTGGTGTCGTTCCCCTCCTCGAGGTTTGTGCCCTCTCTCCCCCACTGCAGTCCCGAGAGAAATCCCTTGTCTTTCTAAGACTGGTCGGCAACGACGCGTCATGCATCACCTCCTTCTTGAAGGTGCCAGCTTGGGCAAGGTTGGAGAGTGATTTGTTGCGTCTTTGGCGAGGGATTTGGAGCATGGTTCTTTGTCTCTGAATTAGTGTAGGCCCATCGTCCTCTTGTTTTGGTTGTTGGCCGATCTGTGCTTGCTTGCGCAATGTCTTTGCCTCGGGAAGGTAGGGGATAGGGATCCTCTCTTATTCTGTTGGCAGCAACCAGATGCGGTAGCAAGGCCACGGAGCTGATTCCTGCGGGCTGACCTAGTTCCATCACTAGTAGAAAAGTGGGCTTTGGTCCACCCTGGGTTAGCCCATTAGTCCCGGTTCAATCTAGAACCGGGACTAATGGGGGCATTAGTCCCGGTTCGTGCGCCCAGGGGCCACGTGGGCGTGGCACCAACCGGGACTAAAGGTCACATTTTCAAACTCCAACCC
>NC_041385.1:34598142-34605241 GCF_002162155.2 Triticum dicoccoides | reverse complement strand
TTTAAAAAATAAAAGAAAATGATGAAAATGTCAAAAAAATAAAAAAATAAGTTTCCCATGTGATATATGGTCTAGTTGATGGGAAAATTTGCAAATGTGACTTTCGACTTTATTTGCAAAATCTCTCTAGAATTTAGTAAAATGGGCATAACTTTTGCATACTCACTTGGTGAAAAAGTTTTTTATATGAAAAATCATCTACTCGAAAAGTTACATCCGAATTTAACGGGAGGAACCCCGTTAAACATTTTCAAAATCCTCAAAAACCTAATAGAAAAAAAAGTTACGGGGCTTTTAAGATCTAGAGTGGAAAAAATCAAAAACAATTCAAACTGTGGTCAAAGAATGGTCAAACAATGGTCAAACTAATTATTCTAGAATATTAGTGTTACTAAATAATAATTTCAGTTATTTTGAATTTTGGTCAAATCTGGTCAAACTATGGTCAAACTGTGGTCAAACAATGGTCAAACTAATTATTTAAGAAATATTAGTGTTACTAAATAATTATTGTTTTTTAAAACAATAGTTTCAAACTCAAGTGCAGACTTGGAAACGAGGGAGAATAGGATTGACATCTTACTATTGTTAGGAAAACAACAAGTGCAGACTTGGAAACGAGGGAGAATAGAACCCGGAAGTTAAGCGTGCTCAGGCTGGGGGAGTGGGAGGATGGGTGACCGTTCGGGAAGTTCGATGATTAGGAATGATGAGGGGTGATTAGAGATTAGAGGATAATTTGAGTAGTGATGAGGGGTGGTGATTAGAGATTAGAGGTTAAAATAATTCAGAAATTTGAAAATAAAAAAATTTCAAAAAAAATTTCAAAAAAAATCATAAAATTTCCTTTAGTCCCGGTTGGAGCTCCACGTGGCCGCGACCTTTAGTCCCGGTTCCAGTTTGAACCGGGACTAAAGGGGGGAGGCATTAGTAACGACCCTTTAGTCCCGGTTCATGAACGGGGACTAAAGGCCCTTACGAACCGGGACTGATGCCCCCTTTTCTACTAGTGCATTTATGGATGATCCATTTTTTCCTCCTTGTTAGTTTGTTCACTGACAGCTCCCTTGTGCAGTTTCTCCTCTTCATGCTTGTAACAGTGGGGCGTGACGTGGACTTTCGTCTGGTATCCCTCATGGTGGTGTGTCGAGATGAGTATCACCCTTGGTGCCCAGAATCATGTCCATTCCTTGCTCTAGGGGGAGCAATTCCATCTTTTGACGGCCCGTCGCCTTTCGAGCCAAGGCGAGGGGCAGGGGTCCCCTCCGGATTTGGAGAGCACCGGCATGTTTTCGTTGTGCACCTTCCAGGGTAGATGAGGGCACAGTTCATCGTCGTTGGGCATTGGCACCGCCCGAAGTTCCTCTTTATCTGCCCTACTAGTTTAAGTTCACTCGGAGGACTCCGTCGACTACAAGCTAGTGCTTATCTTGATTACTTCTATAGGGCATCTAGTCTTTGGTGCTTGTAAGCTGGTTCAGCATCACCATGTATCTGCAGTTTGTTTTTCTTTTCTGTTCCCAGCCGGTTGTAATGATGGCCTTGTGTAATCCCTTGTTGGTTGATGCCTTTGTTAATTTGAAGTCGGGCTCTTCCTGAGCCTTTGTTCCAAAAAAAACTACTTGTCCTCGAGCAAATTTTTGGCAACAAGGACTAGCAGAAGTTTCATCCCCACCTCCGCCACCAATGGTGCGCCCGGGGCTACGTCGAGCTGGTCGACAAGCGCTCCGCTAGTAACAACAATGGCGACGGCCAGGATAAATAGGCAGCTGGGCACCATGGTCCATGGATTTGTTTCTTCTGCTCAAGAGAGAGATGCCTTAACCAATTGATGGCTATTTTTCCTCGGTGTCAGGTGTACATAGCCTGGCCTGAACTCTTGTATGCAGGGGACAACAGTGCTTCGTCGCACTTTGTTTCTTCGTGTTCATATATTATTTAGACGTGTTAAGTAATTTGTCATGTGATGTGTTAGTCAAAAATTTCAATAAACATCATACTATCAGAAAAATTTGAATGTTTTAAAAATATTGGGAATTTTAAAATATATTCCGTTTAAAAAAATGTTCAGAATATTAAATCTTTGTTCTCAATTCAAAATTGGTTCGGATTTTAAAAAATGTTCCATTTTTCTTTGTGTTTTCCAAAGTTGTTTGAGATTTTCCAAATAAAATTGCATTTTAAAAATGTTCGAAATATGAAAAATATTCTTGTTTTAGTGAAATGTTCGCAAATTTAGAATAATGTCCGAGTTTAAATAAACACATTTAAAAAAATTGTTGTGAATGTTCAAAATAAGTTTCCTTTTTCAAAATAATCACAAATTCCAAATCAATTTATGTTATTATAAACGCTTCATGTTTTCAAATCAAATTGTGAATTTCAAACGTTTCAATTTTTTTGGTCTATTTCTAAAAATGTAAAGAATATTTCAAAAAATGTTTGGATTTTCAAAATTATTCATGTTTTCAAGAATATTCAGCAATTTATATATTGTTTAAAAAGGTCAAAAAAAATTGTTTTCAAGCTGACATTGGAGTATGATCTTAAAGGTTTGAGCTAGCCATTGGTTGGTAGGACTTGTTTCTTCGAGTGGCTAGCAACAGTCGGGTGTTTGTGGGCATGATTCGATCCTTCAACTCACCATTTTTGGATTTTTTCGCGCCTCACAAACATAGGTTGTCTTGAAGCCTACCAGTGCGCTGGTCCCATGCACTATTTTACGTAACTAGCGTCATATAGTAGCCCCCACATAGTTGGCCCATGAAAAAATATTGCTCCGTCGCACACGCAGTATTGGGCCTCAGCTGCACTCCCCTGCTGGGCCGTCTGAGGGAGCAATTTGTTCCTTGGGCCAACAAAAGAGAATATGCTGATTTGGTTCGAATAAAAAATTTGTGGGCATGTGAGCGCTAAAATAATCAAAGATAATAAACCCTAATAAAAAGGGACATTGATGTATGGTTATGAGCTAAATATGCTAATGAAACATGACTTATGCGCTACAATTAGTAATCCATCCGGTTACGCCATCATAACAGAAAGTGGTTGAAGCAACCGTGCCCCGAAGGTTGCACTACTATGAAAACCATTACCAGTAGCGCTGGCTTTTTTGCTATTAGCAGCGCGGGCAGATGCGCTACTGTTACGGCGGTACAACTATTTTTTAGCAGTAGCGCTTGTTTGGCCCAGCGCTACTGGTATCTAAAGCTAGCTGTAGCGCGCTCCCCCCCAGCACTACTGATAATTATCTACAGCGCGTGGAACTAGCCAGCGCTACTGTTACTTGAGTGCTATTGGTAATCTTTACCCCCACGCCATTGCTAACTTTTTTTTTGCGTTTTGGCTCTGTACACAATTAAACAGATCCACCGTTTATATAATAGCATGCATATTCATTGAAAAGCAAGTGAGTCATCGATGAACCAAAGTTATTAGAAGTCTTGATATGTCTTAAGTGTCTCATCATCATCAATCATGGTCGAACACATGTCTCGAAATAGCGTTACAAGTCATTTCAAGTTCTCAATACATGCAACTACATGGTCACATACTCATGTTTCATCATCAATGTAGACTATTATATGACCGCATAGAAGATAAGAGTGATCACGATGATCAAAAGCGGTATTATGTAGTAGTTTTTGCAGCGGCGCTGGTTCTGAATCACCTGTTGTGCTATGGATCTCAAGTAACTAGCTTCGGCTTCCGCTCTGCTATCAAACCTTTTCTGGCTTCCACCGGAGAAGCGAGAGACCTGGGTCTGACACTCTGGCCACTCATCATACACACTCGGAACATGCCCTACATACACGGCATACCACTTCCTCGCCATCGTTGATCTATATATATAGTGTGTGTGTGTGTGTCTATATCATGAAGCGAATTGAACGAAACAGTTATGAAATAGAAGCAACATATATTGTAAACATAGTTAACAAATTTCATCGTACCAAAAGTAATTAACTAGAGCGCGACACCATACATCTAATAGTTTCGTCGTACTGAGACATTCGAAGTTTCATCATACAGTAAGTAACAAGTAACTAAACAGACACATTGTTTTTATGCAGTGCACTCTTCCCATTTGTCCATATTCGGGAGGACGGTCCCAATCTTAGTGAAAGGCGTCGTGTCCTGATGTTGTAGGGCAATGCGGGTTCGGACATCAGCTCGCGATATTTGGCCACCGTAGAACATCCCATTCTCTTCGAGGACAACTTTCATGATGATGGACGCAATTTCCTGCTGGATCCGGTAGAAATCATTTCGAAGTGGATTATCCGGCACGGATCCAAAGGCTTCGGCCCATCTCTGGATATGGGTATCGGATGAAGATTTCATGCAAAGTGATTGCACATCCCTTCTGTACTCCATCATTATATGGATGACGTAGAATCCATCGTTCTCACTTCTTGTCGGTTGTTGAATGCAACAGAAGTCAGTCTTGTGGTCGAAACAAAGCCCAACCTTATTTGTTTTTTTGCATTTGATGTAGCTACCTCGCATGCTGAAGCCCAGCATCGCTCTGTCCAGAACATGCTTTATGTGTGTGTAATCTTTCTTCTGTATGTTCTTCGACGGGTCCAAATATAGAGCGCGGGAGTAACAAGGGTAAAGAACAATGAGAACAACACGGCACCCCCCGCTGCGCAAAATACATGATCAAGTTAGCCTCCATGCGTGCAAAGTAATTATTGAAATGCACGAAAGGATGTATGTGTTATAATGCTATCCGTGGATGACTTACCCGGGATGATAAGGTAGGAGAATGGTTTCTTTGTCTTTATTGCTGACCAAGAATTATTCGATGTACTGACTCGCATATTGACGGTTGGCCTCATTGATTGACAAGAAGCCCTCATGCATGTAGTATGGGTCCCCGACTGACAAGTGACTTGCTCTCTCATGACGATTTAGTTCATGTGCAACACATACAGGTGGACGAACGTAAAACTGAGTGTCCTCACTTGAAACATCTGGAAGATGTAACCAAACTTCAGGAAGAAGAGGTCCGTGGGGCATGTGTCGACGTACATCTTGCAACTGCTCGGCACATGAACCGTATAAAATGGGTATCCTGGATCATCCGAGGCGAGGAGGCTTCTCTCTGTCGAAAGCACATGGTCATGGAGTCTCCTGAGATCACCTGTTATGGCAGCTAATGCATTCGCCGGTACCACTGGCTCTCCCGCGACATGGAGTCTCCTGAGATCACCTGTTTCATCGGTACATTGTCAACCATGGTCGAAGGCAGCTGGCTGCTAGAACCAACATTGTCAGCTTTATTGGATTTTCTCGCTGTCGGTCTCTTCCTCTTCTTCTTCTTGGTGGGCTGAGGTGCTGGTGGGTCTGTCAGACCCTCCCTGAGCACCACCCCTAGTGTTGTCGGGCTCATCATTGGACGACTCTGGCTAATTAGTTGAGCTAGGGTGGAACCGACATTTGGAGGCATGTCCTGTGAGGATTGCATGAACAAAGACTTCTTGCACTCCCGAGGACGTTCTGGCTCTGGTACATGCATCTCATATTCATATGGTTGACTCACTGGTACTTCGTTGTCATAGTCGGTATTGATATACTGGAGAGGTTCCTCGGCCTCCTCCATGTCATCATCCATATCCTCTTCCATGGGGCAGATGGCATCATTTGCCGAAACGGTTGGCCCTCCTTCCTCGTGTCTCTCGATCTCAGCAAGTAGCACAGACCATAATTGGCTGCAATGGAAATGAATCACCATTTCCGGCAAAACATAGGCCACTTAGCAACCGGCAAAACATAGGTCACATATAGAGCATCTCGCAAGCAATGGAGCAACTCCAAATTGACTCCAATGGACATCTTTTCATTTCATTTCATAAACTTGCTATTGTGTCCATCAACATTGCATTCAAATAAAATTGCAGACTACCAATACTTTCTGCCCACTACTTGTGGCTTAATACAAAAAACAATCTTTCCAAGTTTGCTGTAAACATGACACTTTCCAAGATAATTTTTGTTTGCTGCCAATACAACTACTTGCTGCCAATACAACATTGCATTCAAGTCTGATTGCTGAACCCATGAGCATTTTATTTTTATTTTTTGAGCATTGTTTTTGCAATGATGCTAGCTAGCTAAAGTGGCATCTACTACTCCATTTTCTGAATTTTTAAAAATCCTGAATTGGCCCTAACTAAAGAACAACAGGAAAGGAGGGGGTGGCTCACCGCACATCGGGTCAGGATCACCGGGGCTGAGGGGTGGCGTCGGGTCAGGGCTCGCCGGGGCTGAGGGGGTGGCGTCGGGGTCACCGGGGCAGAGGGGGTCCTTCTCCTCCTCGTCCATCTGCAGAGAGACCAAATTTACTCTATCAACAAACTAAACACTCACTTTCATTTACTCTAGCAACAAAATAAAAAACAAGCATATTAACAGCATTCTAACAATAGGCATTTTAACAGCAAGCATTTGAACAACATGTTTTTTGAGCATTGTTTTTTGCAATGATGCTAGCTAGCTTAAAATTGTGGAAAAGATGTGAAATTAGTTTACTAGATACATGAAGACTTCTTTTTCTGTTTTCCTTTTTTTGAACACTGCTTTTTTCCTTTCTTAATAATCAGAAGATAAAAAGATGGAAGACTAAGTAGAAGCATTGTTCTCTTTTGCGGGTCAGAAGCATTGTGATAGATAGCAGATAGAGATGATGGCATTAGCATACTAGGTAGAAAGAAAATTAGTCTTACTTACTAGTGGGAAGCACTTGCATCAGCTAGATATGTTTAGTTAGTATTACTAGGCATAAAACCTATATTATCAAGCATCAAGAGGCGCTTGTTGTCGCACCACCAATCTATCCTTGTATGATATGATTAATTGTCAAGGAGTGATATCCAAATCATACATACAAACAAACAAACACCAGGTCAGGTGAATTTTTCTTTTCAAAAATCATCACACAGCCGGTGCACATCATATCAATTGCCAGCCAGCCGATTTCATCAACAGACATACATACACACACACACTAGATAGATAGATTTTCCATGCACCAGTTTTTATATACGGAAATAGAGAGAGAGAGTCGGGGCTGAGGGGTCGGAGAGGAAGGAAG
>NC_041385.1:34592237-34597526 GCF_002162155.2 Triticum dicoccoides | reverse complement strand
GGTGGCCGGTGTCGGCGGCAGCGTGGGTGGTGCGGCGGCGGGGCAGCGTCGGCGGCGGCATGGGTGGTGCGGCTTCGGCGGCGGCGTGGGCGGTGCGGCGTCCGCGGTGGCGTGGGTTCTCTTAAAGAAAAGGCGATCGACAAGCGGCGAGTGAGAGACAGGAAAGAGATGTGAGCTAGCAGACTGGTGATGTAGGCAACTTAGCTATAGCGCGTGTTGGCAAAACGCGCTATAGCTAAGTTAGCTATAGCGCTGCCCTAGCCAAAACGCGCTACCGCTAACTTTTTTTTTCTTTTTTTTTCTTTTTTTTCTTTTTTCCTTTTTCTTTTTCTTAGCTATAGCGCTGCCCAGGCCTAAATGCGCTACTGCTAACGTTTTTTTCTTTTTATTTTTCTTAGCTATAGCGCTGCCCAGGCCAAAATGCGCTACTGCTAACTTTTTTCTTTTTTTTCTTTTTATTTCTTTTTTATTTTTATTGCATTTCATTTTCCACTACTTATTAGTTCCTTTTTCTTTTTCTTTCATTTCATTGCGCAAAACTTCCTTTCCTTTTCTTTTTCTTTCATTTGCACTTTTCTTTTTCTTATCTTTCTTTTGCACTTTCCTTCCTTTAATTTGGTCTGCCGTTGGAGCAATACCACTGTTACTCTCCAGATAATAATTAGTATAATATATTACATAATTTGACCGCTATCGGCGGTATACAAAATAGCTAGACACACACAAATTTTGAGGATTAGTTTGTCAGCTTGGGCGACGATGACGCTTCAGACTGATCTTCTGCCCTCTTTTGTTCGTTGTCGAATAATTGAGCCCATGGTCGTGACTTTTTCTTCTCCAGGGATTACGATCTTTAATAGGTAATGTAGTCTTCATTCTTCTTTTGACATATGTTTCGTCGTCATCAGCATCATCTTCCCTCATCGGATCACCGTACTGGTCATAGTCTTCCTCGTTGGCGACTCCATCCATTCCGGCGATGCTCCTTTTGCTTATCCTCATGACAACACGGCTGGGATTCATCGGATCAGTTATGAAGAAACATTGTGTCACATGTTTAGCGTGTACCCATGGCTCATTTTTGGCGATGGCATTGACGGTACCGCTATCAGAGTCGGGTATACACATGGTAGTGAAATGTCGGTTTTGTCTATGTACATTCTTAGCCCATCTAACACGGAACATCGTCGCGCTATGCAATCCAGAGTAGTTAAGCTCCCATATCTCTTCGACCCTTCCGTAATATCTTTCAATTACATTCCTGGTCATGGCTTCCATCATCACCCATGAGTTTTGGTCAACACTGTTTATATATTTCTCCTCAGTGTAGAACGTGTATCCGTTCATATCTTATGCTTGATAAGTCGCGAGGTTGATCGAGGGGCCATGTGCTAAGGCGTATATGAGTGTTCCGTTTGGACAACCCTCTTCCGGGGGATGAAAGTTGAGTTGTTCTCTCTAATAACTTCAGCGTCCGTCCTGTGAACCCCACGATCACGGTACTTCTTTGCAATGGTCTCTTTGTGCAGTGTCACGAAATCTTCTAGCACATCTAGGTGTTGTAGCACTACTAAGTTTGCCCTGTTAAGGTCGTTTTGTCAGCTCGAACATAACACATTAACATCCCTATGATCGTTGGTGTGACCTTCGCCTTCGAGCCTTCCACAGTGCTTGTTGACGGGCAAACCAACAACAGGGTCTCCGGTGCCTACTAGATAACTCTCGTAGAAAGAGATGCACTCTTTGGTCAGATATCCCTGGAATATGCTTCCATCTGGATGGGACATGTTACGAATGAATCCTTTGATGACCCCATTCATCATCTGGAATGGCATCATGCTATGCAGGAATGTGGCCCTAGGTCAATGATGTCGTCCACTATGTGGACACATAGATGCACCGTGATATCAAAGAACGCGGGCGGGAAGTACATCTCTAGCTCATTCAGTATGACAACAATCTCTCCCTGTAGCCTATGAAGTTGCTTTACATTGATCGACTTTCGAGAGATAGCATCAAAAAAGTGGCATAGGTCAGTAAGTGTAAGCGTCTCACGCACATGTGTGTCCATAATCCGTCTAAGTGCAATCGGGAGTAACTGTGTCATCATCACATGACAATCATGAGACTTCATCCCACTGGACCTTTTTTCTTAGTGTCCAGATATCATCTTATCTTCCCACAGTATCCAGAATTAACTTTCATTCTGGCAAGGCACTTGAACAATTGATCCACCTCCTTCGGATCTAAGGTGAAGCAAGAGGGGGGAAATATTGTTGTTCATTCTTTTTTACTTTTTTGCCCCTGTCTTCCGTCTCCATCTCCGTCTCGGTCTCCTCTGACGACCTTTTACCTGGCATTTGGAGATCTTTCCTGATATTCAAAAATTCCAAGTCTTTTCTTGCCTTCGGCCCATCCTTGGTCCTCTCCGGCATGTTCATAAATGTTCCAAGAAAACTCCCAAGGATATTTTTTGTGATATGCATTTGATCAAGGCTATGAGGCGTGTCGAGTATGGGCCAGTATTCCAAGTCCCAGAAAACAGATCTCGTCTTTCATACCTTCAGGAGGGGCTCAGGCGCCTTTTTCTTCTTCTTTCCTGACGAGGGGCACTCTTTCCAATTCTTCAATAACTCATATATTTCTGCACAACTACGCTTACGTGGAGGAACTTGATGCTCAGCCTTACCATTGAATAGATCTCCACGCTTTCTTCATGGGTCATCCTTCTCGAGCCATCTTCGATGCTCCATGTACACGATTTTCGAAGACCCACCATCTTAAGATAGCTGCAGAGAAGTTGTATCATCCATGCACCTCATGCATCCGCAATATTCGTGGCACACCTGGCCAGAGAGATAGCCGTAACCGAGTTAGTCCTGCACCATCGTGATCAGCGCGGCTCTCATGTAGAAATAGGGATGGCACCCGCATGGTTTGGGTACGGGTGGAGCCACCCCATACCCTTTCCCATCCCCTCTGAGATTACCCATCGCCCTTACCCATACCCATCAATGGGTATAATTTTTTCCCATACCCGTTACCCGACAGGGTACATGGATACCCATGGGTAAAATTACCTATGTTTGCAAAGCATCAGTTTGAACTACTCATAGTCATAAAAACAACATATAATTATAATCTATAAACAACAATATATTATAACAACAACAACGCACTTTTAAACAATAACACATCATAAACAACATCATATTTAATAAACAACATCACTTTCTAGTAAACCACAACACATCAAAACATCATCACACATTCATATATTTTGAGTTCACAAATTAATGATAAAGTGTAGAGATAATTTTGAGTTTATATAGATTTTATATGGATACATGGGTATGTGGGTATGGGTTACATGATCCCATACCCGTACCCACTCTACCCGATGGGTTAAACATTTCCCTATTCATATACCCAAGGATAATTTTTTGTCCCATACTCTTACCCTAATAGGGTTTTTACCCGCGGTGTACGTGGGTAATGGGTACCCATTGCCATCCCTATGTAGAAATACTCTCCTTTGCTTGCATCCCATGTCTTGGCCAGCGTTTTCCATAAGGTATGTAGCTCCTCTTTCAGTAACCCGAGATACATATTTATATCATTTCCCGGTTGTCTCGGCCCTTGAATAAGCATAGCCATGTGTATGTATTTTTCCTTCATGCACAACCAGGGGGAGGTTGTACATCCATACAAACACGGGCCATGTGGTATGATTGGTGTTCTGGTTGCCAAATGGATTCATGCCATCATTGCTAGCCCCAAGCACGATGTTCCTTTGATCATTTGCAAAAAAATCAAATTCAGCATTTAATGCTCTCCACTGGCTAGCATCTGCGAGGTGTCTCAGCTTCGGCTCATCTCCGTCATCTGGCTTCACCCTCTCCGCATGCCAGCGCATAAGCTTTTCTTCCTTAGGATATATGAAATACCGCTGTAGACGCGGAGTGATCGGAAAGTACCATACAACTTTCTGTGGAGCTTTCTTTCCGGCCTTTTTTATATCGTGAAGCATTGCACTTTGGACAGATGGTTTTTTCCGCGTGCTCGTTCCAACATATGATGCAATCATTGATGCATGTGTGATATCTAATGTGTGGCTGATCAAGCGGGCACACGATTTTCTTTGCCTCCTCGACACTAGTAGGACACAGGCTTCCCGCGCGAAGAACCTTCTTTAGGTACTTCAGAAGCTCATCGAGGCTTGTATCTGTCCATTTGTTTTTTTGCCTTTGTCTTTAGAAGTTCTGGTGTGAAACTCAAGCGGGTCACCTCGGGATTGCAACCATCATACAAAGGAGTCATCGAGTCTACCTCCAGTTGCGGCAGTTTGGCCTCCTCTCTTGAAGCAGCTCTGTAGCTAGTCGTCTTCTCGCGAAGCAGGTCTCAAACATGCGGGCCCCGCATGGCTGAACTTAGTAGTGACGAAGACGTCAACGTGTCCGCGTCTTCTCCGGCTTGAACTGCCTCTTCACCATCAACATTTCCGAGGTTGTCTTCCTCTTCGGGCACATAATCGGTCATCTCTTCGTCTGGTGGCCCCATGTCGTTATTTCCTGCCCCGTTGACGTCCTCATCATCATCATCATCATCTTCACTTATCCACCGAGTATGGCAATGCATCAAACTATGCATGAGCAGGTGCGCCTTAAATTTACCACCCTGAAAGGGGTCGAGCCTGACTCTTCCTTTGCATTTCCGACACGGACATAAAACATCCTTCAGTCTTTTTTCATACATGTCATCCACAGGAGATTGCGAGTATCTTTCCACCATCCTTCCTTTGACCTTCATGATCACCTGCGCGCGGAGCAAATATTATAACCACGTATATATATGCATGCATGGATCAAATTCATAAAAAAATTCGGCATGACCTTCCCTAGACATAGGACATATTGAGTTTGCATGCCCGAAATTCGCCGAAACATAATTGAATCGACATTTCGGCAAAACATAGGCAACTCATGTCACCTACATTATCTAATCAAATACACAATGTAGGCAACTCAAATTATGCCACACACAATTCGGTATATTCTCATATCGCCCATATATATATAGTTTCGGTCCTATCCACACAAACACTTTTTTTGCTCACCTATGTGTCGAGAGGTATATCGAGCACCTTCCTTCTTAATTACCTAGTAGCTCTATAGATATATAGCTCTAACTAGCTAGCTGGCTAGGGAGAGAGGGAGCTAGGGAGAGAGTGGGAGGAGAGGGAGAGGAGAAGAGGGAAGGCATTAATGGAAGGGGGTGGTGGAGGGCAAG
>NC_041385.1:34568866-34591744 GCF_002162155.2 Triticum dicoccoides | reverse complement strand
GGTGGTGGAGGGCAAAGAAGAGGGGGGTGGTGCAGGGCAAAGAAGAGGGGGAGGGAGGGCTCTAATTAATGGAGGGGTGTGGTGGAGGGGCAAAGAAGAGGGGGTGGTGGAAGGGCAGAGAAGAGGGGGAAGGAAGGGCTCTAATGGAGGGGTGGTGGAGGGAAAGCATTAGAACAAGCAGGGTGCAAGGAAAGGGGGAGGAAGAAGAAAGGGGAGGAGGGGAAAGGTGGTAGGTGGCTGGCGGGCATAGCAGTAGCTCGGGTCACCTATGCACGCTACTGCTATGGCAGCTTGCAAAATATCTATGGCTAGTGTTGCACTACCTATAGTGCGGGTGAAAAAAACACGCTACTGGTAAAATGTTATACATAGAAAAAATAGCAGTAGCGCGTGTATCCCAACAGGAGCTATAGATCCTAAACTAACAGTAGCGTTGGCTGGGCGACTAGTGCTGCTAGTATTTATTGATCAGGGGGTGCGGTGTGTTACACTTAGCAGTAGCGTGCGGTTAGATAACAAGCGTTGCTGCTAACAGATACCAGTAGTGCTCTTTCTAGCCAATGCTAAAACTAACTACTAGTAGTGTGGGTTGATAAACAAATGCTACTCGTAAACTTCTATCTATAAGCATTTTCCTAGTAGTGTTGCCGCATAGCTATCAAATGAGGAGGCAGACAGAACCCCAAGACAGAGGCGGACCCGAAGGAAAAAAAAGGCACGAGTTGGATGGTTGCCGCCATGCCGACTAACCCCGCTACTATCAAGATTTTCGCGGGACAAACATGACCCGCGAGAAGACCACAACTCTTCTTTCTATCGCACTGCTATGTAGATTGCTTTTGGTGGACACATCAATTATTTCTCCCGTTGCTTCTCGCACGGAAATATATCTCCCGTTGCAACGCACGTGCATACGTGTTTGTGGCATGTGCGTCTCCGCATTTTTGTGAGAAACATCATTTTTTCCGTGCAAACTTCTGAAATTCTTAGTTTGCTTGTTCCACGACATAAGTAAGAGATAAACGCTACAAAACATGGCACTTTTTACTAAATGTTGTTGCAATTATTAGAAAAATCATCTGGCAAATTTTGGAAATTCTCAAGTTTATCAATAATACTTTTATTCACATGAAATTGTTTAGTTTAAGTTGCCATGGCAAATTTTAGTTTTACATGCCATGGCAAATTTATTGTAAAGAGCATGACAAGTTTTTGTTTTTAATATGATAGCAAATTTACATTTCCCAGAACATGGCAATTAAAACTCTGTAGCACCGAAATATGTTGCCATGCCCGAAGTCCAACTAATAATAGTTGCACAAGGGGGTGGAGGAAGATTGAGAGTGATGCACCCTCACGTCTTTGTTCCATGGTATCCGGGACAGCCCTGGCTGGTTTGGATGACGGCTGTGTCCTCGACACCACTTCCTCCTTGGAGCCGTCATCGCGGAGAAAGGAACGACGGCTTTTGTTACTGTGTGTGGTTGAAGGTGGTGTGTCTGGTGGTGGTGGTGCGGCCAACTGGGCCAGGGTAGGCCAACAATGCACGAGTTCATGGAAATTTAATTTTAGTTCTTAGATCTTTATTTTACTTTGTTATAAAGGAAATTCTCCATCTCGGGGTGGGACACGGTCGATCAGAGAGCAGGAGCAAGTGTCTGATGAGAATGACGGCCGCCTGGTTGCTTGCCGGAGTGCCACGTATGTACGCGAGTGTGTGTGTGTGAGGAAATGTCATCATGGCTAGCTTTATCAATTGAACCACACTTACATCATCAATTAACAAGGAAACAATAAAACTAAGAGGTTCCATCAGTTCTTATCACTCGTATAATACCCGAAAAAGGATGATCAGTCTGATAGGTTGCCATACTCATAATAAGTGTAGTCGTCCTCGCCCTAAAGTGGAAGCATTTACAGTTCAGAGTACTTGATCCTCGTGCAATAATCTGTCAACTGCTAGGCCATTTCGGAGAAAGGATCTACTGCAAATTCATATCCAGATTCGGGCTTTACTTCCCACCCGCCACCGGCGAGACTCTCTTGATTATAAGCTCTAACAATAGACTGGTCCATTTAGTAGATGCTACCGGGTTTGATCGAGTGGAACTCACTGGATTTGTTGGTGTCGATGGAGAGGCACCTGCGCGAGTAGACAGACAATGCACGACTGCCGTTGCTTCTCAACTCATGCAGGTGCCTCTCCATCGACACCAACAAATCCAATGAGTTCCACTCAATCAAACCCTATAGCATCTACTATGCTGATCAGTCTATTGCTAGAGCTTATGATCAAGAGAGTCACACCGGCGGTAGGTGGGAAATAATGACCAAATGTGGATATGAATTTGAAGCACACCCTTTCTCCGAAATGGCCCAATAGTTGACGGATTATTGCACAAGGATCGAGTACTCTGAACTAAAGGTGCCGCCACCTTATGGCGAGGACGGATACCCTTATTATGAGTATGGCAACCCATTAGACTGGTCGGCGAAGTGATCTCGGGTATCATACGAGTGGCAAGAACTAATGGAGCAGATTTTCGTTTTTTAGCAGCAGATTCTTCTAACTGAACATGGTGAATTGTCGGTGAACTGAATGTTCTGTTGAAGCAAGTTAATGACAATGTACTAGGAGGACCCGCTGATGAAAAATATGTCATAGTACGATGGTAGGCAAATATGCTTCTACCTTTTTGTAACTTGTAATGTAATGCTAGAAGCTTGAGCCTTGCAGCTGTAACTGTCCCTTTTTGGGTGCTGATGATATCTAAATATGTTGGCAGGAATGCATGAATCTTTTTCTCAGTTGTAATGTGATGCTACAACCTAAGAACATGCGTAATATCACAAATGATATATATCTTGCGTTCTCCAATCGATCTGACAAATTTATCTATGTTCAGTCTCAACATAATATCAGTAAGCGTGAATAATTTGGGGTGCTCACTCCTCACTTACCTCTTATTTTGCATCTTAAGATTATATATATTGACGAATCATATTCTCATTAATCTCCTTTGGAATTGTAGTTGGTGCTAAGAACACCTTTGTTGATTTTCTGTTGCCGCAGGTAAAAAGAAAAGGGAAGAGACGTTAAATCAGGCTCACATAGTTGTATTCAGAATAATTCCTTGCTTTGCATCTTCTTCCATGACACGGTTTACTACAGGAAGTCAAGCTACAAGGACAAATCATATTAGTAACAATGAAATCGTTTGAAATTTATGATGCCACAACTGATTTTTGCTGTTGTGGGCTTTTTACAACTTGGTGAATCTAAGGTTAATTGTAGACACTAGCTCAAACTTGCATACCGCAAAATTGTAATTAATGGGGAGCCTTCCAAGGCCCACATGGCTTAATCAGTTTGTTGAGAGACTACAACATGGTGGCAGCATGGTTTATATCAAGGCAGGAATGCGGGTCTGGACGGAATTAGGCGAAGGCAGGAAAGACATCAGGTACCTCAGGAGGGCAATACGATCGCTTGGAATTTTATCATCGTATCGCTAGATCAGATTCCAGTCGCTCGACATTCTTTGAGCGACAACATTTTCATCTTCTGAACAGAACGGTGATTTCAGAAGGTATCTCGCGGAGCAACCCACATGAGCCGTGGGAAAACTAAACATCAGTAGTGTGGGATGAATGGGCTTGAATATGTTTCGGTCGTTCGTATTTCAAGTTGAAAGAAACAGATATGGTGGCGGCCTGGTTTATCAAGGCGGCAACGTGGGTCTGCACGAAATTAGATGTAGGCAGGAAGCTAAAGACATGCTTTGAGCAGAAGTTGTTAATGGTTCAGCGGCTACTACATATTCACATGTATTTACTACCAAAGGCATGAAGCTATACATATACCGTCAAGCCAGTCTGGGAAACTAACTTAAGGTTCGGGGTGGCTCAGCCAATTCTCGAACATTCTGATTTAAGGGTGCTAGGGCCCACCCGGCTTAATGAGAGGTATCTCGCAGAGCAACCCACGAGAGCCATGTGAATACTAAACATCAGTTGTGCGGCATGAATGGGCTTGAACATGTTTTGGTCATTTGCATTTCAAGTTGAAAGAAACAGATATGGTGGCGGCCTGGTTTATCAGGCCGGGAATGTGGGTTTGCATGGAATTAAGCAAAGGCACGAAGATAAAGACATGCTTTGTGTAGTACTCCCTCCGTTCGGAATTACTTGTCTCGGAAATGGATGTATCTAGAACTAAAATACATCTAGATACATCCATTTCTACGACAAGTAATTCCGAACGGAGGGAGTAGTTGTTAAAGGTTATGTTATCCTGTTGGTGCTCTCGAGGAGATGTGGTGGTGGCCTGGTTTATCACGGCGGGAATGCCGGTATGCATGGAATTAGGCGAAGGCAGGAATCTAAAGACATGCTTTGCACAGTAGATGTTAAAGGTTATGTTATCCTGTCGGTGCTCTGGAGGAGTTGTTACTAGGAGTATCGATGGGGTGGGATTGACAAAGACATCTGGTTATCGACAACCAATTGCTTGGAATGTTAACTCCTACTTCAGACCGATTCTTGTCCCTGCATGGATGGCAAAAATTGAGTAAGCAGTTGATGTTTCATGAAGTATGGTTCACGATTCTCGTAATCCTCAGAGGTTAGATGACAATCAGTTGAAACTTTATCGCTGTATCGGTAGATCACGGTCCAATCGGTTGACGTATGAGCACGGCTATTTCGGATGAGGTCAATTCAATTGCTCAAAACATTATCGCCGTATTCGTGAGATTCTAGTCGGTCGACATTCTTTGAGCGACTACATTGTCATCTTTAGAACGGAACGGTGATTCGAAAGGTTCAACTGAAATCGCTCAAAATTTAGCGACGCCAAAACTGCTTTATGTTGTTGTAG
Organism: Triticum dicoccoides; assembly: GCF_002162155.2. Lineage (NCBI taxonomy): Eukaryota > Viridiplantae > Streptophyta > Magnoliopsida > Poales > Poaceae > Triticum > Triticum dicoccoides. The sequence goes on along the minus strand of NC_041385.1, from coordinate 34,586,865 downwards.
TCTTTTGAACACTCTGGTTAATTTAAGGTTAATTTGAGACCCTCAAGCCAGTTTGGTAGACTAACTTACGGCTCGGGGGGTGGCTCGGCCAATTCTCGAACATTATGAGTTAAGGGATCTAGGCGAATGAATGAACGACATCAGGTACCTCAGGAGCTCATCGGGTGGGGCGCCGAGGCTAGTTTGAGGAAATTGTGTGAATTAACAATGGTTCAAAATTCTTGTAACCTTTAGAAAGTACAAGGTGAAACATCATCCTTGAAACACAAATTCTCCAATAAACATGGCTAAGCCCTGTCCATGCGTGTGCTTTATGAGGATTACGAGAATCTTGAACCATGCTTCATGAAACATCAACTGATTACTCAATTTTTGCCACCCATGCAAGGACAAAAATCGGTATGAAGTATCTCGCGGTGGAACCCACTGGAGCCATGTGAATACTAAACATCAGTAGTGCAGGATTAATGGGCTTGAATATGTTTCAGTTGTTTGCATTTAAAGTTGAAAGAAACAAATATGGTGGTGGCCTGGTTTATCAGGGCGGGAATGCGGGTCTGCATGGAATTAGGCAAAGGCAGGAAGCTAAAGACATGCTTTCTTAGTTGTTTTTAAAGGTTCGGTGGCTACTCCATATTCACATGTATTTACTACCAAAGGCATTAAGCTTACATCGACCCTCAAGCCAGTTTGGTAAACTAACTTCAGACTTCAGGGTGGCTCAACAAATTCTCAAACATTCATATTTAAGGGCTCCGAAGGCATCGATATCTACCACTTGTAGTAATCTGATATTTTTGGGTACATTTTGCAATGGTCAGGAGTATATGTTGTGCAATCAAGTGTAGATGTTTTGGTTGATGGTGTCACAGACTGGAGAAACCAAGTGGAGCCCACGTTTCAAGGAAATACACTTTTACGGATTGTAATTAATCTCGTATATGTTTGGGATTTAATTTAGTTGCAAATATTTCGTTCTAATTGAGTAATGACATTATGTTTCTGACTAGTTTCTCTATAGACCATAGTTGTTGACGTCGTGATGCTTGACATTAATGATATGAATCCACCAATATCAGGTATCCATGCTATGCACGCATAACACAAAAGCGCCTGAAGAGGCCGTTTGTGGCAAATTAGGAAGAACTATAGGTAACTAAACCTGCTCTTGCTTCAGCTATTTCATTTAGTCTAGATTTGTCCATCCACTGGAATGAGGAAAGGATGCCTAAAAAAAGGACACATTGTTATGTCTTTATGACAACTTATTGCCAATAGACATCCTTAGGTGAAATTCTAATGTATTGCAGTTCAGGACATTTGGTTATAGTGTTTACACTGAGCCTTACCCTCCACCAAGAGGATGAGATGTGCTTGGCGCGGAAAGCTAGCATGCTTTGTCCCCACGACCCCAGTAAGTCAAATGATTAAAATATAAGTTTATCCTAATATGTACTTGTTTGTGTGTACGTGCAATGCATGATATTTCTGTTACAAGTTAATAATGATGTTCTAGTAACATAAGAAACCTCTCATTTAATTCTCATTGTGTCTTGTCGTGCGAAGGTTTCTGCCAACACCATCCTCTCATAGCCCCCAAATAGACCATAACTAATGTTGTTTCTGGCAAACTCTCAAGCAAAAGCTGTCCTCGAACCTCAACAAGCATGACCTATAGGCTATAGTTTGCCCAAAAATGGTGTATTTTTCTTCGTTTTTGCATAGGTCCCTTTTTATAAGCATCTACAATATGTCTAATTACCTTTAATTTTATTTTGTGTAACTCTTTTTATATGCATGGGTGAACAGAATTTTTTTCCCAAACTTTTGTTTATTGCTTGTAGCTTACTAAGAGAACCGGGAACACAAAGTCCTTGATTTTACAAGTATTAGAAATGACATATATAAACAAAGTTTACGTGTTCTTTCAGGCTTTTTATCTATCTTTTAGGTCTTTAAACTTTATGGGCGTTATTCCCAGGTTGTGAAGGCTACAGATACTGACTTTGTTGATACATTCTTGAAGTTCATGAATGTGGTGGTAAGTACTATGGAAGTAGATAAAAATAGGATGCCAACCATGTAAGGACAACACTATGTTCTATGGGGAAAATCACTAGTCTCAATACTCATGAAGCTATTTCAAAGGCTTCCACATACATCTCAGCTCCGAAAGCTATCTTTGTTAGATTCGCTGACAACTTGAACATATACGTGCCAGCTCTGTAGGAGGTGGGAGGTGTGTGTGCTACTCTGTTCTCCTTTCGAATGCACATGAGATGTTCAATGAAATGTCCGAGCCACATTTAAGCATTCTCCTCCGTTCTTCCTCCAAGCTCAACCTCCAAGCTCCATTTTCCACATGATTTGTCTAGATTTGGTGGTGCACCAACAATCCAGGTTAGCCAACTATCGACTAGAGTTTCTTTTGACATTGTGGAGAAGGCTCAGCAATGGATATGTTTCTAAGTTATAGCCATTTGTGTACACCGACTTTTTATGTAATTTGGCACAAAATGGTATAGACCTGAAGATGAATTTGCACTGAGAACCACTCTAAAAGATTTAATTCCAGAGAACCAAATGAATGGTCTTCGTCATGGCAGGTGATATAGTGCAAAGAAATAGGCAAGTAGCTTGATCAACTACAATGATGTTGAGAAATGAGTGTGCTCATTGATATAGCGATTTGCCGTAACATGCACACAGCGAAACAAAGCAACAGCCATATGTCATCTAGTTGCTGTGTTGCTACCTTATGCTTGGACAGATGGCCATACATTGCATATTCTCAAGGTAAAAACAAAATAGTTGTGTACTTATTGTTTTGCCTGTTTGGATGAATGATGATGTTGTAATATGCTTGTTCACAAGCCAGAAAAGGTCATAAACATGATTCAAATTAGATGTTCTCTGATCAAGGTTGACTAGAATGAATGTTCAAGATCTCAAGGAAGTTACAAGTTACAATCTAAAGCACCTCTCGATGGACCGAGCATAATTTGAATATCAACACCTAAATAGGTTATGAAATAGCTATAACAGTACTCACTCATATTAGTATAACATTCCTCAGAGCCTAGGGAGCATGTGACATCAAATGTATTGATCTGATGGAGCAAACAGAGAGTCTGGAGCGATGGAGAGAGAATCCGGAGATAGGTGAACTTCTAACTTTGGTGTTTGGAGAGGCGCACACGAAACCACGGTGGATGCATCAATGGATGAAGCAATCATTCACTAAAGTCACTAGCGCCCTGGCGAGATTCGGGTTCACTCCATGGTGTCGCTCCAGAGTTTCTTATGGGCTTGTTAACCTAGGATTTTTGCATCAAAACCCTAGTTTTTGAACCTTGCAAATTCGCTTCCAAACCTGAACCCCTAGTGTCGAAGGGGCAAGTTGGTCATCGGCTCAAGTTAAAGGAAATTTCAAATGGTCAACCAGGTGCGATGAATTTGATAAAATTCATATAAAATACATTCAGACTTGAAAACACTAAGTTTTCTTTGTCCATCTATGGTCGCCGAAACGAGAAAATTACAACATGAAAATTGTGTGGAATACTGAAATTAATTGAGTTGTTAAAGGAAATTCAAAGGGTCAACTGTGTGTGATCAATTTAAAAAATCGTCAAACAAACTCCAAACATAAGCCGGAAATCAAAGATTATTACTCAATGAAACTATGAACTGGTCAAGGGAATGGAATCACAACGTCGCGGTGCATCTTTTTCATGTAGATCTTATCACCATTCTGTAAATTAGGAGGTATTATTTGATGGTGATTCAGGAAATTGACGATAATAGACCACGTACAAAACACTACGTACAAGTGGCATGGTCAAGGTAGGAATACCGTGCCTTTTTTGTGTTGGGCTGGGCATGGCTTGATTGAAATGGCCGGGTGTTCGCTGAGGAATAGGTTCATGAGTGTTTGGTAGTGTGCGGTCCACTTTTTTCTTCAAAAACCAGGGAACCAATGGGCCAGACTTGGACCGCTAAAGTCTCCTTAGATATTATGTGACCAAGCTAATAGGCCCAAACAGCTTGTGTCATTCATCTTTTCCCTTACTTGTATAGTGTTTGGGTATTGGTCTCATGGTCATTAAGTGGCACTCCACTTGGAGGCACGATGTCCACGTCCCGGTGGTTGGACCACAACAATCTCGAATTGTACTCTAGCAGCATGATAGTGAAACTTGTGTTCGATTGGTGTCAATCTTCACATGGAGGCTTTAGTATTCCATTATCGACCTCCAATAGCCACATAAAGAGAAACACTCATCTAATGCATCATCTCCCCTATTTTATAATTGGCAACTATTTGATTATTATTCTTTGTTGCTGTAGTCTTGATGTCAACCTCATCTTCCTCCACTTCTCCACCCTCATTTCACATCGGGAAGGCAAAGTCATCAATTCCAATTAAGTCACCATTGAATATTGCCATGAACTAGTTAATTTTTAGGTCCTTTTACGCACTACGATGCAAATATGAACAAATTAAAGATCAACAGATATCAACAGTAGAAAATTTCGTCGACATGTTGTCTGTCTCACGGAAATTGTAGGCATGCTCAGGCTGCGAGAGAGGAGGAGGAGGGGTCGTGGTGATCTATTGGGGCGGCGGAAGCAGCGAAGGATCGGCAGTGCATTGTTCTTGCGTGGTGGGGTACTATCCTTTTTGTTGGTCGAGATACACCATTATATCGTCGTCAGGCGGCTTTAGAGGGATGCCGGTAGTTGTGTTAGGCACGAGCATGGTGCTACCAGTGCTAGTGGCATAAGCGAGGCCAAGCCACAATGTTGATTGCACGGCGGACAACGTGTCCGTGGTTGGAGAATCAAGGCATGAAGCGGATGCGGCCCTTTCCATTTATTGTACGAGGTCAATCTCACATGTCTTTGGAATGTAGGATTGCGTCAAAGTTAGACTTCAACCATAAATCAAACTAAAAAAACCCTATACCTCGGCGGTGCTTGTCCGCGTGCAATAGGACGACTAAGAAGGATAGAGAAGGGTCATCCGTTGGGGTGGGACTCGTTTACAGTTGCTCGTAACATCTACCGTTCGAGCCAAGCGGGTGAAACTTGGATCCGTCAACAGTGTCACAACGGCAAATAGCAGGCAGAGGAGAACTGCGGATGTCATGTGCGGATCCCTTCTAGGCATTGCGGATCGTGCTATTACAGCAATTTCGTAGGTTCTCTTGTAGACATAGCTTGTTGTGCTGTCTTCCAGACGTCACAGCAGCATGAATTCTCTCAATGCCATTGAGCAAATGCTACTAAAGTACAGTACAGTATAGTGGACAAAGAAAAAACACGCAGTGAAGGAAAATACATCCATATCAAAGCTGCTACTTATCTTGTTGGTTAACAGGATGTAGATAGGTAGACTTTTCTCTGGCCACAGCCACACGCATGGATTCATCGAGGGGATTCACTTGCCAACAAAAGAAATTCTTATGTTAAAGAGTTGTTCAGCTGCACGTTTCCCTGAGACATAATAAAACAAGAAAAAGATCAATCGTCAAACCTGGATGAACATGCCATCCCCGCCAGACGATTCTCTTCCTTGCGAGAGTGTGCTTCTTGTCGATTAATCTGATGGCCTCTCCATGTGCGATGCCGATGAGGATCATGCGTCCTCCCTTGATGCCGGCACCAGGGCCATATGGACGGCTGATGCACCGCTTCCGACGTGTGGTAGTGATGAGGTATCATGCAGGAATCAGGATCTGACCACAGGATCACCTTCAGGCAAGATTTATAGGTCTTCAGGGGCAAGACGGTAGCGGCGGCGCCATGGCCGGGACTGGTGGGGGCGGCTGCGTGCGAGCGGGGGCAGTCTATCGGCCGCCGTAAGGTGATGGGAGGATGGGAAAGGGGTCGCGATCTTGATGTATGGATAGGTCGAGAGGAGGGGAAGCGGAGCGGCTGGGCATTTTTCATTGTGCGGGTCTGCGGGAGGTCGAACGACAGCACTTTTTTTTGGTGCGGGAGAGAGAGCGACGAAAGCGGACGAAGGTATTTTCCTCCGTATCCGGGTGAACGCGTGTTGTATGCTCTGTTGGGAGGTATTTTCCTCCGTATCCGGTGAAGGACCGAAGCTTCCTATCCGTAGTCTTCTTCTGATACAAAACGAGCGTCAGACGAGTGGATAACCGTCGATTCAATTGGAATTTTTTGGAAGCAACAATCTTGTTTAGGAAGCAATGGTCCTTATGACTGGAAACAAATAAAATATCTTTAATTAACCATCCCAAGATTTGAGGAATTACTTGTTAGAAAAGAAATACTCCCTCGGTAAACTAATATAACATCGTTTAGATTACACTTTTGCTTCGGTACAACTTCCGAAACATAAAGACGGCTCAAATTAGCCCATACATTTTTTTCATGGCAATACATGTCTCATTCATATAATAAAGATCAAAGTAGAAGTCACGTAAGAACTAACAACATGACAGAACTGAAAATATAGCAAAACATCTCTGAGTTTGACACCAATGACCATCACATGTCTCCGAAACGACCACATCAGCCACCGAAGAATAGAATGACGGATCACCTCCTCGCCCAAGCTCGACGCGGTTCCATCACTGATAATCAGCTCTGCGGACCTCCAAGGTGGCTCCTCAAAAGTGAAGTCGTTGCCGTTGAACGAATTAGACCGGGGCAACACACCAGACACGCCATCGAACTCCAGAACTGACACCCCACCACGGGTAAAACGTCGGAGGAAATCACACTTGCAATCCATCAACCACGAATCCAGCACATTTTCCTTCTTCCAGATGTCATCGATGCAGACCACAATCTGCATCTGCTCCTGAACTACCTCTCAAGCTCTGCGCCGACGCTGGAAAAGACGTCGTCACAGTGGCAAAGCCCGAGGACACATGACCACCACGAGGATGCCGACGCCACACCATCCTTCCTTGTATAGGCTGGATTCTAAATCCATCCCAACGATACGACCAATCGTCTCATCGGAGTAGGATCCGAAGAAAAATTATTCAGCGCCGCCGCCGAAGCCAAGCCGATGAATAGCCTAAAAATCTAAGCTACTTTGGCCTAAACACGCGTGGATCCGGTGACCCCCTTACCGCGATGACCGAAAGGAGCCGCCGGAAAATAGCGGCGGAGCCCGAGTCCCTGGCGGCGAAAGCTAGATATTAGCCATACCTCTTTGGCATGATGGTCATATTTTTCCATAGACCTGCGAGCTGAGCCGGCCCATCCATCTTCTCTTTCATTTTTTTTGATTTTAAATCGAAAAAAGTGTTATCTCTACTCCTAATGGACGAATTGGTTGAATAGTCCTCCCCACTTTCAACCAGTTTATTTTCAACCGGTTTTTCTTCGTCCCACCTCCCACCAGTCCCTCCCACCGGTTTTTCTCTTTTCTCGTCTGACCGGCAATACCCAACGTATTTATGGTAATCAATCATAATTAATCCACGTATAATAATAAATCAATCCAGGTACGGTAAAGTCATAACTCAGGAAAATTTGAATATGGTAATTATATGGTAATAAATTTAAATTACCCCAAAGGCTATCAATCCAGGTATCGTAAGGCCATAACTCGGGAAATATCGAATATGGTAATCTCTACTCCTAATGGACGAATTGGTTGAATAGTCCTCCCCACTTTCAACCGGTTTATTTTCAACTGGTTTTTCTTTGTCCCACCTCCCACCAGTCCCTCCCACCGGTTTTTCTCTTTTCTCGTCTGACCGGCAATACCCAACGTATTTATGGTAATCAATCATAATTAATCCACGTATAGTAATAAATCAATCCAGGTACGGTAAGGTCATAACTCAGGAAAATTTGAATATGGTAATAAATTTAAATTACCCCAAAGGCTATCAATCCAGGTATCGTAAGGCCATAACTCGGGAAATATCGAATATGGTAATAAATTTAAATTACCACCAGGTATGGTAAGGCTATCCACGTATAGTAATAAATCATAATTAATCCACGTATAGTAATAAATCAATCCAGGTATGGTAAGGTCATAACTCAGGAAATTTTGAATATGGTAATTATATGGTAATAAATTTAAATTACCCCAAAGGCTATCAATCCAGGTATGGTAAGGCCATAACTCGGGAAATATCGAATATGGTAATAAATTTAAATTACCACCAGGTATGGTAAGGCTATCCACGTATAGTAATAAATCATATAGTAATAAATCATAATTAATCCACGTATAGTAATAAATCAATCAAGGTATGGTAAGGTCATAACTCAGAAAATTTTGAATATGGTAATTATATGGTAATAAATTTAAATTACCCCAAAGGCTATCAATCGAGGTATGGTAAGGCCATAACTCGGGAAATATCGAATATGGTAATAAATTTAAATTACCACCAGGTATGGTAAGGCTATCGATCCAGGTATGGCACGCCCTCACCTGATCACCTATCACAATCTTCAGCCCCACGCACGCACCAAAGAACCCACCCGGCACCAAACGCAGCTCCTCTCGATCCCCTCGAGTAAACGTCGCCGCCGTCGTGCGATCTTCCTGACACAGACGCCGTCGCCGCCTCCTTCCCACCTACGGCGTCCCCCACGTCCATGGTGACGGCGCTCGCGTCCTACACTGACCCTCCGCCTCATATAGGTTGGTCGTTGATGGAGTGGGATGTGCCGCTGCGGTTTGGGGAGGCGCAATCACGATCTGGTTGGGATCTCAGTGTGGACTCGTTCTCTGCGATGAAGGATGGCGCTGCCTCCCTGGCAAATGGGATCGGAGGAAGGGGCTATACGTCGTGAATGTCGGTGAGGCAGCGGCCGAAGGCGAGCCCGACGGTGAGCACGAGTGTTCGTCCCATGAAATAGGCGGCCACGGAGGGCGGATCTGAGGCCACCCCAGTCGCCAGTGGCCCTTCCTCCCATCGCTCATCGCCTCCATTCTCTCTCTCTCCTCTAAATCTTTTGTCGCCCCTGCCTGATTCTGGCCGGCGCCATCCGACTCTCGCATCGACCACCACCAGCACGGCTGTGAACGAGGTGCAACCGCAGACGCCGCCGCCGCCATCCTCATCCACCTTCTCTACCATCCTTCCCAGCCGTCGTCGGGGGCACCCTCCATCTGCGCTCTAGCCCACCAGCTCCCTCCTATCCCCTCCCCCTGCCTGCCAGCCCCGCGATCCATCGCACAGATGGCAGGTACTACATCGACCTCCTCCCCAGCGGATCCGGCCTCCTCCGATGGAGATCCATCCTGGGCACCGCCTTATTCTCATGCGTGCACGTCTATATCAACGTCTCATTCCACCTCACCTGAGCCTTTACCTTCCCACCTCTGCTTCAGATCCACATCACTTTGCAAGGTATGTGCTTGATTGTTCCGAACTGGATCGATGGATTGTGCAAGGTACTTTGGGTGTCGTCATTGACGGCAATTGTCACGCCATGCTACCATCGGAGGGGTCCCTCATCGATGATTAGGGTCTTCCGAACTGCACGAGCTCCATTGAGAAGGATGTTTTTAATTCTGGTTTTGCCTACATGCTTTCTTTGCCTGTATCTACTTAGCTAATGTCTTCTTATAGATAGTAGCTGCTGAAGTGGTGATCAAAGTTGTTCACTATAAGGAAACAACCATGATAACAAAAGTGTATATTCCCTGACCTTTGACCTAAAGTACTTTTTCATTAGAAACTTGCAACAGCCAGGCATTGAAATTAGCAACAGCTTCGTACGTACTGAACTAATTTGCAGCAACACATACTGAACTAAGTTAGGTTATGCTCATCGTTCCAACATGCTTAGTGATAACCACCTAGCAAGCTGATCAAACATGAAAAAATTGAAGTGCTACTGCTAATCGTACTATTTTGAATGTGAAAATCTATTTAATTGGCTCTTCTCTAATTGTACACTTGCATAAATCTCAGATCTTACAAATTACAGTATAACCATAAAAATCATGCTTTGACTCCTATAGGGCCTTTTGCACTTTAATATGACTAATAATTTGTCTTAATATCATAGATTGTATTACTACCTTTCTAAGTGAATGACATTCAAGAAGGTCATTAAATAAAACCAAGAAATCCTTCTGGTATTGGAGTGTAGAAAAGTTGAGACTATAAAACCAAAAGGTTATATTTACGTTTATTAGAGAAGGTTCTTTACTTTTTATAGGAAAACACAAAATGTTGCGATGTAGAGTCTAGGTGGTGGGCCTCCTTGATCCACTTGGTGGATGAGGGCGACTCCGGTCCTGGCACCCATAGTGCCAGTGATCCAAAAATCATAGGGCCTGGATATAGCTCTAGCAGACGTATGCGGCTTGCGCATCGAGCTTGGTCGTCTCGAGCATGGAGATAGGCGAGTTGTAGACCAAGAGCTGGTACAGAGATAGGCGAGTTGTAGACAAGAGCTGGTGGGCAGCAAGAAACGCATGCACACCAAAGAACAAATCTGAGTCACATGCCTACTTCTATTGGTTTCTACAAAGAGCGGCTAGCTTAGATCTTAGACCAGTCGGTCACTGTCGAGGTCGCCAAGGTGATCTTACAGCACCGCCGTGGGGATTTCTCATGATTTTATGTAGGCAAGCTGCAAGCGGTGGTGGTGATTGGCTGGGTGGTGTCGCTGCCTTGGGAAGAGACGAAGTGATGGTAAAAGTAAGCAGGATCCGATGATTCTTCCGTGGGGATAGCCAAAGTCAAGATGTCAACTACAGACTCGTCGCAGACTTGCAGTGAACCTGGATGCGGCGAGCCTGATTTGTGGATCGATGGCGGGTCTTGACTTTGTTAGGCTGGGATTGGATGGTTGCGGAGGGTGGTGTGCTTGGTTGGGTTCCCATGGAAGAATGTGGCCTCCTCGTGGATCTGGTCATGCCCATCCTGGAGAACGTTGTGTCCCTAGCTCCCTCGAGGAGCAAGGACAGTGCAAGCGGCAGCAGGGGGTAGGGGTAGATGTGGGGAGGGATGTCGGCGGCTGCTCGAGGTCATCATGATGAAACCCTTGACGTCCCATCTTTATCAATGGAAGTGGAAGAGCACGAAGTCGAGATTGGATAGGAGTTTGAGTTCTTTTTGGCACCGATCGGTTCCCCACTTTAGAGATATTTTTTTTTTGCGTGCGAGCAAACAGTGGGTTGATTCTAAAAGGGATAGGCACTTTTCAACAGAAGTGCATGACGGACCAAAAATATGACCTCATTTTATTCGTTTGATATATATCGTATTATTCGTTGTTGTTCGTTCGGTGAAATTTCCTAATATTTGATTGTTGTGTTTCTAATTAGAGCACCCCATAATCATCCAATATGAGGGGATGATAAATGAAAGATACTGATTATAAATTTTGAAGAGCCCGTGGCAACGCACGGGCGTTATACTAGTAGGAGCAGTAATCGAACTAGCTACCTGTGGTTCAGAGTGCGACGCCCTAAACCACCCAGCCAACTCAGTTGAGGAGAAAAAACTGTGTCTTTCTTATTCTTTTCTTCTATGTCGTTTTCTTTTCTTTTTTAAATATTTTACCTTTTCCTTATTGTTTTTTTTCGTTTTTTCCAAACAGTTTTGTTCGGGTTTTATTTACTTTCTTCTCTTTTGTTTTTCGTTTTCCTTTCTTTTTCTGTTCTTTTTTTATTTTCTTTTTTCTCTTGCAATGTCCAAACTTTTTTGATTTTGTTTTTTTAGGAAATTCATGAAGTTTTTGTGAATTAATAAATTTTGATGAACTTTTTCCAAATTCAAGAAAATTTCCTCAAATTCGTAAAATATAATTATGAACTTCATTTCCAAATTGATGAACTTTTTTCAAAATGGATGATGTCTTTTTCAAAATCGATGAATCATGTTCTCAAAATTGATGAACTTTTTTCAAAATGAATGCATTCTTTTCAAAGTCAATGAACTTTTTTTCATAATGGATAAACTTATTCAAATCCTTAAATGTTTTTAAATCCATGCAAAATTTCTCAATTTATGGTATTTTACAATTTCTGCACATTGTGCAAATCCATGAATATTTGTTCAAATCCATAAACTTTTCAAAAAAGATGAACCTTTTTGAAAGTCAACTATCAATGGTTAAACATGTCCATGGCCAACTTGTCATCCTGGTCATCCATGAAGAAGGTTTTTTGGCTGAACCAGGAAGAAGCAATCAGGCGACAACTGATCGCTCGTGTAGTTGGGCCGACCCATGAAAGGTGGCGTGCGAGCACTGTGTGCTGACTAGCGCATCAAGCGTTGACTAGGAGCTCCGGCAATACAAGGAGTAGCTTCACACAAACCGACGCACACAACTCCTCCATCCTGGGCTTGGCCAATTTATTTATTTTTCCTTTTTAACAATCAAAAACAGGTACATGAAAGTAGATTTCGAACGATGGACCTGCTGGGTTACTTCCACCCACTATAACTTTCAAATGTGAACTCTTTGTCAAATTTGTGAATCTTTTTTTAACCATCAAAAAACAGGTGCATGAAAGTAGGCATTCATGACATGTTTGAGCAAAGTCCGACAACGATGGCATGTTGCGACATGTTCAGCCATTTGTCGGGGTTTTTCGCCAGGAAACTTCAAAAAATGCAAAACTTGTCAAAAATCTTAACAGCTTAGCATAATGCCTTGAATTGATCATAGAACCTAGTAGAATCCATTCGGTGTCCATCGGTTCGATGTCCGAATTTTTTCGGTGTCCATGGGTATGGGCATGCCCAACTGCCGGCAAAATTTTTGGGTAAATATTACGATTGACCATAAATACCTCATGTACAACGGAGGATTTCGGTTTAGGTGGAAGAGTCCGTTCCATATCACTTTTTTCCACATACGTCAAATAAACCCAAAAATTTCCACACTAGAATCATCATGGCATGCATCTATGCCAAGTTTCCACATACATTTTCTACAGTTTACCTAGTGAAAAACCTATAATACTGTCCGGACGTGACGCAACATGGGTTCGTTGTCCAAATCCGTTCAAGTTTTTACAAGGAGTACTAGAATGAGCATGTCCAGGTTTTAGAAATATTTGGGTAAATTTTATGAATGTCCAAATGTACGTCATGTACAACAGAGGGGTTTCGGTTTAGGTGGAAGAGTCCGTCCAATAGCAATTTTATTTCACATACATCAAATGAACCTAAATTTTTTCCAAAAACTAGAATCATCGTGGCAAGCATGCATACCTTGTTTGATCGAAATTTGACACTTTAAGCATTTTCTGCATTTTTCCCGATGAAAAACCCTAAAAAATAGCCGGACATGACGATCTAGCCCACGTCCGGATCCCGCCGCAGGTCAACATCGCGATCCCATGTGTCGATCAAGCCCACGTCTTCATATAGCACCGGGAGAGAAAAATAATTCACTGTGATCCCATATGTTGATGTGGCCCACGTCTTGATATAGAACTGGTCGAGAAAAATAATTTGATTAGAGCATCTCCAACAGGTGACCTAAAATAGCAGCCCAAAAACAGCGTGATGTAAAATATACACCACCAAAAACATCATTTTTACATCACCGAAAGTGTCCAGCTCCAACAGGTTATGTAATTGAGGAGGTGGAGCAGCCGTCGAGATCACCTTCTTCAAGCATGCCGGTTTCTGTCCGGACACATTGGGCGGAGTCTTTCCAACGCATCAACCACGCCCATGACTGCTGATGTCTTCTTCTTCGCCTCCCCGACAATGGTGGTTGGCCATGGACGGCAAATCCAACTCCTCTTCCACGGCTGCCGGCGACGGGCGGGAGGTGACTGGCCGGCTGCACAGACGCGGGAACGACGGAGGGGCGGCGGGGTGGCGTCGGAGGGACGATGGAGGTCCGAAGAGGAGGCGGCGGAGACTAGTCGACGCCGGCCGAAATCATGGCAAACGAGCGGTGGCGGAGTTCACAGTGGGAGTGCGGGTTGGCGGGGGCAGCGGAGGGGCGACAAGGAGGTGACGGAGACTGGTCGATGCCGGCCGAAATCAGGGCAAACGAGGGGCGGCAGAGGTCGCGACAGCAGCGCAGGGTGGCAGATGGGCGGCGGAGGGGCGACAAGGAGGCGGCGGAGACTAGTCGACGCTAGCCGAAATCAGGGCAAAAGAGCGGCGGCGGAGGTCGCGGCAGCCATATACATTGTGCGTACGTATCAATGCCATATACATACTTGTATGTACGTATCAATGCCGTATTTTATATTTTTAACAAATATATAATTTTGAAAAAATCGCATCGAACAGATGCCCCCTCGCGAGTCGAGTTCAAGCGCGAAGCGAACCGGATTGGGGTAGGTGAAAATTCCTAGTTCAACAAAGGGCGGATGACTGGATATCAACCACGCGGTCATAAAAAGCCCTAAAAATATTTAATCCCGGCCAATGCTGTACGCCACTTGAACGTGAAGATCTTGGAGTATCTGTATCCGCTGAGTGGTTATTTTGAATACATCCCCAAGTCACGGTTCTCTTAAACCAGTTTGTTATCTCCATCTGCCAACCGGTTTAGATCTTTCAACGGAACTATATAAGCATCAGCCCCCGTGGGACATGTCCATATCGACGCTCATATTCGAGAGCAGCCGCCTCTTCAACTCAAGCAGTCGGTCTGGCAGAATTTCTTCCACGTCGACGCTCGTCGAGCAGCTGCCTCGCCAACTCTTACAGAAGGTACAACTACTTGTTAACTTCTCTTTCCTCGCACTCAACATACGTCGCATGCATCTGCAGAGATATAAGGCATAGACCGGTTTGGGTAGCATACTTGCGTACATGGATACTACCAACTTGACTTTTATTTTGTTTTCTTCCATATAGATTCAACACTATCATAGCAAGCTATATGCGTGCATACTGATGTATGTACATTTTTTAGCGTAGATAGATTATAGATCAGTTTCACTAGCACGCTTGCCTGCATGCATACTATTTTTTTTTTTTTGGCATAGATTGCTTCCAATAGCAGGCTCGTCTGCATGCCTACTGATGTTTATTTTCTTAAGCCCACATCAAAGATCAGTTCCAGTAGCATCGCTCGCACGCATGCATACTTATGTTTCTTTTCCAAAGCACCGAGTTCTAGTAGCACGCGCGCATGCATGCTTAAATTTTTTGTAGGGTAGATTGATTTTTTTTTTGACGTGTGTGCATACCGATGCATATTTTTTTCGATATAGGTCGCAACAACCCTACGGCTCCCAAGAAGCTGGACGCTCAAGAAAAGAGCAGCTCCAACTCCAAGGTCAAGATCCACGTCCCGGCCATGCTGTGATCTTCACTGGCATCAGGAAACAAGATTGGCCGTCGGTGATCTGGTCGCGACAGCGGGCACAACGACGGGTCATCCTGGGATTCATCTCCCGTATCATGGCCTGCGCCCAGCAGCGAGAAGCCCAAGAGGGCGGTGTACGCCGGTCACCATCACTGCCGTTGTGAAGTCAGTTTAAGGTCGGCCGGCGCCCACCGGTTGCCGAAGTTACTCCTCTGCAGGGGATAGGGGCAAATGGCAAGATGAAGTGTGGTGTGGGCCTAGCTGAAAGGGCACCACAAGGTTCGCACCGCTCAGGTGATGGACCATCTAGCGGAGTTGAGGTGATTGATGTTCCCTGCGATGCACACCACGAAATCCTGACGGTACGGTTAAACACTTGCATCATTTTTTTTTATAGTGCAATTGTGAAGCCCTTCAAACTTGTTTGTGCTCATATTTTTTTAGGACAAACTATATGAAGTAATAGACCAGATGCATAGGGAATTGGGGACACATGTTGTGGATCCGCTAATAAACCGGATCTACTTGAAGATCTTGATAATGCCAAAACATCATTGTCTTCCCCGATAAGCTCGCATGTTGGGATCGTCTGCGCCACCTATGGACATGAAGAAATGTCCAGCTGGCAAGGAAGCATACCAAGAAGGAGGTCTTCAGAGAGCACACTCACCACGAGATAACCTTCAAGTACATTTTTTGTACGTACATGTTTTGTTTAAAAAAATGTACTTGAAGGTTACCTCTAAGTGGTGAGCGTGTTCTCTTAAGACCTCCTTCTGGGTTTGCATCATTGTCAGCTGGACGTTTCTTCTCATGTCCAGAGGTGGCGGAGACGACCCCAACGTGCAAGCTTTTCGAGGCAGACGATGAGCTATTGGCATTACCAAGATCTTCAAGGTAGATTAAGTTTATTGCCTGATCCCAACTTGCGTACCCAGTTCCCTATCCATCTGGTCTATTATTTCATCCAGTTTGTCCTTAAAAAAGCAAAAAAGTTTGAGGGGCTTCACAATTACACTATAAGAAGAAAAATATATATTATGCAAGTGTTAGACTGCATCATCAGTATTCCGATGGGTCCATCGTTGGGGACATCGATCACTTTGACTCCGCTAGATGCTCTGTCATTTGACAGCCACATGTTGTACATGCATGCATTCGTCATGTGAAGAGAAAGAGAGAACAATATAAAGCATTAATGAATTGCATCCAGCTAGGTGCATACTGATATACTCATGGCAATGTGCATGGATATCTCATGATTTAGCGACATTTGGCTGGCATATATATAGTCCATCAGAATGGGTATAATAGTAGACTAGTAGTATGTCAGCTAGCTATAGCTATACTAGAAGGAAGCAATTGGTCCTGAGCTAGTAGCGTGGCATTTCAGTAAATATTACTAGTTTAAAAAATTATTAGTTGTTATCTATGTATGTACAATTAGTTGCTATGAGATGTTGGAGTGAAACAAGCATGCCTGGAGTTTTCGGATGCGAGCAGTGTGAAGTCGTAGAAGCAGAGCATGTCCGTTTCTAAATTTAAGTCTTTGTAGAGATTTCACTATGGACTACATACGGAGCAAAATGAATGAATCTACACTCTAAAATGCATCTATATATATCCGTATGTGGTCCATAGTGGAATCTCTATAAAGATTTATATTTAGAAACGGAGGAGTAGTTTATAAATTAGTCTGGTATTTATATTAGTCAAGACATGCGTTGCACGTGCACACTTACTAGTGTACAATTAGTTGCTATGAGATGTTGGAGTGAAACAAGCATGCCTGGAGTTTTCGGATGCGAGCAGTGTGAAGTCGTAGAAGCAGAGCATGTCCTACGCCATGCTAGCACGATCTCACCACCAGTGACAAGTTAGATTCTACACATGCATGACTTAGCCATGACTGGGTGCGCCATTGAGTAGTACGCATGCATGTCCTACGCCATGACTTAGCCATAGAAAACGAAACAGAGCAAAAAGTATAGTCGTACTAGTACAAGAATAACGGTAGAGTATATCTCAATTCAGAACACAAGCATGTTCCATCTCGAGTGCCGCATGTTCTCGAATGCAAACGAAACAGAGATAAAGGAAAACTATTATATTCTGGAAAGAAATCGGCTAGGCCCTGCGCGTCCCACATGTTCAATGAGACCGGCCCACCGCCCATCTTCTTATCTCCATTATCTCGAGTGCGATGACAGAAGCCACTCGTTTTCTCCTTTATCGTCTCTAACCTCTGACTCCTCTTCGCCATGAGCGAAGCTCCTCGCGCTGCCAAAGTGGGTGATACACAAGCTGGCAATCATGTTGCGATTCAACGTCTGTCGGCGCTGGTGCTGCCATACAGCGTGCGTCGCCGGCTCCAGGTGCTGTGATGCATCGCTCGAAGGCGGATCCTAGTGCTGCAATGCAGCTGCTTGCCGACGGGTCCAGGTTGTGATGCCGTGGGACGCCGCGCTGCGATGCGTCAGGTCGCCGACACTGCGATGCATCAGGTCGCCGACGCTGTGATACAGCTGCTTGCCAGCGGATCCCTTCGGCAATGCGACAGGACAGCGTGCTGCAATGCAGCAGGTCTCCGGCGCTACGATGTGGCTGCTTGTTGGCGAATGCTCGGCTGGTCTGTCATGCGCCGACTGATGTGGTCAGACTGCGCTGCCCTGCACCCGGCCTCGTTATCTCTTATATATCCCTTCACACGCGAGCTCTACCTATCCCCTGATCGACCTCTT
>NC_041385.1:34567285-34568725 GCF_002162155.2 Triticum dicoccoides | reverse complement strand
CCCTCATCTGTGGAGGGCGACCATGGAGGAGGCCTGATGTGCGAGCAAGTCCTCCTCTAGCCACTGGTACGTGAAGGAAATATGTCCTGGACGCAATAATAAAGTTGATTTTTTATATTTCCTTATTCATGATAAAGGTTTATTATTCATGCTAGAATTGCATTGATAGATAACATAAATACATGTGTGAATACATAAATAAATACCGTGTCCCTAGTGAGCCTCTACTAGACTAGCTCGTTGATCAAAATATGGTTAAAGTTTCCTAAACATAGACATAAGTTGTCATTTGATAACGGGATCACATCATTAGGATAATAATGTGATGGACAAAACCCTTCCGTTAGTTTAGCTTAGCATAGGATACCGGAGGAATACCTTGTGTGCAAACAACAGTCACAACTTAACTTGGTGATCATAAGCATGCTCTACAGGTATCTCCAAAGGCGTCTGCTGAGTTGGCATGAATCGAGATTAGGATTTGTCACTCCGTGTATCGAAGAGGTATCTCTGGGCTCTCTCGGTAATACATATCATAATAAGCTTGCTAGAAAAATGACTAAGGAGTTAGTAACGAGATGATGTATTATAGAACGAGTAAAGAAACCTGCTGGTAACGAGATTGAACTAGGTATTGAGATACCGACGATCGAATCTTGGGCAAGTAACATACCGACAGACAAAGGAAATTACGTATGTTGTCATAACGATTCGACCGATAATGATCTTCGTAGAATACGTAGGGACCAAAATGGGCATCCAAGTTCCGCTATTGGTTATTGCCCGGAGAGGTGTCTCGATCATTGCTACCTCTTGAGCATGTTTTGGTTTTTCCCTTGAAGAGGAAAGGGTGATGCAGCAAAGTAGCGTAAGTATTTCCCTCAGTTTTTGAGAACCAAGGTATCAATCCAGTAGGAGGCACTACAAAAAAAAAGACACATCCGTGACATTTTGGGCCGAACGAAATTTTTTTCTGTCATACATATGACACTTCTATGACGATAATTCTGACAAAACCTGGTATCATCATAGATGTGGTGGGCTCCTACTTCTATGACAAAAAATCATGACAGAAAATGGGCTTTTCGTCCTGGGCGGGCCGGAGACTCAGCTGCATGACATTCTTTGGGCCGTCCATGACGGAAAAAACCGTGGTAGAAGCGAGGGGGAGGAAAATTTCGAGGAGTTGCCGGTTACTGTGGGAGGTCGGGGGCGGAGCGATGCGCGTTTCTCTCGTACGTATGCGCGTGTGTGCGAGGCGTTGGCTGAAGCTGAGCGAGGCGTTGGGCTCTAACTGAACCCGAGCGATTGCACTGCAGGCTACGCGTTACTGAACCCGAGCGATCAATCGATGGCTGTTAACTGAACCCGATGGAGCGATTCCTTCGCTACTGCTGCTAACTGAAGCCGATCGATGCTGCCTCTGGGATGAACAGTGAG
>NC_041385.1:34535254-34566463 GCF_002162155.2 Triticum dicoccoides | reverse complement strand
CAACAGGACCCCCGTTTCGACCGTAGGAGGTCCGTTTCGTCCGTTTTGCGGTACGCCACACCCCTCCCGATCAACATGACCCCCGTTTCGATCGTAGGAGGTCCGTTTCCTCCGTTTTGCGGTACGCCAGGCCCTTCCCGATCAACAGGACCCTGTTTCGAACGTGGCTGGTCGAACACAAGGCCGTTTCCTCCATTGTGCGGTACGCCAGGCCTCGTTTCCATCGCCTGTTCCGTCCAAGCCCTCCCGATGAACACGACCACGCATTCCGTTCCGACCCAGTCGGTTGGCTGCCCATGAACACGACGATGACACTGTTTCTCCGTTTCGACCCAGCCATGTACGTATGTGCGAGTAGGCGTTCGAGACCCTGCCCGTATGTACGTACGTGGCCGTATTTTCTTTCTTGCACTCTCGCCGCTGTACATACGTGTACATGCTACGTGCGCGCCTCTGCTACGACACGTACACGCCTCTACATCTACGACACGTGCGCGCCTCTACATCGACCAGTATGTATGTACACGTTCGCGACCAGAATGACAACACTACGTACGCTTCGACTAGGTGGGTCCCGACTGTCAGGCACTTCCTTGCATGCGAAGATGTAGCTGGTGGGTCCCAGCAGTCAGGGGGGCGAATCATTTTTTTTTTTGCCCGGACGCACTTTCTTGCGTGCGAAGGTGTAGCTGGTGGGTCCCAGTAGTCAGGGGGGAAACGTTTTTTTCACGAAATATGATGGCCCGTCCGGTGGGTCCCCGCTGTCAGGTGGAGGAATAATTATTTTGCGCGTAATAAGGAGGCACTTCCTTGCTGCGGCCGTGGACCCAGCTGTCAGCCTCTCCACGTACAGTCCACGTCCGATGGAAGTCATTCCTTGACCACGTTGACCACGCCGTGCCGAGAGCACCAGGGCGGTGGACGACGGCGAGGCCTAGGAAGGGGACGACGCGGAGCCGGGGAAGACGCGGCAGTGGATGCCCATGCATAGATGAGTACGAGGGTTCACTGGTTCGCTGCGCTGTGCGGCTGCCATCGCCGCAGAATAACAGGGGGTGTGGGTGAGTAGAGGGATGGCCTGACTAGCGGTGGGAGTAGGGGCGGTGAGGCCTTCGCCGCATCGCAGCCGGCCACGGGAGGCAGGAGCACGAGGCACGACCGGCGCTGGTTTGGGCGGCTGGAGCAAGAAGACCGGAGGTTGAAGAAGCACTACGGCCGTTGGATGGACATCGTACGGTCACTGGAGCTAGAATCGTGCATATTGACTAAGTTGACAAAGCCCTCCGTCCCCGTCAACTTAGTAGGCCCACAAGTCAGCCTGCCACTATACTGGGTCCCAGCTAACAGGGGGAGTATTCATTTTTTTTGTGCGTAATAAGGAGGCACTTCCTTGCGTGCAAAGATATAGCTGGTGGGTCCGAGCTGTCAGCGGCGGTAACATTTTTTCGCGAAATACTGAGGCCTTTTCGATGGGTTCCTGATGTCTGGTGGAGGAATCATTATTTTGCACGTAATAAGGAGGCATTTCCTTGCGTGCGGCCGTGGACCCAGCTGTCGGCCTCTCCATGTACAGTCCACTTCAGATGCATGTCGGTTGTTGACCATGTTGACCAGGCCGCGCCGAGAGCACCAGGGCGGTGGACGACGGTGAGGCCTAGGAAGGAAACGACACGGAGGCAGGGGAGACTCAGCAGTTGTTTCCCACGCGGAGGGGAGTACGACTGAACGAGGGTTTACTGGTTCGTCTGCCGTCGGCGGAGAATAACAACAGCTGTGGGTGAGTAGAGGGATGGCTAGGCCAGCGATGGGAGTATGGTGGGGCGGTGAGGCCTGCGCGGCAGCACAGCCGGCCGCGGGGAGGAGGGACCAGGCAGTCCCGCCGGCACTTGTTTGAGCGGCTGGAGCAGGAAGAGCAGAGATTGAAGAAGCACGACGGTCGTTGGCTGGCCATCCAACAGTCACAGCTTCTGCGTCAACCTTTTTTTAGGAAAGCCTCAAATCTGTGGAAAATATCATACATCCCATCTGCCATTATTTCTAATAATTTACAGCCCACTTGGTAATTCTTAAGGTTTTGTTTGGAGCCCATATTCTTTTTGTTAGCATTATAGCCCATATTGTGGCCATGGTTAAAAAATTATACGAAATTTTGCATATTTCGGTGCGGTCCGAACTGTTTTTAATCTCGAAATTTCGACTCACATTCAAACTGATTTTAAAACTAAATGTATATCAATATAAAATCCAACAAATTCTCCACGCATAAAAATTAATGTAATTTAAAATATCGAAATGAAAAAAAAGATATTTGAAACTAATTGCCGGTTTGATGTGTTTTAAAAATGTACAACCCATTTCTCATTACTAATGGGCCATTTTCTCGTCCAGCCGAATGAAAGCTCTCCTCGTCTTGAAATATTTGTAGCCCAACACGCCTGACAAAGCGACTTACTTGGCAAATCACAAAAAACTGGGCTGTGACCGTGGACCCAGCTGTCAGCCTCTCCATGTATAGTACTCTTCCGATGGAAGTCGTTCCTTGACCACGTTGACCACGCCGCACGGAGAGCACCACGGCGGTGGACGACGGCGAGGCCTAGGAAGGGGACAATGCGGAGCCGGGCAAGACGCGGCAGTGGAAGCCCGCGCGGAGAGGAGTACGAGGGCTCACTAGTTCGGCTGCGGTGTGAGGCTGCCGTCCCTGCAGGTCCTGGCCAGCGGTGGAAATAGTAGGTGGCGGTGAGTCCTCCGTGGCAGCACAGCCGGCCACGGGAGGCAGGAGCATGAGGCATGACGGGCGCTGGTTTTGGCGGCTGGATCAAGAAGACCAGAGGTTGAAGAAGCACTACGGCCATTGGATGGACATCGTACGGTCACTAGAGCTAGAATCATTCATATTGACTAAGTTGACAAAGCCCTTCGTCCCTGTCAACTTAGTAGGCCCACAAGTTAGCCTCCCACCAAGGTGGGTCCCAGCTAGCAGGGGGAGTATTCATTTTTTTGTGCGTAATAAGGAGGCACTTCCGGTGGGTCGGAACTGACAGCGGGGGGGGGGACGTTTTTTTTGCGAAATACGGTGGCCCGTCAGGTGGGTCCCAGCAGTCACGAGGCAAACTTTTTTTTCCGCAAAATACGGTGGCCCGTCTAGTGGGTCCCTGCTATCAGTTGGAGGAATCATTATTTTCTGCGTAATAAGGAGGCACTTACTTGCTGCGGCCGTCAACCCAGCCGAGACTCTCCACGTACAGTATACTTCCGATGGAAGTCGTTCCTTGACCATGTTGACCTCGCCGAATTCCGTTGCATGCATGCGTCCATGGGCGTGGTGCGTCCCCACTGGCAGCCTCTCACGTACAGTCATCTTCCGATGACTCTCGGTTGTTGACCACGTTGACCACACCGTGCCGAGTGCACCCAGACTGGAACGACCCGGAGAAGGGGAAGACGGGGAAGTGGAGTCGCAAATGGAGAGGAGTGGGAAACTTCACTGGTTCGGGTGCGCGGCAGCACAGCCGCTGTGCCTCCCACGGGAGACAGGAGCAAGAATAGAGGTTGAAGAAGGAGCTCGGTTGTTGGATTAACATCCAACGGTCCAGCTGCTAGAATCATTTGTTGATTAAGTTGACAAAGTCGTGCGTACACGTCCGCTTAGCAGGCCCACAAGTCAGTCACCAAATCTGACGGGTCCCAGCTGTCAACGGGATGAATAATGTTTTTCGCAAAACAAGGAGGCACTTCCTTCCGTGCGAAGATACAGCCGGTGGGTCCTACCTGTCAGGTGGAGGAAACATTTTTTCAGCTTAATAAGGAGGAACTTTCCTTGCGTGCGACCATGGACCTCGTGGGTCCCAGCCGTCAGGCTCTCCACATACAGTCCTATTCTGATGACTCCCGTTTGTTGACCATGCCGCACCGAACACAGCGAGGCGTTGGACAACGGCAAGGCCCCGGACGGGAATGACTCGGAGATGGGAAAACGCGGCAGTGGAGTCGCAGATTGAGAGGAGGAGAAGGGTTATAACTGGTTTTGTTGCAATTCATATCAAACTCAGGTTCACAGGACACGTTCATATTCATAGGCAACATTCACTATCAACAACTCAAAAGATTCATATATACACAAGCTCAGCATATCTAAGCATCCAAATGATTGATAGATCACACGACAATATTCATACATAATTCACAAAAAGATTCATATATACACATGTTCAGTATGTTTATGCATCCAAATGATTGAGATCACAACCAATATGATCCATGGATGAACTTTAATTACCTTGGGTACAGACTGGTAAATGGTGTTCAATCAGAGGAACTTCTTGCTAAAATTACTTCTTGTACGAGTAAACTTTCGAGTACATAAGAGGCAGCACAGACAATCTGAACTTTGCTTGTAGGTTTATCCTCAAATAGTGGCCTCGTGCCGACGGAGGTTTGAGCAACTTGGCCACTACTTTCATCCAACTAGTTTACTGGCTCATCTTAGTCCTGTATCTCGCCAAAATTCTACATTGCAGACGAGAAAGGAGGCGGTTGAGAAATGAACCACCCAATTTTTTTGTGCAGTTCAACTGAAATGGAGCATCCTTGGCGTGCAGACTGATTAAGTCCCAAATGAATATACGTGTCAACCAACTTGTCTGGAATCTTTAGACTCCATGCCATATAGTTCGCTACCATATGTGCCGATAACCAAAAGGCACAAGTTGGGACCAAAGACTGGACTGCGTTTTTCTGGGCTATGCACCAAGCAATATTTTTGGCATTCACTCTCCTAATACTTGGAGTTTGACAATTGGTTGACGCCGGTTGATACTCGAATGAATATAGGCACTTCTTGTCAACATCGATGCTTGTCTGAGTGAACTTTGGAGTACATAGCAGCAGCATAAGTACCTGTCCATCTGATCATTTTGTGCAGTTCTACTGAAATCACCTGATGTAATAATTTGCCTGCGAGTTTAGGCTCCAAATTACTCCTTTATTAAATCGGCAAACAGTACCACAATACCAAATTACCAATACATATGACAGGCACAATAATTAGGATAAAGACCAGTACCAACCTGTGTGAGGTAGCATATTAGTTACTATTTCCTTTGACTGGAAGCCGAGATAAGCCAAGCGACTGACAGCAAAGGAAGAAAGCAAGCGGAGATTAGCGACTGACAGGAAAGGACGGAAGCTGTTGAGGCAATGAAGCACCCAAAGTTTTTGTGCAGTTCCACCAAAATCAAGCATCCCTGTTGGCACATATATTGAGAGAGTGAGATTACTGTAATAGTGGGACTAGTTGATGAAATGTACACTAACAAATAGAAGCACCCTCATTATCTTAATGGGTAAAGTTAGCAACATAGTAGTCTTGCTTAAATAGAGGTATTAGTTTATTTAAGCAGTGCCAATTAGCTCAACTCAACACTCAAAGCATTGCCATTTATCATAGGTTGCAAAACTTAAAAGTGCAAAGATAAAGGAGTTTCTCATGACAGTAGCACGATACAAATAGAGATGACAGCAAACTAATATGGATGAAGGCCTTAGGCCCGTACCAACCTGAGAAAAAAAGCTTATTCATGTAGTCCCATAAGAGATGATAAAGCACTCACTGGAATCACACAATAGTATATATTTTTGTGCACTTCAAATGTATGGTTGAAATCACTCTTGTTTACCAGTGCTGAGATTATATCGAAAGATTATCAAGAACTTCCAGAAGAGTTAAAGCACTGGTTGGGATACAGTTCATTGTATTTTCTTGTGTAGTTGCACTAAAATGTATGATTGGCACAACATGATCTCTGTTTGCACAAGTAGGAACAAGGTGAAACCTTCATTAGCTTAGTGAGAAAGGATAGGAAGACATTAGCATATTACTCAAACAGTGGCATCAAATTCATGATGGACAATACGCAAAACATTGCCTCATTGAACCAATGGTAATAAATTGAGATGCAAAACAATGGCACTATTATGTCATGACACTAGTAATATTCCCTCCCTGCTCCACCACATGATTCACCTCCATAACAAACATTCACACGTACATGATTCAGCATAGGGTCCTACTAAAGATTTGTTTAACTCCAATAGGAAAATTAGGCAGTAATAAATTAGTGGTACTTAAGTGCTCCTAATTAATTAAGTGAGACAGCAGAAGTGGAAGGGCTCCCTGGAGGATCGTCTGACATGTAAGGTAGTCGTTGCCGGAGCCCTTGAATAGCCTCGACTGAGGCCTCTGGCTTCAGCAAGATCGCCTTGGCACTGTTTATTCTTCTTCTTCTTCCTCTTCATGCTATGTTTCTCTTTCTCCTCACCAGTTGGTGAAACCAAGTACATGATTGGCCTTCTAATTCAGAATTGGTTTTGTCCGTGAGGGAGTACAAGTGTACTAGTAAAAAACGGCATTATTTTCTCATGGCAGTCGAAAAATAGAGATGAACACATGCATTAAATATCATTCTTACCTAAAGGAAGGTTATGGCGCCAATATGGATGATGAGGATTGGAACACAGATCTCCCTTTGTGCAGTTCCACCAAAATGAACCAACTGTTCCATCTGACATTCCAGTTAAACAGCACAAAAGCCACTTCTTTTAAGAAGAGTTTTGTGCAGTGCACCAAAAGGTCACAACAGCAGCCAGGTGAATTGGATATCCCTGTTTGCACAAAAAGGCACAGAGGAAACAGTCAGAGTCTCAAACAATTACAGGCAAAAACATTTGGCTAAACTTGTGAGAGTCTCAAGCAATTACAGGCAAAAACAGTGGCATGGCTTCATTTTTACCAGGGACATTATATTAAGAACAGCTAAGGCTGCGTTTGGTTCACAGGTTTGGTGCAGGATTTTCGTAGGAACACAATTCCTACCGTATTCTTTCCCTTCCAACCGTTCGGAACACGGGAAAGGTGAATAGTGTTTCATAGGAAAGCTTTTCTGGTAGTACTGATTCCATCGGATTAGAAACATCCATGCGCTGCTCATTTTTTGGGCGGAAGCCCGAGGCAGGTGCTCGCTGCCATGCGTTAGACAGGTTGCTGTGTTGTGCTTGCTGGAATAAAAAAATCAACCTATGTGTGGTATGTGAGGTGAGGACAAGAGTAGTCACTGTGCAGCTGAATAAACAAATAGCATCTCATACTGCCAAGCATGCTACTCTAAAAAAACAAATCTGTACATTTCGTAGTCCATCCGAACACATTCTCTTGAGAGTTTCCTCCGGTTCGCTGTTCCATAGTTTTATACCTACATTCCTTTCCTGTTCCTCTATTTTCATCAAGACCTATGTTTTCTGCCCCTTTATTCTGACCAGAGCCTAAATATTTTGTATAAGGGCATGGGACAGTGGGTGCACCAGCAGTACAGCACCATGTACATAAACAAGGGCATAAAGTGGTGATTCATAGTTTGTTGCCCCGAGAAACAAACATCCAAGAAACATATCTGGGTTGGTCCCATTTTTGTTCACTCTAGCCACCTACTCCTATGTGTGGATAGCAAATCTAGTCCTGGTCATACCACTGTGTACAGCGTTACCCCTATATTTCCCTTTTCGAACAAGAGACCGGTTGGATGACCAGTCTGTACTACTTTCATCCCCTTTCCTTCCTGTTTGTACCAAGTCCGATGTACATACTAAATTCCCCCACCCCCACTTTATTTCAATGACAAGTATTTTCGGACGGAGGGAGTACACGATTCGACTCCATGAAGTAGCTTTACCTCTAACAATAGAAGAAAAAAATAGGTGACGTTGGACCATCCGATCGAGAGGGGCTGAGAGGTAGAAAATGATGCACATGCAGCGATGTAGCGAGCTGGGGAAGTAGAGCTATGGCGGTTTCGAACGAAGATATACATGAAGGTCGTCGGGATGTGGATAGGTGGGCAGCGGGAGGCCGGATCCGCCCACAGGTAACGACGATGGGATCGGAGGACCTCCCGCGTCGGCGCTCGACCAGAGATAACGGTGCGGCCGGCAGTGGGTCTCCTCCCTCGCTGTCGACGACAGCCTAAACGCTGCCCCTCCTCCCCTTCACCGGCGGAGGGGGATACGTCCGGATCTATAACCAGCAGTGAGGATAGAAAGCCAGTGTTTTTTGAAGGGAGAAAGACAGGGTTACTACCCCTATCTTGTTTAGATCTGGAGAGGATGAGAGTGTGTGAATAGAGCAGCCCTAGCAAGCAAGCGCGGAGGCTCCAACCTATATATAAGTAGTGGGGTAGTTTTCCTTTTTCACTCCATCAAAACAATCGTTTAAAATTGTGTACTATACTACATGCCAGGTCGCGGGTTTTTTTAGTTGTTGATTGTTTTTTGAGGTAGCTACCCGCTTGTTCCAAGTGGTGTTACGGTGTGCCAGGTCGCACTTTGTATCGTTCAAGTCTGGTAGTACTACAAGTCCCTCCATTAAATGAACAACCACCCCCTCCTAAAAATTGTGAACAAGCCCACGGCTAAAATTAGCGGAAACGTGGGTTGCCCCAACATGCATTATTATTTATATTTTCTACTCCCTCCATTCCTAAATATAAGTCTTTTTTATTAGCCACACCTAAGACAAGAATTTTTTTTATTAGCAGTGAACCCCACATGTCATAGACACAAAAATTGTGGCAAGATTCCCTTAGGCAAGGCAAAGTGTGTCTAACAATTTGAGCAACTCAGGTTAGGCAAGTGTGGCAAGTGTGGGAAAAATAATGTGGCAACATAAGACAAACATAGTCACAATCCAAACAGCCCTGTGATTTTTTGTGACATGCATGAAAATTTGGTTTGTTAAATTTATAGTCAAAATTTGGCAAGGTGCATCAAATCAACACATGCAAGTATCAAAAGGAAAGTCACGGCATGCATGCATGCGTTGTACTCCCTCCGTTTCCAAATATAAGTCTTTTTAGAGATTGCAACAAGTGACTACTCCCTCCGTTCCTAAATGTAAGTCTTTTTAGGGATTCCACTACAAACTACATACGGATGTATATAGACATATTTTAGAGTGTAGATTCAATCATTTTGTTTCGTGTGTACTCCAGTTCATAGCGAAATCTCTAAAAAGACTTATATTTTGGAACGGAGGGAGTACATACGAAGCAGAATATGTATACACCTACATATGAAGTAGCCCATTTGAAATGTGTAAAAAGAGTTTTATCGAATGCAGTGCTTTGATGTGTCGCGACTCATACAAGCCCGTGAAATTTGATTACTACGACACCCTCTCCCTCGCGGACTGAGCTCCGGTGCCTTAACTGCACCTGCCTTTGGCTGCATGACAGGTGGGCCAACCACCTGTTGGGCCAACCTGTCATGGACGCAAAGGCAGGAGCAGTAAGTAGAAGCTTTCGCTACACGCTATCCCTCCCGCACGAGGTGGACGGACATGCAGCTGTGGATTCGATACTGTAGAAGTAGGAGTAACATCATTGTTCGTCTTCTCGAAGAGGCGAAGAGCCAAGTGCAAATCGAACGTGGCTGTTGCGAACACTTGCGTGGTGCGGTTCCTTGGAGTACTAGCCAGGCTCTTGCATGAGACAAAATTGCTATTGTTTAACAATTAAACTCCATTATCCATTGGTTGATACTCATTCTGCATAGGTCCACGCACTTAGCACCGTTTCCTCCTGGGGTCACCAATGTTTATTTGCTAATTAATAGCATTCCATGCAATGAACTAGCCATTGCAAGTCATTAAAATCATGCACACCTCTCATCTCTTATTGGTTGATACGTATGTCAAGAAACAAGAAACAAGGTAGAAGTTAATGCACCGCGCCTAAGTGTTTTGGGACTATTTGGTTTTCGTAAGATGACTTACACACCTAGACGGAGGGAGTAGTATAGACCTGTAAACCGGAAAGGAGTATTTGCCTTTCTAGAGATTTCAACAAGTGACTAGACTTTGGCTCAAAAAAAAAAACAAGTGACTAGACTACACCGTGTGCAGTAACCCCTCCCCTCTGGTTTATAGGGCTCAAATCTCAAATCTCATGAACCAAGGCATTTTGCGATTGGAGGAATGTATCTCGTACTTTACAAAACTACCCTAATTACACTCATGCATTAATTACGTAGTTCTCTCGTTTTCCTCTCCGCCTTGGTCGCGGTGCACAATATTGAGGCTAGCCATAGTGGGAGTAACTTAGGTAGTAACTTAACACATCCCAAGACAATTTTGCTTATGTGGCAAGTATTTAATGAGGAAAGAGGTGCTTGTGGTAACATAATATGTTACTGTAACATAGCGCTTTCCGAGGCAAAATGGTCTATGAGATAATAAATGAAGCAATCTATTATACTACTACTATGTTACTTTGCAATATGGAGGTAGTAACTTACACTAGTGTCATATGCATGACACTAGTCTAAGTTACTCCCCACTATGACCAGCCTGAGAGAGTACTTTGATACGCTTTAGTCTCATGACTAAAAGTAGTGGGACTAAAACTTGTTACCCTCATCCATCCTTGGATCCAAATACTAAGGAGACTAAAATCAAGTTAATGACATTTCAAAGCATCCGGGCCCACGTGCCATCCACCAAATCACAGCGAGGTGCTACAGTCGAGACTCACATGTCACCACGGTGTGGCCGTCATGACCCGTCATATCACAAAACCCACACCTTTACCAGCAGTGGTAAGGTGGCCTCCAAGTTGGACTGGACGAAGCAACCATCATTTCATTGGAACGCTCGTTCAAGCCCTTTCTTCCCTTTCTTGAAACCTCACTCCAGGCTACTCACTTCTGCCATTTTTCTTCTCTACCGACGTAGGAAAGTGTTGGAAATATGCCCTAGAGGCAATAATAAATAAGTTATTATTATATTTCCTTGTTCATGATAATCGTTTATTATCCATGCTATAATTGTATTGATAGGAAACTCAGATACATGTGTGGATACATAGACAACACCATATCCCTAGTAAGCCTCTAGTTGACTAGCTCATTGATCAATAGATGGTTACGGTTTCCTGACCATGGACATTGGATGTCATTGATAACGGGATCACATCATTAGGAGAATGATGTGATGGACAAGACCCAATCCTAAGCCTAGCACAGAGATCGTGTAGTTCGTATGCTAAAGCTTTTCTAATGTCAAGTATCATTTCCTTAGACCATGAGATTGTGCAACTCCCGGATACCGTAGGAATGCTTTGGGTGTACCAAACGTCACAACGTAACTGGGTGGCTATAAAGGTGCACTACAGGTATCTCCGAAAGTGTCTGTTGGGTTGGCACGAATCGAGACTAGGATTTGTCACTCCGTGTAAACGGAGAGGTATCTCTGGGCCCACTCGGTAGGACATCATCATAATGTGCACCATGTGACCAAGGGGTTGATCACGGGATGATGTGTTACGGAACGAGTAAAGAGACTTGCTGGTAACGAGATTGAACAAGGTATCGGCATACCAACGATTGAATCTCGGGCAAGTATAATACCGCTGGACAAAGGGAATTGAATACCGGATTGATTGAATCCTCGACATCGTGGTTCATCCGATGAGATCATCGTGGAACATGTGGGTGCCAACATGGGTATCCAGATCCCGCTGTTGGTTATTGGCTGGAGAGTTGTCTCGGTCATGTCTGCATGGTTCCCGAACCCGTAGGGTCTACACACTTAAGGTTCGGTGACGCTAGAGTTGTTATGGGAATTAGTGTGCAATTACCGAATGTTGTTCGGAGTCCTGGATGAGATCCCGGACGTCACCAGGAGTTCCGGAATGGTCCGGAGGTAAAGATTTATATATGGGAAGTCCTATTTTGGCCACCGAAAAATGTTCGGGATTTTTCGGTATTGTACCGGGAAGGTTCTAGAAGGTTCCGGAGTGGGGCCCACCTGCATGGGGGGACCCACATGAACGTGGGTAGTGGGGGCAAGGCCCCACACCCCTGGTCAAGGCGCACCAAGATCCCCCCTTAGAAGGAATAAGATCATATCCCGAAGAGATAAGATCAAGATCCCTAAAAAGGGGGGATAACAATCGGTGGGGAAGGAAATGATGTGATTTCTTTCCTCCCACCTTTGCCAACGCCCCAATGGACTTAGAGGGCAAGAAACCAGCCCCCTCCACCCCTATATATAGTGGGGAGGCGCATGGGAGCTTCACCCTTGCCCCTGGCGCAGCCCTTCCCCTCTCCCAAGTCCTCCTCCTCTCCCGCGGTGCTTGGCGAAGCCCTGCAGGATTGCCACGCTCCTCCACCACCACCACACCGTCGTGCTGTTTCTGGACGGAGTCTTCCCCAACCTCTCCCTCTCTCCTTGCTAGATCAAGGCATGGGAGACGTCACCGGGCTGCATGTGTGTTGAATGCGGAGGTGCCGTCCATTCGGCACTAGGATCATCGGTGATTTGGATCACGACGAGTACGACTCCATCAACCCCGTTCACTTGAACGCTTCCGCTTAGCGATCTACAAGGGTATGTAGATGCACTCTCATTCCCCTCGTTGCTAGTCTCTCCATAGATTGATCTTGGTGATGCGTAGAATTTTTTTGATTTCTGCTAAGTTCCCCAACAGTGGCATCATGAGCTAGGTCTATGCGTAGATTCTTTGCACGAGTAGAACACAAAGTAGTTGTGGGCGTTGATTTTGTTCAATATGCTTACCGTTACTAGTCCAATCTTGATTCGGCGGAATTGTGGGATGAAGCGGCCCGGACCGACCTTACACGTACACTTACGTGAGACAGGTTCCACCGACTGACATGCACTTGTTGCATAAGGTGGCTAGCGGGTGCCAGTCTCTCCCACTTTAGTCGGATCGGATTCGATGAAAAGGATCCTTATGAAGGGTAAATAGCAATTGACATATCACGTTGTGGTTTTTGCGTAGGTAAGAAACGTTCTTGCTAGAAACCTATAGCAGCCACGTAAAACATGCAAACAACAATTAGAGGACGTCTAACTTGTTTTTGCAGGGTATGCTATGTGATGTGTATGGCCATGAAGAATGTGATGAATGATATGTGATGTATGAGATTGATCATGTTCTTGTAATAGGAATCATGACTTGCATGTCGATGAGTATGACAACCGGCAGGAGCCATAGGAGTTGTCTTTATTTATTGTATGACATGCGTGTCATTGAACAACGCCATGTAATTACTTTACTTTATTGCTAACCGGTAGCCATAGTAGTAGAAGTAATAAGTTGGCGAGACAACTTCATGGAGACACGATGATGGAGATCATGATGATGGAGATCATGGTGTCATGCCGGTGACGACGATGATCATGGAGCCCCGAAGATGGAGATCAAAAGGAGCAAAATGATATTGGCCATATCATGTCACTATTTGATTGCATGTGATGTTTATCATGTTTATACATCTTATTTGCTTAGAACGACGGTAGTAAATAAGATGATCCCTCATTAAAATTTCAAGAAAGTGTTCCCCCTAACTGTGCACCGTTGCGAAAGTTCGTCGTTTCGAAGCACCACGTGATGATCGGGTGTGATAGATTCTTACGTTCACATACAACGGGTGTAAGCCAGATTTACACACGCGAAACACTTAGGTTGACTTGACGAGCCTAGCATGTATAGACATGGCCTCGGAACACAAGAGACCGAAAGGTCGAGCATGAGTCGTATAGTAGATACGATCAACATGAAGATGTTCACCGATGATGACTAGTCCGTCTCACGTGATGATCGGACACGGCCTAGTTGACTCGGATCATGTAATCACTTAGATGACTAGAGGGATGTCTATCTGAGTGGGAGTTCATAAGATGAACTTAATTATCCTGAACATAGTCAAAAGATCTTTGCAAATTATGTCGTAAGCTCGCGCTTTAGTTCCACTGTTTAGATATGTTCCTAGAGAAAATATAGTTGAAAGTTGACAGTAGCGATTATGCGTCCAAAAGAAAGCTTATGCCCTTAATGCACCACTCAGTGTGCTGAGCCCCAAACGTCGTCTGTGGATGTTGCGAACATCGGACATACACGTTTTGATAACTACGTGATAGTTCAGTTAAACGGTTTAGAGTTGAGGCACCAAAGACGTTTTTCGAAATGTTGCAGAACATATGAGATGTTTCGAGGGCTGAAATTGCGATTTCAGGCTCGTGCCCACGTCAAGAGGTATAAGACCTCCGACGATTTTCTTAGCCTGCAAACTAAGGGAGAAAAGCTCAATCGTTGAGCTTGTGCTCAGATTGTCTGAGTACAACAATCACTTGAATCAAGTGGGAGTTGATCTTCCAGATGAGATAGTGATGTTTCTCCAAAGTCATTACCACCAAGCTACTAGAGCTTCATGATGAACTATAACATATCAGGGATAGATATGATGATCCTTGAGGTATTCGCGATGTTTGACACCACGAAAGTAGAAATCAAGAAGGAGCATCAATTGTTGATGGTTGGTGAAACCACTAGTTTCAAGAAGGGCAAGGGCAAGAAGGGATACTTCATGAAACGGCAAATCAGCTGCTGCTCCAGTGAAGAAACCCAAGGTTGAACCTAAACCCGAGACTAAGTGCTTCTGTAATAAGGGGAACAGTCATTGGAGCAGAATTACCCTAGATACTTGGTAGATGAGAAGGCTGGCAAGGTCGATAGAAGTATATTGGATATACATTATGTTAATGTGTACTTTACTACTACTCCTAGTAGCACCAGGGTATTAAGATACCGGTTCGGTTGCTAAGTGTTAGTAACTCGAAATAAAAGAGCTACGGAATAAACGGAGACTAGCTAAAGGTGAGCTGACGATATGTGTTGGAAGTGTTTCCAAGTTTGATGTGATCAAACATCGCATGCTCCCTCTACCATCAAGATTAGTATTAAACCTGAATAATTGTCATTTGGTGTTTGCGTTGAGCATAGACATGATTGGATTATGTCTATCGCAATACGGTTATTCATTTAAGGAGAATAATGGTTACTCTATTCATTTGAATAACACCTTCAATGATCTTGCACCTAAAGGAATGGTTTATTAAATCTCGATCGTAGTGATGCACATTTTCATGCCAAAAATATAAGAAAGTAATGATAGTACCACTTACTTGTGGCACTGCCATGTAAGTCATATTGGTATAAAACACATGAAGAAGCTCCATGTTGATGGATCTTTGGACTCACTCATTTTTGAAAAGTTTGAGACATGCGAACCATGTCTATTGGTGTATACGCATGAAGAAACTCCATGCAGATGGATCGTTTGGACTCACTTGATTTTGAATCACTTGAGATATGCAAATCATACCACATGGGCAAGATGACTGAAAAGCCTCGTTTTCAGTACGATGGAACAAGATAGCAACTTGTTGGAAGTAACACATTTTGATGTGTGCAGTCCAATCAGTGCTAAGGCATGCAGTGAATATCGTTATGTTCTCACTTCACAGATGATTCGAGTAGATGTTGAGTATATTTACTTGATGAAACACAAGTCTGAATTATTGAATGGTTCAAGTAATTTCAGAGTGAACTTGAAGATCATTGTGACAAGAGGATAAAATGTCTATGATATGATCATAGAGATGAGTATCTGAGTTGTGAGCTTTGGCACGCAATTAAGACATTGAGAAAATTGTTTCACAATTAATACCGCCTGAACACCATAGTGTGATGGTGTGTCTGAACATCATAGTTGCACCCTATTGGATATGGTGCGTGCCATGATGTCTCTTATCGAATTACCACTATCGTTCATGGGTTAGGCATTAGAGACAACCGCACTCACTTTAATAGGGCACCACGTAATTCCGTTGAGACGGCACCGTTTGAACTATGGTTTGGAGAAATCTAAGTTGTCATTTCTTAAAAGCTTGGGGCTGCGACACTTATGTGAAAAGGTTTCAGGTTGATAAGCTCGAACCCAAAGCGGATAAAATGCATCTTCATAGGACACCCAAAACAGTTGGGTATACCTCCTAATTCAGATCCGAAAGCAATAGGGATTGTTTCTTGAATCGGGTCCTTTCTCGAGGAAAGGTTTGTCTCGAGAATTGAGTGGGAGGATGGTGGAGACTTGATGAGGTTATTGAACCGTCACTTCAACAAGTGTGTAGCAGGGCACATGAAGTTGTTCCTGTGGCGCCTACACCAATTGAAGTAGAAGCTTATGATAGTGATCATGAAGTTTCGGATCAAGTCACTATCGTACCTCGTAGGGTAACAAGGCTGCGTACTACTTCAGAGTGGTACAGTAATCCTGTCTTGAAGGTCATGTTGCTAGACAACAATGAACCTACGAGCTATGGAGAAGCGATGGTGGGCCCATATTCCGACAAATGGTTTGAAGCCATGAAATCCGAGATAGGATCCATGTATCAGAACAAAGCATGGACTTTGGTGGACTTGCCCGATGATCGGCAAGCCATTGAGATAAATGGATCTTTAAGAAGAACACGAACATGGACGGTAATGTCACCGTCTATGAAGCTCGACTTGTGGCGAAGAGTTTTTCACAAGTTCAAGGAGTTGACTACGATGAGATTTTCTCATCCGTAGCGATGCTTAAGTCCGTCGGAATCATGTTAACATTAGCTGCATTTATGAAATCTGGCAGATGGATGTCAAAACGAGTTTCCTTACCAGTCTTCGTAAGGAAAGGTTGTATGTGATACAATCAGAAAGTTTTTGTCGATCCTAAGGATGCTAAAAGGTATGTTGGCTCTAGCGTTCCTTCTAAGGACTAGAGTAAGCATCTCGGAGTTGGAATATGCGCTTTGATGGAATGATCAAAGATTTTGGGTTTGTACAAAGTTTATAATGAAACTTGTATTTCCAAAGAAGTGAGTGGAAGCATATAGGGTTGTTTGAAAAGTGTTTTTCAATGGAAAACCTGGATTAGGCTACTTGAACAATAAGCATCAAGATCTATAAGATAGATCAAAATGTTTAATAATACTTTCAAATGAGCACATACCTTGACATAATCTTGAAGGTGTTCAAGATGGATTAGTCAAAGAAGGAGTTCTTGCCTAAGTTGTAAGGTATGAAGTTAAGAGTTAAAGCTCGACCACGGCAGAAGAGAGAGAAAGGACGAAGGTCGTCCCCTATGCTTCAGACATAGGCTCTACAGTATGCTATGCTAAGTACCGCACCTGATGTGTGCCTTGCTACATACCTGGCAAGAGGGTACAAAGGTGATCAAGGAGTAGATCACCAGATAGCGGTCAAAATTATCCTTAGGGGAATAAGGATATGTTTCTCGGTTATGGAGGTGATAAAGAGTTCGACGTAAAGAGTTGCGTCGATGCAAGCTTTAACACCTATCCGAATGACTCTGAGTAGCAAAACGGATACGTATAGTGGAGCAACCATTTGGAATAGCTCCAAGTGGAGCGTGGAAGCAGCATTTACAATATGACCTAGATATTTGCGAAGTACACATGGATCTGAATGTTGCAGACCCGTTGACTAAAACCTCTCTCACAAGCAAAACATGATCAAACCCAAGAACTCATTGAGTCTTAATCACATGATGATGTGAAATAGTTTAGACACTAGTAAACTCTTTGGATATTGGTCACATGGCGATGTGACCTGTCAGCGTTAATCACATAGCGATGTGAACTAGATTATTGACTCTAGTGCAAGTGGGAGACTGTTGGAAATATACCCTAGAGGCAATAATAAATAAGTTATTATTATATTTCCTTGTTCATGATAATCGTTTATTATCCATGCTATAATTGTATTGATAGGAAACTCAGATACATGTGTGGATACATAGACAACACCATATCCCTAGTAAGCCTCTAGTTGACTAGCTCGTTGATCAATAGATGGTTACGGTTTCCTGACCATGGACATTGGATGTCATTGATAACGGGATCACATCATTAGGAGAATGATGTGATGGACAAGACCCAATCCTAAGCCTAGCACAGAGATCGTGTAGTTCATATGCTAAAGCTTTTCTAATGTCAAGTATCATTTCCTTAAACCATGAGATTGTGCAACTCCTGGATACCGTAGGAATGCTTTGGGTGTACCAAACGTCACAACGTAACTGGGTGGCTATAAAGGTGCACTACAGGTATCTCCGAAAGTGTCTATTGGGTTGGCACGAATCGAGACTGGGATTTGTAACTCCGTGTAAACGGAGAGGTATCTCTGGGCCCGCTCGGTAGGACATCATCATAATGTGCACAATGTGACCAAGGGGTTGATCACGGGATGATGTGTTACGGACCGAGTAAAGAGACTTGCCGGTAACGAGATTGAACAAGGTATCGGCATACCGACGATCGAATCTCGGGCAAGTATAATACCGCTGGACAAAGGGAATTGAATACGGGATTGATTGAATCCTCGACATCGTGGTTCATCTGATGAGATCATCCTGGAACATGTGGGAGCCAACATGGGTATCCAGAACCCGCTGTTGGTTATTGGCCGGAGAGTTGTCTTGGTCATGTCTGCATGGTTCCCGAACCCGTAGGGTCTACACACTTCAGGTTCGGTGACGCTAGAGTTGTTATGGGAATTAGTGTGCAATTACCAAATGTTGTTCGGAGTCCCAGATGAGATCCCGGACGTCACGAGGAGTTCCGAAATGGTCCGGAGGTAAAGATTTACATATGGGAAGTCCTATTTTGGCCACCGGAAAATGTTCGGGATTTTTCGGTATTGTACCGGGAAGGTTCTAGAAGGTTCTGGAGTGGGGCCCACCTGCATGGGGGGACCCACATGAACGTGGGTAGTGGGGGCAAGGCCCCACACCCCTGGTCAAGGCGCACCAAGATCCCCCCTTAGAAGGAATAAGATCATATCCCGAAGGGATAAGATCAAGATCCCTAAAAAGGGGGGATAACAATCGGTGGGGAAGGAAATGATGTGATTTCTTTCCTCCCACCTTTGCTAACGCCCCAATGGACTTGGAGGGCAAGAAACCAGCCCCCTCCACCCCTACATATAGTGGGGAGGCGCATGGGAGCTTCACCCTTGCCCCTGGCGCAGCCCTTCCCCTCTCCCAAGTCCTCCTCCTCTCCCGCAGTGCTTGGCGAAGCCCTGCAGGATTGCCACGCTCCTCCACCACCACCACGCCGTCGTGCTGTTGCTGGACGGAGTATTCCCCAACCTCTCCCTTTCTCCTTGCTGGATCAAGGCATGGGAGACGTCACCGGGCTGCATGTGTGTTGAACGCGGAGGTGCCGTCCGTTCGGCACTAGGATCATCGGTGATTTGGATCACGACGAGTACGACTCAATCAACCCCGTTCACTTGAACGCTTCTGCTTAGCGATCTACAAGGGTATGTAGATGCACTCTCCTTCCCCTCGTTGCTAGTCTCTCCATAGATTGATCTTGGTGATGCATAGAAATTTTTTGATTTCTGCTACGTTCCACAATAGCAAGGTGGGCGAATCAGTTATGCTGCTATATTTTCATTCCAATAATCTTGTTTTTGCGAAGCACCGACCGATTCTCACATCCTATTATTTTCCCGTTTTCATTGCGATTGTGGTTTCCTTTCGATTGCTTTTTGTTTGTCAGTTCATTGATGGATCCTGGAG
Source organism: Triticum dicoccoides (assembly GCF_002162155.2). Taxonomy (NCBI): domain Eukaryota; kingdom Viridiplantae; phylum Streptophyta; class Magnoliopsida; order Poales; family Poaceae; genus Triticum; species Triticum dicoccoides. The sequence goes on along the minus strand of NC_041385.1, from coordinate 34,546,963 downwards.
CACTAGGCAAAGAGTTGCCGGCGGACAACCCACTAGAGACATCGATCTCCAGGAAGCGAGCACCGACCAACGAGTTGACCATGTTGGCGGGCCAACCCATGGAGACGAAGAACTCCAAGAAACAAGCACTGCCAACGAGTTGAGGACGTTGACGGACGAACTCCTCAAAGAAAGTCGGAAGAACAGCAAGTGCCCCACCGTCGCTACCCCAGGAGCTCTGATTGCCACCTATGTGAGGTTCAAGACCGAGTTTGAGGAGATAGTCGCCGTTGAGAAGCAGTATTCCCCTGGCAAGGTGATGGCCCCCATCGAGGACGAGGAGATGGCCCCCGGAGGGATGAGATCCCTCGGTGAGCTGCACAAGGTAAAAAATAATGGCTTATTACCATAGTTGTGGTTTTTGATTATTTGCAATGTGCTTGCTTTTTGATTATTTGCAATGTGCTTGCTAATATGTTAGTGTTGTGCAGGTGCCAGTGGTTGTCCTTGATGATTCCAATGTCGTGGCCCGTCCTGTTGGCATCGCCCCAGAGATCGATTCCGATACCGCTGTCCATCCTGTGGATATCGCCCCAGAGATCGATTCCGATGTTGCGGTCAGTCCTGTGGAGATCGCCCCAGAAATCGATTCCCATGCCGCTGTCCATGCTGTGGTCATTGCCCGAGAGGTCGATGACAAGAAATAGTTGGTCGCGCTAATCCTTCAGGGTAGTTTGCATTGCCCTGTGTTTAATTACCAGAACGATGCGTGTTATCAAACCATCTTAGGGCAAGTGCACTGTCTTGTGTGGGCGGATCTTGCTACTTTTGTTTGATAGTGAATCATGCGATGAATCATGCGAACCCTCTCCGAGTGATGGAAACAGATGTATCCTCACTAGCTTTTGATGTAATATATGGCATGCTTAGATGTAAGTTTGAACTGTTTATCATATCAGCAGGGCTTGTTTCATGATTCTTGGTGTTAGTAGGCTAGCTACTGTGCGAGCTATGGTACTTGCAAAACACTCACCGAAGAGAAATGTTGGGGCTGATGAGCTCGTGGTACGCTTATACTTATCCCTCGTCGATCGACCAATAGCCCTAGCTCCTAAAATTGTAGGCTTAGCGATCGATCAGACAATAGTCGACATACATTCAGGCCTCATTTGGTTCATAGGGTAGGAAAATCATAGCAAAAGTACAAAGAACGTGCAACACAAAATCATAGCAGTGCAGAGACGTACTCCCTCTATTCCAAAATAGATGACCTAGGCGGGCTAGTTTGGCCTAGTGGGTTTTAGTGATATGACGTGGTACAATGCCGTCCAGTCTTCGCGTGTGGTAGCAGTATTGCGGGTATAGTAAGTTTTCTTGAAGAAGCGGAATTCAACGAAGTCATGATGGTTCCTTCGTCCGAACAACTTACGGTGGGAAAGCTTGGGCCTGCGATACGACCGGGGTAGACCAGGATAATTTTGTGCATGGCAGGTGGACCAGGATGGTTGACGTCCCACATGTCGGCGAATGAAAGTATTCTTTCCGATATAGAGGACGAGCAACGAGTATTCATTGTTTATTTTTGATGAAAGCTATTGTCTCCACTGTTACTCCTTGACTTTGTCAATGCCTCTCTCTCCTCCACATAAGCATGGACTACTTGCTATGCAGGCAGCGGGCAGCTGGCGTCTTGAGGGGCCAGGGCGGTGAGAGCGGGCTCCGGAAGCGGTCCGGACTCCAGCATGGCCCACCTCACATTATCACCATATATTTCTTGGAGTCCGTGCGCGGCGGGCGGGCGATCTCTTCTCCCTCCCCCGTTTCTCTCTTCTCAGCCGACGCTTGCCGAGCGTTTAGATTTCGGCTATCGACGGTTTATTCAATTACGGTCCCACATGTCAGTGAAATTGCAAGACAGTGCGTGTCCCCTTTGGTGAGCGGCGTGCAAGCCGGACTGTTGGGGTTGTGACGCGTACGAGTTGTAAGTGTGCCGCCTTTTCCTTTAGAACTTGCGAAGCGTAACATTTTCGCGCGATCGATCGATAGAAATCCAGAACAAAATGACGAGGGCGGTGCTTTCCCGCTTGTTAGGCTGGCTAGTTCGAGGGATATGACGTGCTATAGTGCCGTCCACTTGCTCCATTTTTATGTAAGCAAGAGTTTACACTCGTACACGGAGGAGTGCGAAACACCACGGATCTGATTTTGATTGAGGGATAACTGTTCCCTGCCAAATAATGGAGGATTGTTAGCGATTATAGCATGATAGTTAGGGCATCTCCAGCGCTGGCCCACAAATTTACACCGGCATCTGTCCGAGGACACTGATGGATGCCATCCGATGCTGCCCGCATACCTTTCGACAACTATACGAACTAACCGAACGAAATTCGTGCAAACAAAGCAAATTTCAAATTAACCGGATGAAATTCATTACATTCCGAAAACTTTTCCTACAAAATGGACGAAATGCATTACATATTTCGCACAAACCGTACTAAACATACTGTAAACCTAATCTAAGCGATCGCCGGCGCCCGACCACCAAGTCCGGCCATGAACCCGAGAAAGCTGGCCATTGCCTTTGCCTCCTTCTCATCTGCCTCGGTAACCTCCTCCTCCGGCTGGAGCACAAGGTTATGAAGATTTCCGCCTCCACGTCGCCGTCAAGCGGCTAATCGGCCGCCGATGTTTACCCCACCAAGCTTGGCGTCGACTGAGTGGAGTAGCGGTGGCCTTCCCGGGAACAGAGTAGCGGCGACCTACCGTGTACTACTCTTCCTCGCTGCCGGCTGCACCCGCGCACGCGCGCCGGCTTCGTGGTCGTGGCAGTGGAGGGCGGCCCGGGGGGTGCCGACGATCTCCTTCATTTACTCCTGCGATAGTACGTCGAAGAGAGCTTTGGAGCGCGCCCGGAGCGGAGCCGCCGATGTCCCTCGTCTGCCTCTGCGACAGTATGTCCAAGAGAGCTTCGGAGCACCACGAGGCCATGGTTGAAGTGGTGCCGATAGAAGGAAGGGACCGGAGGAGAATAAGTGTGGGTCTTTGGCTATGGTTGGGAGCTGGGGCTCAAGTTAATATAGCGGGCGAATGGCAATGAGCCGCTACAGACGGATGGACAACTGGCGCCGGAGTAGGTTCATCAGGCATGAATGCGGACGTTGCTTCAGTGACTTAACTACAGATGTGTTTGGGTGACAGACATGTGGGCCCAACGGGTGTCTGGCCCGCATGTCAGTGACACACCAATTGCACCTGCAGTTAAGTCCAATGAATGCGGCATTGACATTCTGGAGAGACAGTGACCATTTCAGGCACATGCGGACTGTTTGACTGGTCAACCATACAAATACGGAGCTATACGCCGAGTCAGCGACCGTATAATCACCATATCTCATATACAATGATCAAAGTGAGCTATCAAGACAAGTTCGATGACCGCTAATGCAATTTACTCGGTAATAAATGACCAGGAATGGAGGGGAATCATAATTTGCTTCGTCTTCTGTCCTTGAGCTCTTGACAAACCAATGCACTATACGGTTGTCCGGCCACTCCACCCCAGAGCTCTCACCAAGCATCATTCATGCCACCGTGCCGCACAATAATCGGTAAGGCAGCGATGGCATCCCGCCGCGCCGAGTTCCTCGCCGCCCACGAACGCACACAAAATGGTAGGGAAGCAATGGCATCCCGCCGTGCCGAGTTCATCGCCGCTCACGTCCTCACAACTATATGGGAGGAATTTGAAGATGCCAAGGCCGAATGGGCGGTAGAGCAAGAGGCGGCCAAAGCCTCATAAAGGGAGCGGAAAAGTTAGAAAGCACTCAAGAAAAGAGAGGCCCGCCATCGCAAGAAAGAAAAGGATGCACGCGCTGCTGCGGAGAGGTCGGCAGAGATCCAAGCACGGTGGGGTGTCGCCGACAAAGCCGGGAAGGATAACGATGGCGTTTGGCCAGCATGTGAGAGGTAGTAGTACTAGTAGTTAGTGTGTGTGTCTGTGTCTGAGTATGAGCATGTACCAGTACTACTAGTTACTACTGTAGTTTTTAGAGCAAATTACCAGTACATTAGCCTAGACTAAGTGGAAAAATTCATATCCTATGCATCAAATGGCATCTCTTTCTCTATAGGAATTGAGATGCATGTCATCTCACTTCCTATGATTTTCATATTCCTATCCTATGAACGAAAGGAGGCCTCTGTTGGAGTAAATACTATAGCTAGCAGTACTGCTAGTACAGTAGTTTTCTTCAAGAAGCGGAATTCAACGAAGTCATGATGGTTCCTTCGTCCGAGTAACTTCAAAGTGGGAAGTGGGCCTTTGATTTGACGGCTCATTAGTCATTGTTACTGCGGCACAACGACCTGGGTGACTCTCCCTTGGAGTTCTGCGTGCATGGCAAGTGGACCAGGATGGTCGACGTCCCACATGTTGGCGAACGGAAGTATTCTTTCCGATATCGAGGAGCAAGGAAACCGCATGGTATAGTATCACTGCTGATTGGTTCGCAAAAAAATAGTATCACTGCCGATTTATAATTATTTTTTATTTCCGATGAATGCTAGCGTTTCAACTCTTACGACGAAGGGTGCCAAACACGGCATGTGCTGGATGTCCCACACGTCAGCGAAAGGAGTGGGACATGAACAACGTGGTAGAGCCCAGCATAAAAAAATAGCATGGTAGCACTACTAGGAAAAACCTTATACATAGAAGTTTATTAGTAGCATGGTCTAAAAAGATGCGCTACTGCTAATTAGTAGTAGCGAGGGGCATAAAAACCACGCTACTACTAAGTTGATAGTAGTAGCGAGTGGTATAAATCCGCGCTGCTACTAAGTGATTTCCACCATGACCCGGGACAGGAAATAGTAGTAGCGAGGGGTATAAAACCTGCGCTACTACTAAGTAACTAGCTATAGCGCAGGTAAGAACCCCACGCTACTACTAAGCGTGTCCATCCACCCCGGCCCGATCCACTCCCACCCCACCACTCTCTCTCTCTCTCTCATCCTAAAAAAACTCTCTCCCCACGATCCACTCCACCGGCACTCCACCCCGGCTCCTCTCCCCACGATCTACTCGCAGCCGCCCCCACCCACGCCGGCCGGTTCCGGCGAGCACCGGCCACGCGCAACGCTCCCCCAACCCCACCGCCAGCGCCCCCCACCTCACCAGTAGCCGCTACCTCTCTCGGCGCCCGAAGCCCTAGCTCAGGCCGCCGTGACCCACCCACGACCCACCCATGGCCCGTCCCTCCCCCTCTGACGTGCGCGCTGTTTTCTCATCGCAGGCGGACGTTGATGTTGACCCCGAGGTGGCGGCCGCCGGTCCCAAGAAGAGGACATTCCGCAAGTTCAGCTACCGTTGCGTGGACCTTGACGCTCTCCTCGACATGTCCAGCGAGGACCTGGTCGGCCTCTTCCCTGTCCACGCCCGCAGAAGGTAACACGCAACCTCCTTTGCGCCACGGATCTGCAACTATGGCTGACTCCGGTTGTCTTTGCTCTGATCCGACTTGTTGATTTGATTTGTGCTGGGATTGGTTAGGTTCTCGAGGAGTCTGAAGAGGAAGCCGATGGCCCTTGTCAAGAAGCTGCGCAAGGCAGTGAGTGATGGTTCGCTTAATACACTTGTAGTTGAACGCCCAAATAGTGAACTGCCTATTTTTGTATAGATCTGATTTGCTCCTGCTCTGCTATTAATTGCTGGCAACCTTGTAATTTCAGAATGGCGACTGAGACCTTAAGTTAAGGATTTAGTGTCCGTCTGTGAAATTTGTTCTCTAGTTTACATGATAGTGGTGTAGTCCTCGTTGTGAACTAACTTGGTTTTGTGCAACCATCATTCGTACCAATTGGCCAATGCTATTTAGTTTTGTTTGTTGGATTGATCATAAATGGTAGATTTGTTTGTTATTCACAGCTGTTGGAGGAAAATCCCTCTTAAGACTCAATGCTTACTAATCAGAAACAATTGACTGGCAATACTCTATGATCCTTGATTGAATTGAAACGGCTTAGATGGATGCTGTCTTTTTCTATAGGTGGATCCTTGATCGGACTTAGTTTGGTCTTGCCAAAGTAAGTGCAAGCATATTTGAGGTCACTGTAGTTTGGCATCTTTCACTGATTTCAGCTCCCTCTCTCAGTTGTTCTATTGCATGACCACGTATAGATAGAAGTTGTTCCCTGTGTTCCAAATAGGTGAGTGAGCCATGCATCAGATTACCCGCAAAAATCAAAATGTAACTAGTATAATACTGCATATTTAGTGTAGAATCTTGAAAACTGAATTTATGGCAGAATTAGTACATGAAAACTGAACTTATTGTTACCGTAATTTAGTTACCAGTTTGGGAGTACAATCTGGAACATAGTATGAGTACTGATCTATTCTGAAAGATTAAAAGTAAATGGCCTTTCCTTAAAGAAATATGGCACATCAAAATTCAGAGGAACATCCTGAAGCCCCTATTCTTATGCAGGCAAAATCCTTGTGTTACTGTAATACTCCATGCAGGCAAAATTTGCATCTGCTTCTGCTGTTTAGTAACTTTTCTAAATTTTGGCCTCTGCTTCTGCTGTTTAGTAACTTTTCTGAATCTTTACACTTTATTACAATTTACAATGGTTCTCCTCCAAAGTGGGGAAAGGTGAGCATTTCTCTTCTCCCCCTTACCCTCTGTTCATCTCCTCCCTCTGTTATTAAGATAGTGTTGTGCCCCTTTTGAGTTTATGACAATATATCTATATAAGCACTGGCTACATTTCTTACCTTTGGTAACTAAAGACTCCTTCAGAGACTTGACATTAATCTTTGTACTCCTGCCAAAGGAACCAGATGAACTGCTGGAGGTTCTCAAAGACCAGTGCTTTTACAGGGTGAGCATACAACTCTTTCTTTGTGCATGATGAGCATCTGGGATATATGTTTGGTCTTGTACATGTGTGCCAGGCTAATGGAATGCCTGAAAAACAATCTGATTGTTACTGTTGTTGTTGACACAGCATGAAGGTTGGTGGTGTTATGAATTCTGCTATTATGGGAAAATCTGACAGGTTGATGTAGAGAATGAGAAGGTAAGCCGTTTTCTTTGTGAGGGTCACAGTAAATAGATTGTGCTTATGTTGATCTTTCTACCCTAAACAAAAACTAATTCTGACTTGTTTCGGTACACATATTGCTAGCTTTAAGAGGAGAGACCATAATTTACATTGTGAAAGAAGCAAACATTTTTTTTGCTCAAATAGTGTAATACGGCTCCAATCACATATCTTCATGCTTTCACAGTGTCATGTATGCACGTCGTAGTTGGTATAGCTCTACTGTGGCTTCAGTTACATATGTGCATGCTTTGCACGCCGTAGTTGCTAGCACTTTTGAGTTGCCTTATTGAGTGTATATCTTTTGTTGAAGGTTATCCAAGAGTATGTTCTAGGTGAATATGACCCTGATGCAACCGATGCTTACCATGACAATCACACCTCCGAGTCTGCTGATGAGGATCACGTGAAAGATACTTCTAAGAGGTATGATTCTAAATTTGGAAAGAAGGATACAAACAATAAATTACATTTGGAAGCAAAACTTTGATGAATATTTGCTGTTTCTGTGCCAATTGCAGAAAGCATCTGGGATATACTAAGTAGAGTGGTGCCTTAACAGCTTCTTGCGATATAATGAGATGTTGAAGCGGCAGACTGAATCCATGACACCGAAGTGCAATTGCGGCAGATTATCTCTATTTTTCCTTTTCATTTTTCTTGTTATTGGAGTGAGAACAGGTAGAGCTGTGTGATAGTAGATACAACAACTATGTTTGCAATTGTTAATGACATACATACTTGCATTTTCTTTGAAGTGGTGAATCGTGAGTACCAATGCATAATGATGGGGTTTTGGCTAATTTATTGCCTTCGGTGTCCAGTTAACCATGAAATAGGAGCCCATGTCAATTATGTATTCTTTTACTGGATGTGTTCTAATGCTGGTAATGATGTGTACTGGTTTATTTTTTTAAGGGACAATTGCATTTTTACCCCTAGTTGGTTCCTACCCACGGGTTTTGCCCTTACTTTTCGAGCTTGCTCAGTTTTGCCCTTACTTTTTCCATTGAGGTCCCTCGAATGCCCTTTGACCGTTTGACCAAAACTTTGAAAATTCATAACTAATTCATATGAACTCAGAAAAATGCAAATAAGATATCAAAATGTTCATATAAACATTACCTTTATGGGCATATCATTTGCATTCAGGACAAAAGCATCATTTAAACTACCCAAGGTAATTAATGTTATTAACATTATTAAAAATAAATAGGTATAAACAATATTTTTTTCATGAATAAAAATTATATGCAAATGTAGGTGATGTTTTCTGAACATCCCGATATCTTATTTGCATTTTCCGTAGTTCGTATCAACTTGTTATGAAGTTTCCAAATAATGGTCAAAGTCGTTAGAACATTCATAACAAGTTGATACAAACTCAGAAAAATGCAAATAAGTTATCGGGATGTTCAGAAAACATCACCTACATTTGCATGTAATTTTTATTCATGAAAAAAATATTGTTTATACCTATTTATTTTTAATAATGTTAATAACATTAATTACCTCGAGTAGTTTAAACGATGTTGTTGTCCTGAATGCAAATGATATGCCCATAAAGGTAATGTTTATCTGAACATTTTGATATCTTATTTGTATTTTTCTAAGTTCGTATGAATTAGTTATGAATTTTCAAAGTTTTGGTCAAACGGTCAAAGGGCATTCGAGGGACCTCGATGGAAAAAGTAAGGGCAAAACTGAGCAAGCTCGAAAAGTAAGGGCAAAACCCGTGGGTAGGAACCAACTAGGGGTAAAAATGCAATTGTCCCTTTTTTTAATTCCTAATAAGTTAGTAGTAACGTGGGGACGAAACTGAGCGCTACTAGTATATAGGATACTTGGTTGTTTACCCACGCTACTACTATTTCATTAGTAGTAGCGCGTGTATGTAATAGTAGTAGCGTGGGTTGCACACGCTACTAGTAACAAAGTTAGTAGTAGCGCGGGTTTAACCCACGCTACTACTAACTATTAGCTGTAGCGCGATACTAGTAGCGCAGGTACCCGCGCTACTAGTAGCTATTTTACCCGCGCTCCTAGTAGTCTTTTCCCTAGTAGTGTAGAGCGTCTCCACTTCTTCCATTTCTGGGTCGGAGACCACACGTAGTAGTACTTAGCTGTATGAACGATACAAAGTGCGACCTGGAGAGAAAGACACGTCTAGTTGGAAGGTCTCGGGGCATACACGTAAACAAATATAAAAGTTAATATGTGCCTCCAACTAATATAGTAGTAGTAGAGTACTTAGACACGTACTCCATAACATCACCGTGCATTGCACGTACAACATTTAGTGGTAGTACGTAGTAAGAGACAAATGCCGCCCAAGAGTTCCCTTCTCGACCTACTTTTGGGTGTTTGATAGAGTGTATGGAGGGTGCATGAGTCCACACTAGTTTAGCACAAATACACTAGAAGCATGCATGAAGAGGGGTATTGAGTTGAGCATGCATGAAGAGGGAACAACTATGCTGAGACGAGAACGCAACCAAACACACCCTGTATGCCACGCATGTTCATACCATTTGTGCCTTTCTACTTCACTTACTGCGCTACATTACTCAGGTTCGTACGTCCACTCCTGGGTACATGTCCGTCTCGTAGTTCCAGTGCCACGTGTTCTTCATATAGATGGAACGATCGTTGAAAACACGTGCGCCTTGATGCTAGATGTCTCGCGTGTTGGCAAAAGGATGAACAAAGCTCACGTAAAAAAATAGAGTGGAAGAACATAGATTCCAGATGACTGAGAAGGAGCAAGGAACCTCGTGGTGGAGCGTTTGCACTCATAATATTTAATATTATTCAGTGATATAAAATTAACCAATCATCTCCACAGTGGACTGGAAGAGTACGAAACACAGCAGCCCAGTGTAGTTACATCATACTAGTACATGGCTAACCCACGCTATCACCATATTTCTTGGCTTCCGTGCGGCACCTATCTCTAGTAATCCAGCAGCCTATATCGCTTCTCCCTCCTCGTCTCTATCAAAGTGCGGCGGGCTGGCATTTCTGCCGTCTATTGAGGTCGGTTAACTATCACATGTTAGCGACATGCCAAGAGAATTCTAAAAAAAATTCCTTTCACGTTCCGTTTTCAAAAAGAAAAGAATCATTTCACATACGAATTTGCCTGTATGCTTTGAGCAACTTGCATGTCCTATACTGATCATATTTTATACCCTAACTTAGCTAGAGGTTAGACTAACTCATGACTAACCCTGAACTAACTGTAGCCAAAGAGGTGTTTGGGTGACAGGGTTAGATTGACAATAAATGCACTTCATGGAGAGAGAAAAGTGATTTTTCAGTGGTCCCAATGACAACTATCTCCAGTTAGCACCTCTTGGGTGGGATAGTTTTTTGGTGGGTTCGGTGCAACTTGCTCCAATTTAAACCCTCATGCTTGGATACTTTAGGGCTATTTGAGCCCCAACTAGCTCAAACTAACTCTAATCCATGGATCCAAATAGGGCCTATGGCCAGTCTCGACGCGAAGCAGTTGCGTGCACCGGGAAGCGGCGCTCTCTCGGCCATCGCGCCACTTCAAAGCCGGCGCTAGTGAGAGGTCGCCTCTGCTCTGGCCGGGCATTAATGCGGCACTGACGCTCCAGGAGAAGCTGACCGTTTCAGGCGGGAAGCACGCGCTGTCAAGGGAGTATAGGTTTTGAACCATTTCAGGTGTAGTAGTAATGGTAGTTTGCAAAACTACTCAATTATTGCACTCAGTTTCCTAAGAAATTGTGGTAAAAACGTTACTCCACGGCCCGCTTCCCTTCTCCTTCCTGCTCGTGATTTACGTGGCCATGTTAACGTGGTTGTGTCAAAAAAATGTCACTTCCTGCTTGTGATTTGCGTTATATAATTACAAACAAGATTCTCGTGCATTGCACGGAACATCAATATGCATTTTTTTACAAAACACATGTTGTGATTGACCCATGCAGGAGTAATCCCATGTGTAAAAATTAATGATATCTCAAGAATTTTATCGGAAAACTGGTATCTCGAGGATGTCATCGAAAAAAATGAAAGATGAGAGATAAGGCGAGGAGGAGTGGAGCGTGGTGGTGACTGGTGGTCGGAATGGGCGGAGGCATGGGGATGGACGGCGCCGGCAGGCGGCAACGGCCACCATGCATGCTAGATTGTTCCAGCGACTTATTCCTTTTTTAATTGCTGATCAATGAGGTTGCGGGATATAATGATGTTGAGAGAGGTGCAGGTATCTTTTGTAAAATTATCATAGTTTGCTTCCTATCCGTCAGATATAGATCATACGGTCTATATTACAAGATGGCAGGCACACCATCATCGCCAACTCGTTTTTTCATAAGGGTATACAGATGAGTTTGCTCACTACTAAAGTAAAGTGGAATCTGTCCATGTTATGCAAGTAAATAAAGGTGATTGTTTATCATACGGGTAAGGTTGGATGAAGGGTGGTAGGAACAAATGCTCCGCCTAGAACATGTGTGTGTGAGATGGAGTCTTAGCGTGTGTGGTGTGTGTGTGTGAGAGAGAGAGAGAGTGAGAGAGAGAAAGAGAGAGAGAGGAGAGAGAGAGATGGAGTCTTAGTTTGTGTGTGTGTGTGTGTGTGAGAGAGAGATG
>NC_041385.1:34522520-34535017 GCF_002162155.2 Triticum dicoccoides | reverse complement strand
GGCGGATGTAATTTAAGTGTGCATGGCTTCATCATAGAGAGGTGATGTGTATGGCAGAGGCCACCAACGATGGGGTGCGAGAGAGAAAATGCCCGTAGGAGGGAAGAGAAGGTGTGTGCGCGTGAGAGGATTCGACATCGAGAGAACGTGTTTGTTCGAGAGACACCACGGAAGACTACTATATATCGATGGTGCATGTAGGCGGGAATTAAACAAAGGGATGGTCTTATTTGTTTCGGGGATATAGGGGAAGAGTGAGAGGCGGCCGGGGTGGGGTGGGGGGGCAGCTAGAAGGAGATTGTTAAGTGTGAGTGTGTGTTTTTCCCATCCAGGCGGAAGTTATGTGCACAAAAGAGGAGAACGATTCGATGTGGCGTTAGGATTGAGGGTAATTAACTACGTATGGAGACATAAAGACCTTGAACATGCATGTGTGAGAGGTATACATGTATACGTGGGATGTGTGTGCGCACGCGCGCATGATCGAGATAAAAGAAAGAAGAATTTGTTGCTTTTATGGGTGCTTATGAGATTGAATCTATGTTTAAAGCGTTTGATGATTTTGATGATTCAGTTTCAAGGCATGAAAATCTTGCTATACTTAGATATTGCTATTAAAATTATGAATACAATTGCAGTATTAATGCATTTATTGAGAAAGTCTCTGCTGTCCAAGAAGAGACTAATATTTTGCAGGAAGCTATGGAAGAATGAATTGATGAAACTGTGAGCTCATTGGATGAAAAAGATGACGAGGTGAGCGAAGAACAAAAGGAGTAAGGGCGGATTGATCACCCGTGCCCACCTTCTAATGAGAGTAACTCTTCAACTCATACATTGTTTAATTCCCCTTCGTGCATACCGAAGGATGATTGCTATGATCCCGTTGACTTTCTTGAAATATCCCTTTTTGATGATGCTTGCTATGCTTGTGGCCAAGATGCCAATATGAATGATGCTTATGGAGATGAACTTGCTATTGTTCCTTATGTTAAACATGAAATTGTTGCTATTGCACCCACGCATGATAGTCCTATTATCTTTTTGAATTCTCCAAACTACACTATATCGGAGAAGCTTGTGCTTATTAAGGATTATATTGATGGGTTTTGTTTTACTACTACACATGATGATTTTGATGAATATAATATGCATGTGCTTGCTGCTCCTATTTGCAATTATTATGAGAGAGGAACTACATCTCCGCCTCCTTATGCTTCCAACACGATAGAATTGCAAGAAACTGCTTATACTATGCATTGGCCTTTACTTGGTCTGCATGAATTGTTCTTTTATGACATGCCGATGCATAGGAAGAGAGTTAGACTTTGTTGTTGCATGATATATGTTACTATGTGCTCACTACTAAATTACAAATCATTGTTAAATAAAATTGGCTTTGATATACCTTGGGATCCGGGTGGATTCATTACTGTCTGTCTTAACTGTCCGCCGGTTTACCATCCGCCGGTTTACCAAGTCCCAGCCGGGTTATGACTCCGGCCGGGTCATACCGCGGGGTATATCCCCGACACATACTCTCCTCCTCATTGCTATGCATCTCCATGGATACATCTCATTACTAAACACAAGTATGAAACATTTGAAAAGATCGAAGAATTTCATAGTGAAGTGGAGAATAATCGTAACAAGAAAATAAAGTTTCTACGATCTAATCACGGAGGCGAATATTTGAGTTACGAGTTTCGCCTTCATTTAAAACAATGTGGAATTGTTTCACAACTCACGCCACCTGGAAGAGCACAGCGTAATGGTGTGTTCGAACATCGTAACCGTACTTTATTATATATGGTGTGTGCTACGTCTTGAGCTTGCGTTGGTTTTCCTCGAAGAGGCGAGGGTGATGCAGCAAAGTGTAGCGTAAGTATTTCCCTCAGTTTTGAGAACCAAGGTATCGATCCAGTAGGAGTGTCCTCAAAAGTCCCACGCACCTACACAAACAAACTGAGAACTCGCAACCAACGCAATAAAGGGGTTGTCTATCCCTTCACGGCCACTTGCGAAAGTGAGATCTAAAAAAGATAGATAAGATAAATATATTTTTGGTATTTTGTAATATAGATGCAAAAAGTAAAGATGCAAATAAAAGTATATTGAAAGCAAATATGATAAGAGATAGACCCGGGGGCCATAGGTTTCACTAGAGGCTTCTCTCGTGATAGCATAAGTATTACGGTGGGTGAACAAATTATTGTCGAGCAATTGATAGAAAAGCACATAGTTATGAGATTATCTAGGCATGATTATGTATATAGGCATCACGTCCATAACAAGTAGACCGACTCCGGCCTGCATCTACTACTATTACTCCACACATCGACCGACTCCTGCCTGCATCTAGAGTATTAAGTTCATAAGAACAGAGTAATGCATTAAGCAAGATGACATGATGTAGAGGGATAAACTCATGCAACATGATATAAACCCCATCTTGTTATCCTCGATGGCAACAATACAATACGTGCCTTGAAACCCTTTCTGTCACTGGGCAAGGACACCGCAAGATTGAACCCAAAGCTAAGCACTTCTCCCATGGCAAGAAGAACCAATCTAGTAGGCCAAACCAAACTGATAATTCGAAGAGACTTGCAAAGATAACTCAATCATACATAAAAGAATTCAGAGAAGATTCAAATATTATTCATAGATAAACTTGATCATAAACCCACAATTCATCGAATCTCGACAAACACACCGCAAAAAGAGTTTACATCGAATAGATCTCCGCAAGAGAGGGGGAGAACATTGTATTGAGATCCAAAAAGAGAGAAGGAACCATCTAGCTAACAACTATGGACCCATAGGTCTGTGGTAAACTACTCACAACTCATCGGAGGGGCAAGGACGTTAATGTAGAAGCCCTCCATGGTCGATTCCCCCTCCGACAGAGTGCCGGCGAAGGCTCCAAGATGAGATCTCGCGGATACAGAAGGTACGGCGGTGGAAATTGTGTTTTGTGGTGCTCCTGGATGTTTTCGGGGTACGTAGGTATATATAGGAGGAAGAAGTACGTCGGTGGCCGCCCAAGAGGCCCACGAGATAGGGGGGCGCGCCCTATGGAGGGGGGGCTCATGTCTCGTTGCCTCCTCGGCAACTTCTTGACTTGCACTCCAAGCTCTCCGGATCACGTTCGTTCCAAAAATCACCCTCCCGAAGGTTTCATTCCATTTGGACTCCGTTTGATATTCATTTTCTTCGAAATACTGAAATAGGCAACAAAAAAATAGCAATATGGGTTGGGCCTCTAATTAGTAGGTTAGTCCCAAAAATGATATAAATGTGTAAAATAAAGCCCATAAACATCCAAAAGGGGTAATATAATAGCATGGAACAATCAAAAATTATAGATACGTTGGAGACGTATCAGTGTGCTCTATGATGTCTGTTACCGATTTACCACTATCGTTTTGGGGTTATGCATTGGAGATAACTGCATTCGTGTTAAATAAGGCACCGTCTAAATCCGTTGAGATGACACCGTATGAACTGTGGTTTGGAAACCTAAGTTGTTTTTTCTTAAAGTTTGGGGATGCGACGCTTATGTCAAAAGGCTTTAGCCTGATAAGCTCGAACCTAAATCGGAGAAGTGCGTCTTCATAGGATACCCTAAGGAAACTATTGGGTACACCTTCTACCATAGATCCGAAGGCAAGATCTTTGTTGCCAAGAATGTGTCCTTTCTAGAGGAGGAGTTTCTCTTGAAAGAAGTGAATGGGAGGAAAGTAGAACTTGATGAGGTAATTGTACCTTCTCGCGAATTGGAAGTAGCACATCACAGAAAACCATTTCCGTGATCCCTACACCAAACATAGATGAAGCAAATAATAATGATCATGAAACTTCAGATCGAGTTACTACGGAACCTCATAGGTCGACCAGAGCACGATCTGCACTAGAGTGGTACGGTAATCCTGTCCTGGAAGTTATCTTATTAGACCATGGAGAGCCTACGAACTACGAAGAAGCTATGGTGAGCCCAGATTCCTATAAATGGCTTGAGGCCATGAAATCTGAGATAGGATCTATGTATGAGAGCAAAGTGTGGACTTTGGTGGACTTGCCCGATGATTGCAAGCCATAGAGATTAAATGGATCTTCAAGAAGAAGACTTAAGCTAATGGTAATGTTACTGTTTACAAAGGTAGACTTGTCGCAAAATATTTTCAACAAGTTCAAGGGGTTTGACTACGATGAGACTTTCTCACCCGTAGCGATGCTTAAGTCAGTCCGAATCATGTTAGCAATTGCCGCATTTTATGATTATGAAATCTGGCAAATTGACGTCAAAATTAAATTCCTTAATGGGTTTCTTAAAGAAGAGTTGTATATTATGCAACCAGAAGGTTTCATTGATCCTAAACGTGCTAAAAAAGTGTGCAAGCTCCAGTGATCCATCTATGGACTGGTGCAAGCATTTCGGAATTGGAATATACCCTTTGACGAGGTGATCAAAGCATATGGTTTTATACAGACATACAGTGAAGCCTGTATTTACAAGAAACTGTGTGGGAGCTCTGTAGCATTTCTGATATTATATGTGGGTGGCATATTGTTGATTGGAAATGATATAGAATTTCTGGACAACATAAAAGGATACTTGAATAAGAATTTTTCAATGCAAGACCTCGGTGAAGCTTCTTATATATTGCGCGTCAAGATCTATAGGGATAGATCGAGATGCTTAATAGGACTTTCACAAAACACATACCATGACAAAGTTTTGAAGAAGTTCAAAATGGACCAGTCAAAGAGAGGGTTATTGCTTGTGTTACTAGGTGTGAAATTGAGTCAGACTCAAAGCCCGACCACTGTAGAAGACAAGGAGAAAATGAAAGTCATTTCCTATGCCATAGCCATAGGTTCTATCATGTATGCTATGTTGTGTACCAGACCTGATATGTGCCTTGCCATAAGTTTGGCAGGGAGGTACTAAAATAATCCAGGAGTGGATCACTCGACAACGGTCAAGCACATCCTGAAGTACCTGAAAAGGACCAAGGATATGTTTCTTGTTTATGGAGGTGATGAAGAGCTCGTCGTAAATGGTAATGTTATGCTAGCTTCTACACTGATCCGGATGACTCTAGGTCACAAACCGGATATGTATTTATATTGAATGGTGGAGTTGTGAGTTGGTGCAATTCCAAGCAGAGCGTCATGGCGGGATAACCATGTGAAGCGGAGTACATAGTGAAGGAAATATGCCCTAGAGGCAATAATAAAGTTATTATTTATTTCCTTATTTCATGATAGATGTTTATTATTCATGCTAGAATTGTATTAACCGGAAACATGATACATGTGTGAATACGTAGACAAACATATAGTCACTAGTATGCCTCTACTTGACTAGCTCATTAATCAAAGATGGTTATGTTTCCTAACCATAGACATGTGTTGTCATTTGATTAATGAGGTCACATCATTAGGAGAATGATGTGATTGACATGACCCATTCCGTTAGCCTAGCACTTGATCGTTTAGTATGTTGCTATTGCTTTCTTCATGACTTATACATGTTCCTGTAACTATGAGATTATGCAACTCCCGTTTACCGGAGGAACACTTTGGATGCTACCAAACGTCACAACGTAACTGGGTGATTATGAAGGAGTACTACAGGTGTCTCCGAAGGTACATGTTGAGTTGGCGTATTTCGAGATTAGGTTTTGTCACTCCGATTGTCGGAGAGGTATCTCTGGGACCTCTCGGTAATGCACATCACTATAAGCCTTGCAAGCAATGTGACCAATGAGTTGGTTACGGGATGATGCATTACGTAACGAGTAAAGAGACTTGCCGGTAACGAGATTGAACTAGGTATTGGATACCGACGATCAAATCTCGGGCAAGTAACATACCGATGACAAAGGGAACAACGTATGTTGTTATGCGGTTTGACCGATAAAGATCTTCGTAGAATATGTAGGAACCAATATGGGCATCCAGGTTCCGCTATTGGTTATTGACCGAGAATAGTTCTAGGTCATGTCTACATAGTTCTCGAACCCGTAGGGTTCGCACGCTTAAGGTTTCGATGACAGTTATATTATGAGTTTCTGAGTTTTGATGTACCGAAGGAGTTCAGAGACCCGTATGAGACCGGGGACATGACGAGGAGTCTCGAAATGGTCGAGACATAAAGATCAATATATTGGACGACTATATTCGGACTTCAGAAAGGTTCCGAGTGATTCGGGTATTTTTCGGAGTACCGGAGAGTTACGGGAATTCGCCGGGGAGTATATGGGCCTTATTGGGCCATACGGGAATAGAGGAGAGAGGCTGAAAGGAAGGAGGCGCGCAGCCCCCCTCTGGTCCGAATTGGATAAGGGGTGCGGCCCCCTTTTCCTTCCTCCTCTCCTCCTCTTTCCCCCTTCTCCTACTCCAACACGGAAGGAGGGAGTCCTACTCCCGGTGGGAGTAGGACTCCCCTTGGCGCGCCCCTCCTAGGCCGGCCGGCCCCTCCCCCCTTGCTCCTTTATATACGGGGGCAGGGGGCACCTCTAGGAACAACACAAGTTGATCTACGGATCGTTCCTTAGCCGTGTGCGGTGCCCCCCTCCACCATATTCCACCTCGGTCATATCGTCGCGGAGTCTAGGCGAAGCCCTGCGCCGGTAGAACATCATCATCGTCACCACGCCGTCGTGCTGACGGAACTCATCCCCGAAGCTTTGCTGGATCGGAGCCCGGGGATCGTCATCGAGCTGAACGTGTGCTAAACTGGGAGGTGCCGTACGTTTGGTACTTGGATCGGTCGGATCGTGAAGATGTACGACTACATCAACCGCGTTGTCATAATGCTTCCGCTTACAGTCTACGAGGGTACATGGACAACACTCTCCCCTCTCGTTGCTATGCCATCACCATGATCTTGCGTGTACGTAGGAATTTTTTTGAAATTACTACGTTCCCCAACACATAGTTGCTTCGGAAGTAGCACATGTAGCAGTTTGGATGAATGAGTTCATATCCGATTTGGGTGTAATACCCAGTGCATTGGGTCAAATGATTTTTTTGTGACAACACTGGAGCAATTGCCTTAGTGAAGGAATCAAGGTTTCACAAGAGAATCAAAGACATCAAGAGACGCTTCAACTCCATTCTTGAAAAGCTCAAGGATGGAGACATAGAGATTTTCAAAATACATACGGATCTAGATGTAGCAGACCCGTTGACTAAGCCTCTTCCGTGAGCAAAACATGATCAACACCTAGACTCCATGGTTGTTAGATTCATTACTATGTAATCTAGATTATTGACTCTAGTGAAAGTGTGAGACTGAAGGAAATATTCCCTAGAGGGGTATTTTATATTTCCTTATTCATGATAAACATTTATTATTCATGCTAGAATTGTATTGATCAGAAACTTAAATACATGTGTGAATACCTCAACAAATAATGCTTCCCTAGTGAGCCACTACTAGACTAGCTCATTGACCAAAAGATGGTTAATGTTTCGTAGCCATAGACATGAGTTGTCATTTGATAACGGGATCACATCATTAGGAGAATGATGTGATGGATAAGACCCATCCGTTAGCTTATCATATGATTGTTCAGTTTCTTGCTGTTGCTTTCTTCATGTCAAATACATATTCCATCGACTATGAGATTATGAAACTCCAGGATACTAGAGAAATACCTTGTGTGCTATCAAACGTCACAATGTAACTAGGTGATCATAAAGATGCTCTACAAGTATCTCCGAAGGTGTCTGTTGAGTTGGCATAGATCAAGATTAGGATTTGTCACTCTGTGTATCAGAGAAGTATCTCTGAGCCCCCTCGGTAATACACATCATAATAAGCTTACAAGAAAAACGACGAAGGAGTTAGTTATGAGATGATGTATTACGGAACGAGTAAATAGACTTTTCGGTAATGAGATTGAACTAGGCATGGAGATACCGACGTTCAAATCTCGGGCAAGTAATGTGATGCCCCCGATTCAATCGTACACAAATCATACACACAAATGTGTATGGTCAAGATTTGGGACTCACAAGAAGATATCACAACACAACTCAAGACACAAATTAAAATAATAAAAGCTTTATATTACAAGAAAGGGGCCTCGAGGGCTCGAATACAAAAGCTCGAGACACAAGCTTCAGCGGAAGAAACAATATGTAAGTACAAAGATAGGTTAAACGAGGATACATGATCGAAGAGGCAAGGAATCCTGCCTGGGACCACCTAACTACTCCTGGTCATCGGCGGTCTCCACGTTGAAGAAGGCATACTCCGGGTAGTAGTACTACTAAGTATGCATTGGTATCAAATGGAAGGGTTTTATCTGTGGACTGAACTGCGGAATGCCAAAATAGAGGGGAAAGCCTAGCCTATCCAAAACTAGCATCTTCAAGCATCTTGCAGCATTCAGAAGAGTACAGAATAGCATATTATAATTAACAAGGATGTTGTAACATTAATGCCTAGAGATCCTTCCTCTCCTCCCTGCAAGGAAGCAATCCTGGGGCCACATATCCATCTCATATCTCAAGTATCCATTTCTAGTTGTAACAGATCAGGATACATGTCTGAATATTCGTTACCGCAGACATGGCTATTCGAATATATAACTTCCCTGCAGGGGTGCACCACATTACCCAACACATATGATTACTCTGGCCGGACACACTTTCCTGCGTCCATGCCCGGCCTTGGAAGATCAACACGTCGCAGCCCTACCTAGGCTCAGTAGAGAGGTCCCCGCCGGTCTATATCCTAAGCACTCTGGGGTCCTGGGCCCATTGCCCATTCCACTGCTGCTCGTTGTGTGCAGGTTGGATACCAGCGCCACCCGTGTAGTGGATGGCATGATCCGACTGTGCCACAATGGTGAACTGGACGTCTGGAAAAGCTTCGGCTGATACTGCGATGCCGACTGACCATATATGTTCCCGCGGGGTGGTTAGTGCGTAAATGCCAGTGGCCAACTCAGAACAAATACCCAAACCTTAGGGTATTAGGAGCTCGTGGAGACGAGCAGAGACTCACGATAATGTGACCCAGTCGCCCCGTCTCAAGGAAATACGGCAAGGGCCAGGGCCAACCCTCTCTCGCTCTAAGGCGGTCTACCTGCCCAGCCGTGCCTTGTAATTATCTCATGGGTGCTCTCCGGGCATGCTCGACTTTCACATCATCTCATGGGTACCCCTCAGGGCCGACCTGACTCACAAGACACTGTCAGGAACTTAGGCCCACCTCTACCTGGATGGTATCGCCTGTCCCTTCAGTCCCATAGTAACAATAGACGGGGGCAACATGTAAAGGTAACTTCGTGTCTGTAACATCAAGGCGGAAACCCGAGGAATCATCCTCGATGGAATCCACTCGATGTAATCATCAGATTGAACTTAAGAGGAATCACCGTCGAGGTTCACACTTGAGATGTTGCACGAGGGAGTCGTATCGGGAGTGGTGAAGGAGGAATCACCCTCGATGAACATGACCGAATAGCTACACTACATAGTTATCATCAGGAGTATGTTACAAGGTATCACCCTCGACACTCGATAGTAGCTCTGCAGAGTCGAGCAACAAAGGGGGGGTGTGATGTGATGTGTCGTGCTTTGGATGTCGATCACGTTGATCGAGTCATCGATCATCAAGCCGATGCAACTGGGACAAGGTGAGGGGTCACTGGTGGATCACTAACCAACCTATACTAAGCAGTTTAGGATAAGAAGGTAAGATAAAATACGAGGTTACAAAAGCAAGCTATTCATCAGAATAGGAACAAACAATAACAGTAGCAAAATCTAATGCAAGAATGAGAGAGAATTGAATGGGCGATATCAGAATGATGGAGGGGGCTTTGCTTTCCTGGAAGCTCTACTGAAAAGGAAGAAGAGTCATCGATGATGTAGTCAATCACAGGAGCATCAACAGTGGTCTCGAGGTCTACCGAAGAGAAGAAGGGGGAAGAAACAATAGATACAGAGCAATCAAGTGTAATACTATGCATCACAAGACAAAAATAAGCACTAGGGGTGTTCTAACTCAGTGATACACGATGCCGGCGAAGGGCGATAACATTCGGGAAAGTTTTCCCGAAGTTTGGGATTTTCGGATAGATGAAATGGAGGGGGACGGTTCCATGTTCGCTATTGCTAGGGACGTGTGTTATACGAATGGACTGCGTAGTCGAAAACGTCACATTTTTCTTAGCAACTTACGTGCATAAAATTTTTTCATCCGAGTTACGGATTATTTTTAATGACTTTTTAAAGCTTTAAACATTTTCTGAATTATAACTAATTAAATTAATTCAAAAACATAATTAATGTGTTAGCATGATGTCACCATGACATCAGCAGTCAACCAGTCAGTTGACTGGTCAAACTGATGCATGGGACTCACCTGTCATAGACAGAGGGGTTAACCAATGGATTAAAATTAACTAAACTGACTAATTAAGTAGCGGGGCCCACTAGTCAGTGACTATTTAGGTTAATTAAAATTAGTTTAGCTAATTCGATTAATTAGTGGGGGTGGGCCCCATACTTCAGCTGCATGGGGCCGGTCTAGTGAGTAGGTTGACCTGGGTCAAGAGTCAAAGGGGGCCCAGGGGTGGGCCTAGCCAGTGCCATGTCGGAGCACCAACGTTTAGTGCCATTTGCCCCATGGGTTGGACCTACGGCTCGCACGCGACGACGCGCGTCGAATGGGGGTAGTGACTGGAGCGAAGGCGACCGAAGGCGGGGACCACAACGACGGCGGGCGGCGGCGCTTACAGGTGCTCCACGGGGAAGGCGGTATGTGGCATGGGAGCGCGAGCAGAAGTGGGATACGGCTCCCTGGAGGAGCGCTGAGCACGACTACATGCTCGGATGAGCTCGACGGCGATGGTAGCGATGTCGACAAGGACTGCAGCGGTGGTGAGCTACGGTAGCAGCGGCAGTGGCGGCTACGGGTGCGGACTCGAGCTAGAAAGCGAGGGGAAGGAAGAGGAGCTCACAGTGGAGGCGCACGAAGGCCCGGCGAACGACGGGAGCAGCAGAGTTGGCCGGAATTGAAGGCAGATCTCGTCGGAGCCGAGGAGGATGAACAGGTCGGGCACGGCCTTGCAGGGCGTCGTGCGGCTCGTCAGGGAGGCGTAGTCATAGGAGGCGGAGCGGGTGGACGTTACGGAGGAGCGCGGGAGAGGTAGTCGCAGTGGCGGTGCACGCCGGCGACGACGGGAGCGGCTGGTGCGTGAATCTAGTGAGGAAGGGAGAGAGGCCAGAGCGAGGGCGGAGTGGGGCAGGCGCGAGGGGCGGATGGGGAGAAATATCAGGGGGCTTGGTGGAGGCCTTATCCACCCAGCCGCGAAGCCGGCAAGCTAGTTCGACTGCCACGCTTGGCACACCACAGTTGGGTGTTACAGTGGGAGGAGGAAGGCGATGGGGGAATTGGGCCGCTGGTTGCCACAGGCGGTTGCATGGGCTAAGGCCCAGGCAGAGGGGGGGGGTCCTTTTTAATTTTATCTTTTTGCTTTTTCCCTTTTTCATTTGCTTTCAGTTTGTTTAATTTTAAATTTTAACTTATTAGAGTTTTATAAAATATAGAATTTGTTCCTAAATAAGTATATCTATTTATACCACTGCCACAAAAAGTTTGGCACATTAATAAATTAGTTTAGAATTTTTATAATTTTAAAAGCATTTCATAATTGTTTTAAGCCCCTGTTTTATTCATTTAAGGGAATTTAGTTACCTTTTAAAATGTGAGTTTCAATATTATAAAAATCCAGGGATTATTTGCCACACTTTGAACATTTTTTCTCTCACATTTGAAAACTTTTATAGTTTGACTTGATTTTAAATTTTAATTTAAACGGGGTTTGAATCAATGTGAGTTTATCAACAGTAACCATGGTGATGTGGCATAATTAGTAGAGGGTTACAGTAGCTCAATTACCCGGCGTGACAAATAACATACCGACAGAGAAATGGAATTACGTATGTTGTCATAACGGTTCGACCGATAAAGATCTTCGTAGAATATGTAGGAACCAATATAGGCATCCAGGTTCCGCTATTGGTTATTAATGGGAGAGGTGTCTCAGTCATGTCTACATTGTTTTCGAACCCGTACGATACGCATTCTTAATGTTCGTTGACGATATAGTGTTATATGAGTTAAATTATTTGGTGACCGAATGTTGTTCAGAGTCCCGGATGAGATCACGGACATGACGAGGAGCTCTGAAATGGTCCAGAGGTAAAGATTGCTATATAAGACGATGATATTTGGACACCGGAAGAGTTCCGAAAGGTACTGGGTAGTCATAGGATCACCGGAAGGGGCTCCGGGAAGCCCCGGGAGGATGATGGGCCTATTGGGCCAGTAGAGGGGAGCACACTAGCCCACAAGGGGTCGTATCCCCCCCACCCCTATGGCAGCCGTCCTATGGGAGAAAGGAAAGAGGGGATTCGGCCTCCCCCTTCCTTCCCTCTCCCCCATTTCCTTTCCCTTGGGCACA
>NC_041385.1:34504644-34521914 GCF_002162155.2 Triticum dicoccoides | reverse complement strand
CTCCATGGATAAATCTTGCGTGTGCGTAGAATTTTTTGTTTTCCATGCAATGTTTCCCAACACTACGAGCATCTCATCTCCTAGCACCCTTAGCTGGTCATAGCCGCTGTGGGGAGATGACGTTGCACATGCTCCTCCCCCCGCCCCTACCAAGCCGATGCTACGTGGGTTGGCCAGTGGTGCCGCGTTGTTGTCGGTACCGTGAATGGTTGGTCCACAAGGTCAACCACGGATGGATGACAGGCGACTCTCTCCTTGGCCGAAACCATCAAGTACCCAAGAGCTGGGAACAGAACCTCTGGCAACGGCTGAGCTTCCTTACCTCCGAAGGCACCCCAACCAGGCTATTCCATAAGTGGTTCGACGGCTCTGCCTCGTGAGGACGATCGCTACACGTTGCGAGCACGTGACTTCGGCGGTGAAGATGCGCCAGTCGCCAGGGGTGATTCACCAGCTCACCTGCCTCAAGGGCGACACCTGCCTCAATGCGTGGTGCCACCTGGCTAAAATATCATCAAGGGCAGCGGTGACAGGACTGGATTTCGTTCCCGGAAGATAGAAGACTTTGACAAATCACTACGCATTTAATGCGTCCGCCTACCATGTTAGCTCAGGGCATTCCCTTAGCAACTACGTCATTGTGGCAACCCTTGACTTATGAAAGAAGGATCGAGCGAACAAGAAAAAAGGTTGGGCACTTGGTAGAACATCAGTAGGGATACAAAACGCTTCTTGTTCCCGGAAAGGACTTGGAGCTCTTAATCCGCCCACATAAACACACAAAAAGTAGGAGTAGGGTATTACGCAACCATGCGGCCCGAATCCGGGTAAATCATTGTGCCCATTTCGTGCATTCAGTAGTGTAGGTCCCCACATTCATGCCCGATCCAAGAACTATAAAAAGGACGTCACTAGTTAAAGGGGTCACGAGCGTGCTGTACATGCCGGCCCACAGTCGTCAAAAGGCACACGATTCGGTTCTGCAAGCGGATGTGCTGGTGTCCACGAATCTGCAGCCGGATTGCAATGGCGAGCCATTTTTTGGGAATCAGAGGTGCCTGATTCTGTAACCGACGACCAAGAAAACTACAACCGGCGATGACAAAAGTTCAAGTGGAGATGACCAAAAGGTGAGGTTGGCCACTGCGCAAAGACCGAAAGCTACAAGCAGCATAAGAGAAAGCTTAAATCAAAGACGGCATAATTTGAGGCTAGTCACTAAGAATCCGCCAAAGCCGCAACCAACTATGAAAAAAAAAATTCTAGCACCGATGAAAAATGTTTCAACAGTAGATGAAGCACGCTAGGGATGACGACCAAAAGCTGCAACCGGCAATGTAAAAAGTTTCAACATTCATGTCTTATCTACGACCCACAACGATGGCGACCATGATGGTTTGATGCAATCGTCATCCTTTTTGGGTATGACCGGCGATGAAATTTGCTCCAACAATTCATGGCGGTGCTACAAGCGCATTGATGAGCACCACAAGATGCTGGGGGTGGCATGTTATGAACTACGGCGGCGAGAATCTATTGTATAGCTGTGGGTGGAGCGGTGTTGCGGTGACAATGAAGAGAACTCTGGCGTCGCAATCGGCTGGTGGAGAGGCGTGGCCAACAGGTCGGGGCGAGCTACAAGCCTACAACCTTTGGGGGCCTAGTAGTCGTCAAATGCAGACGGTCAATGCAACAGATATGCAACTAACCCTAGCATGGTCCTTTTTTTGCTAGTATGTATTCTTTATCTCTACCTAATAATAAGGCAAATAGGGTTTCTGGTCGTTCGTCAAAAACAATACCCTAAAAGTTGCTATAAATTACCCGCTATGCCACCCACAAATAGGGTTTCTGGTCGTCCGTCAAAAACAATACCCTCAAAGTTGCAATAAATTACCCGCTATGCCACCCATAAGTCAAGAAAACGATTCAGTTTTTTTTTCAAAGTCATCGTCGCACAAAGTTATTTTATAAAACTAATACCTTAGTGGTTGAAGCGTATCTGTTCCACTGCGTAGACCAGGGTTCGATCCCCAGGTTCGTCCTATTTTCCACCACCTTTTTTTCTCACGCACCTCCTCCCTCCCACATATGCTTTCATGGGCCGGCCCGTGGGGCGTGACGCCCCTATTTTTTTTCATTTCGTTTTTTCTTTTCTTTTCTCATTTTTGTTTTTGTTTTTCCTTCTTTAAATTAATTCAAGATTTTCAAATTACAAAAGGTTGCGAGTTTTGAGAAAAACATTTGAGAAATCATAGAATGTTTATGAATTCAAAAAATGTGCGAGAAATCATAAATTTTCTGCGGTTTTTTTTTGGTGATTTACAAAACTGTTCACTAATTATAAAAAAATCACAATTTTTCAAATTTTGTTCCCCAATTATAAAAAAAGTTCATTGATACAAAAAAGGTTTGCTAACTCAAAAACTGTTCATGAATTCAAAAACTATGCATGCATTACAAAAAATGTTCGTCTGAACAAAACAAATGTTCATGAATACGGAAACTATTCATGCATTTCAAAAAATGTTCGTCTGAACAAAACAAGTGTTCATGCATTTAAAAAATGCCCAAAATTTTAAAACAAATGTTTGTGGATTAGAAAAAATGTTCGTCGATTCAAAAGTCTTTCATGTCTAGGATTTGGGAAGTTTTTGGAAAGTCTTTTTATGTCTAGGCGCTAGGAGTAGTTTGTGGTCATGAAATTTGTTTTTAATGTTTTAAACATTCTCTTGCGCGGCACAATGACAAGTGTGCCATGCAGTGGCAAGCTCATTGCCTTGTGATTTACCACGTCGAATGCATTGCGATCACATGGACATCGCGTACATCATCAACGAGGGTGGGAAGAAAGATAAGTGGAAACATGTTGAGCCACCGTGTGAAAATAGAGGACGCTCATAATTTGGGATGTTGAGTCATACTTATTTGGCTGGCGTGTAACTTTTTTTGTCTCCTGTTGCAACGCACGGGCAGGTTTGCTAGTTTTACTAAAAACTCAAACCAAAAAAAACTCAAAAGGGAATGGGCCTACACTAATGGCCGCCCAGCCCGCAAAAAGTTACACGATGCTCTGTACATCCAACCCTGCGTATGCCACAGCATGATCTGAAAGAAGAGGCGCCGCCGCCACAACAAACCCCATCGCCAACGATCCTCTGCCGACGCCGTGGTGACTGGTGAAGGAGGCGTATCGTTCTGTGGATCGCTTGTCAAATCGGATCGCAGCACCACGACTTCCAGGACACGAGTGCAGGTACCATGACATCCTCGCCTCTCGTGCTTCTCCCAACTGCCGCTACCAGACCGAATACAAGGTTAGAGATTATGAATTCTTAAGCGGACCAGATGTCAAGGAACCTGTTAGAGATTATGTATTCTTGAGCGGACCAGATGTCAACGGACGAGTTAGAGATTACGAAGTGCTGGATGATATCATCCGTGAAGAATTCTCGAGAGCATATAAAGTGCTCAAGTCTCGCACACCTCAAATTGACACCGAGACTCAATTGGATGAAGAGGAGGTTGACAGGCTCCGTGGAAATCATGCACGTTATCGCATCAAAGCTTGCCTGGTTAGTCACACAGCAATGCTACCTCCTATTTTTGTATCTATCTATCTACCAATCATATACAATAAAAAAAAACAGCATGCTATGGCGAAATAGCGTAGCCCTTAAAATCCGTTATATCGAATGATTGTACATTGATTTCATTTAGTGAGGTATTGCTCAGAATATTTGAATCAGTGATCATTTAGCTTAATCATTTGTCTTTCTCTGCAGTTACTGGAAGGAAAGCGCATATACCCCCCGGAGCTTATCTTGGAGAATTCTTACCTCTGTCGTTACATCAAAGATGAACCGTTGGACTGGTATTTCGACCCGGACCTCTGTTTACTTGCGTCATTGAGTGACTATCAGCGGCTGGTCCTTCGTAATGAAGTAAGCATGTGTATCAATTACTTTCAGCTTAGTAATGCAGCTGGTAACCAGTTCCTCCTTCTCTTTAGATTTGAATGGGTGGCAGCAATTTTTTGTTTCATGGGAATATGGATGCATTTCCTATTCTTTTCAGCACGACTTTATGCGAGTAACCTCCAAGTTCTAGGGCCAGAGCTTCTTGGTGAAATGCTAAAATGATTGTCAAATCCTGCGAAGATTAAGCACAGTTTAAAAATGTGTGCTTGCAACCAATTGTGAAAATCTCATAATGTGCTCCGTAGAAGAAAAGGACATTTCAATTAAAATGAAATAGAGATTGTTTCATATAGTGATTTACTGATGCATTTTCTTGCAAGCAGCAAGTTTCTTTCAAACCAAAATAAAACAAATGGTCCACATACGGGCTGCTCCGAAAATACGCGTACTATCTCTTTTTATGTATGTGTAAACAGGTTTCTGCCGGATTTCCCTAGTACCCATATACTTTGACATATTCCTGTCACTGAAGAAGATGGCGCGCTATGGCGCTGCTAATAGCACACTGTAGCGTGCTGAGAACTGCCTCGCTAAATAAATCAGCGTATGATATCTCAATAATACTTCCTCTGTAAACAAATATAATACTTTTCTATATCACAAATATAGCACGGTACTAGCATATTTTAAGGTCAGCACTATTTTGTTATAGCACGACTATCTGTTCCTTGGTTCCAGTACCACGTGTATTTCTTTTTGGGATTTCTTAAAGTGCGCAAGTACTCGAATCAATAATAGCTGCACAAACATATTCCTTAAGAGTATTATTCCACGCCCTAATGTCCACTGCATAAAGATACCGCCTCGTTATAGCAAGCGGATTGAGCGAGGTGCCTATAAATTGTACTTGCCGCTGTATAATTGTCCGATAAAGTTTCCAAAACGCTGGCTATAGTGCAGCTATAGCTTATTTTGACAGCCGCCACTATTTGGCATAGCCTGCTATTTGAAACTATGACCGCATGTCATTCTCAGAATAGCCGTTATATGTTGCTTCTCTTCTTTCATCGTGCATGGTGGCCACGAGTATGTAAGTTGGAGTGAATACCGAGAGTTCTACCTCACCCCAGAAGCTGACAAAGATTATTTGCAGTACAGGGAATCGATTGTGTGGAATCTTAAGGTTTGCGTGGTGCAACGATAAGCTGCTCCAAGTTTAAAACACTGCTCAGTTTTATTTTTATTTTATTCAGAACTAACAACCATTTGGTCTCTTGACAGTGGTTTGAAGATGATGTGCTCAAAGGCTATATTCAGGTACACTTATATGACCTCACAAAACCATATGATGACAACTAATTTCTATATGTGTGCAGTAGCATGGCAATAACTTCTCTGTTCTACTATGTAGGGGCAAGGATTCCGTAATAGAGCTTTGTGCCAAGCAATTAGGATTGCTGCTAGGTTCCTGAACATTGATCTGAGGCTAGCATATCATGGTATTGAGGTATTATTCATTTGTCCCTTGCTTATTTAGATGACCAGCTCTGGTTAATGTTTTATTTAACAACTGAAGTCTTTCGATTAAATTCAGGAGTATATGCGGAGCACACACTTATTGAAAGATCTTGCTTGTTTATTTTCTGAGATCTGGAAGCTGGTCAATGGTCGTGATCAGGTCGGTCCGCATTCTACTTCATAACTAAGAACAGTGTTATTTTATTGATATGTGATATGTCAATGCTTTGCAACCCTATTTATTCTTGGTGATGTTGCTTTTTCCTTCGTTGGACAATGTACAGATGTGTTTCAGTGATGCGCTGGAGCATGTTTATGATGAGAATCGGTATCCATTACGCAAACATAATTTGAACAACGAGTTGAGGTACACTGGCGGTTTGAACCTGCAGGAACTAGTAGGTTTTTTTTTTCTTACGCTTTCGCTTTGTGGTTTCATTGGATAATTATTGTACCTCTTACGTTGCAAACTGCTTCAATCATCTTTCCTTGTAGTTTCAGCGGTGCACGCAGGGTATCAGTAAGGAAGTAAGTACACTGTGGTGTAGTTTCGCATACATTGTGATCTCTTATGTAGACCATAATTTTACATCAGATGTCACTCCTAATTTGTGTGTATACGTTCCGGATTCGATAGCTCTTGAGTTAATTTCCTGGGAAGTTAGGTTCAAGGTATTATGTATAGATATTGGTAGGTAATATTGTTTCCCCTTGAGGTTCTGTACCTAATAGCTCATTCTATCCAATTTCAGTGTGACCTGCCAAAGACGTATGTGCAGTATGCAAGAAAGAAGCTCGAGATTGCAGAAACCATAGGATTGATTCCCAAGGCCAAGATATTAGCGTAGTTGTTTGTTGCTGGTGGGTGTGGTGGTCATTTGGAATAAGTTTCAGAAACTAAACTGTAATATTCCTGGTAGCTAGGGCATCTATGGTTAACCGCCTATGTATATGGAGATGCATGTTCATGTGATTTAACTGCGTTCCTTTAGAGGAAATCTCTCTTATTTGTACGTAGTTTAAAATGTGTCCCTAGATCTTGCTCGATAAATACATTGATTGGGTTTGTATGAAGGAATTATGACATGTGGTTATTTACACTAGTAGAAAAGGGGGCAATGACCCAAGCCTGCTCAGCCCATTAGTCCCGATTCTGCCACGAACCGGGACCAATTGAGGTATTTGACCCGGTTCGTGAGCCCAGGGGGGCGGCCAGGCCACGTGGGCCATTGGTCCTGGTTCGTCTGGCTCTTTTGGTCCTGGTTGGTGGGACGAACCGGGACCAATGGGCCTCGCTCCTAGCCCACCATCATTGGTCCCGGTTGAAGGCATGAACCGGGATCAATGGCTTCCCTTTAGTCCCGATTCATGCCACGAACCGGGATCAATAGTGTTGCCTATATATACCCCGCGCGTAAGACAGAGCACACTGCTCTGTTTGCTCTGTTTTTTGTCTTAGCCGAGGGGAGAGGGCTTGGTGGTGCTCTAGCTCACCCCCTTTGCACACAAGGTGTTCGATGGAATGCCCGAGCCACACTACTTAAGCTTTCTCCTCTCCAAGCTCGACCTCCAAGCTCCATTTTCCTCAATATTTGTCTAGGTTTAGCGGTCCGTCACGCTCCGTCCCCGTCTTCACCGCCGTCGATCACCCGCGCCGATCTCATCGCCGGCACCACCGTGGTGAGCCTCTTGTTCTTATCTTCTTTCTCAAAGGAAAAATATTCTTACTTGTATGTTTAGATAGATACTTGTATTAGTTTCTTACTTTTATTATTGCATCTTATATAGTGCGATGGTTTTGGTATCCGCCCCCGTCGGCCCTCGTCCTGTCTATGATTCGGATGTGGTATATATTATCTTTTCATAACTATTGGTTCATTTATTGTTTATGAAAATTATGCCGACCAACGTGACATAGATTTTATTTATCTAGGAGGTTGTTGAACCGGAAATTCCAACCGACCCTATTATCGAGAGGTTAAATTTAGTTGAAGAAGAAAACAATTTCTTGAAGGAAAAAATAAAAAAACTTGAGAAGGAGAAGATGATATTGGAGTTGTATGTTGCGGATGTCGTCGATGATCACAAGATCAAGATGGATGCAATGCGCTTGAAGATTAGAAAGATTAGAAAATATGCCATTCATACCGAGGCTTGGTATCATTATGCCGTTGGATCAGTTGTTACCTTGGTTGCGATTATGATCGCATTTGTTTTTGCATTGAAATGTTTTACATAGTTTTAATGTATGGTTTAATTAATTTAGATGCTCTGCAGAGCTTTATGTTGTTAGATGAGAACTATGTATGTACTTTGGTTTTTATGTGATGATGAACTTCTATTAGTTTGGTCACTTAATTATCTATTCATGATGTTCTGTAATGATTTTTGACACACTTAATTATATATAATGCACGCAGATGAACCGGCAATGGATGTACGGTGACAGACACACCTCCGAGTACACTAAGGGCGTGCATGATTTTATCGCAGTGGCTGAGGCAAACAAGCAGAATGGTTTTATGTGTTGTCCATGCCCTATATGTGGGAATACGAAGTCTTACTCTGACCGGAAAATCCTTCACACCCACCTACTTTACAAGGGTTTCATGCCACACTATAATGTTTGGACGAGG
Organism: Triticum dicoccoides; assembly: GCF_002162155.2. NCBI lineage: Eukaryota > Viridiplantae > Streptophyta > Magnoliopsida > Poales > Poaceae > Triticum > Triticum dicoccoides. Next base: position 34,513,840 of record NC_041385.1, on the reverse strand, counting down.
CACGGAGAAATAGGGGTTATGATGGAAGACGACGAAGAAGAAGAGTACGATGACAACTATGTGCCCCTGAATACAGTGATGCTACCGAACATCAAGAGGAACCAGACGATGTGCACGATGGTGCTGCAACGGGCGAAGCTGCTGAAGATCAAGAGGAACCAGACGATGTGCCCGATGATGATGATCTCCGCCGAGTCATTGTCGATGCAAGGACGCAATGCGAAAGTCAAAAGGAGAAGCTGAAGTTCGATCGCATGTTACAGGATCACAAAAATGGGTTGTACCCCAATTGTGAAGATGGCAATACAAAGTTCGGTACCGTACTGGAATTGCTGCAGTGGAAGGCAGAGAATGCTGTGCCTGATAAAGGATTTGAGAAGCTACTGAAAATAATGAAGAAGAAGCTTCCAAAGGATAATGAATTGCCCGATAGTACATACGCAACAAAGAAGGTCGTGTGCCCTCTAGGATTGGAGGTGGAGAATATACATGCATGCCCTAATGACTGCTTCCTCTACCGCGATGCATACAAGGATCTGAACATATGCCCGGTATGCGGTGCATTGCGGTATAAGATCAAACGAGATGACCCTGGTGATGTTGATGGCGAGCCTCCCAGGAAGAGGGTTCCTGCAAAGGTGAAGTGGTATGCTCCTATAATACCACGGTTGAAACGTCTATTCAGAAACGAAGAGCATGCCAAGTTGATGCGATGACACAGTGAGGACCGTAAGAAAGACGGGAAGTTGAGAGCACCCGCTGACGGATCGCAGTGGAGAAAAATCGAAAGTACTGGGATGAGTTTGCAAAGGACCCAAGGAACGTGTGGTTTGCTTTAAGGGCGGATGGCATTAATCCTTTCGGGGAGCAGAGCAGCAATCACAGCACCTGGCCCGTGACTCTATGTATGTATAACCTTCCTCCTTGGATGTGCATGAAGCGGAAGTCCATTATAATGCCAGTTCTCATCCAAGGCCCTAAGCAACCCGGCAACGACATTGATGTGTACCTAAGGCCATTAGTTGAAGAACTTTTACAGTTGAGGAATGGAAACGGTGTACGTACGTGGGATGAGCACAAAAAGGAGGAATTTGACCTAAAGGCATTGCTGTTCGTGACCATCAACAATTGGCCCGCTCTCAGTAACCTTTCAGGATAGACAAACAAGGGATACCATGCATGTACGCACTGTTTACTTGACAACGATAGTATATACCTGGGAAGCTGCAGGAAGAATGTGTACCTGGGACATCGTCGATTTCTTCCGACCAACCATCAATGTAGAAAGAAAGGCAAGCATTTCAAAGGCGAGGCAGGTCACCGGAAGAAGCCCGTCATGCGTACCGGTGATCACATACTTGCTATGGTCAATGATTTACACGTAATCTTTGGAAAGGGTCCCGGCGGACTAGCTGTTCCGAATGACGCTGAGAATCACACACCCATGTAGAAGAAAAAATCTATATTTTAGGACCTACCCTACTGGAAAGACCTAGAGGTCCGCTCTTCGATCGATGTGATGCACGTGACGAAGAACCTTTGCGTGAACCTGCTAGGCTTCTTGGGCAAGTATGGGAAGACAAAAGATACACCTAAGGCACGGGAGGACCTGCAACGCTTGCACGAAAAAGAGGGCATGCCTCCGAAGCAGTATGAAGGTCCTGCCAGCTTCGCTCTTACGAAAGAAGAGAAAGAAATCTTCTTTGAATGCCTGCTCAGTATGAAGGTCCCGACTGGCTTCTCGTCGAATATAAAGGGAATAATAAATATGCTAGAGAAAAAGTTCTAGGACCTAAAGTCTCATGACTGCCACGTGATTATGACGCAACTGCTTCCGGTTGCATTGAGGGGGCTTCTACCGGAAAACGTCCGATTAGCCATTGTGAAGCTATGTGCATTTCTCAATGCAATATCTCAGAAGGTGATCGATCCAGAAATCGTACCAACGCTAAGGTGTGATGTGGCGCAATGTCTTGTCAGTTTCGAGCTAGTGTTCCCACCATCCTTCTTCAATATCATGACGCACGTCCTAGTTCATCTAGTCGACGAGATTGTCATTTTGGGCCCGTATTTCTACACAATATGTTCCCCTTTGAGAGGTTCATGGGAGTCCTAAAGATATATGTCTGTAACCGCGCTAGGCCAGAAGGAAGCATCTCCATGGACCATCAAACAAAGGATGTCATCGGGTTTTGTGTTGACTTCATTCCTGGCCTTAAGAAGACAGGTCTCCCTAAATCGCGGTATGAGGGGAGACTGATTGGAACATGCACGCTTGGAAGGGACTCAATAATATGTAGGGACGGATATTCTTGGTCTCAAACACACTACACAGTTCTATAGAACTCTACCTTGGTGACCCCGTATGTTGATGAACACAAGAACAGTCTACGCTTCAAACACCCGGAGCAGTGCGACAACTGGATTACATGTGAACACATCAGAACTTTCAGCAGTTGGTTGGAAACACGTCTCAGAGGTGACAACACTATTTGTGATGAGCTGTACTTGTTGTCCAGGGGACCATCTTCGACTGTAATAATTTGGAAAGGATACGAGATAAATGGAAATATATTTTACATGATTGACCAAGATCAAAAGAGCACCAACCAAAACAGCGGTGTACGCTTTGATGCAGCAACCGACAAGGGAAATGACACATATTATGGTTACATAGTGGACATATGGGAACTTGACTACGGAGTAGATTTTAAGGTCCCTTTGTTTAAGTGCAAATGGGTCAATCTATCAGGAGGCGGGGTACAGATAGACCCACAGTACGGAATGACAACAGTGGATCTGAAAAATCTTGGGTACACTAATGAACCGTTCATCCTAACCAATGATGTGGCACAGATTATCTATGTAAAGGACATGTCATGTGTTCATATAAATTTAGTTTTTAGTTTTCACAATGAAGAGATAGTTAGTTTTTAATAGTTCTGAAATTTATCATGTGTTCATATAAATGCTACTTCCTCTGTTCTATGATGTAGTACATATATATATATTCTAAAGTAAATCCTCACAAACTCTCATAAAGTTGTGGAGAAAAACATTTACATCTAGATTGCCAAATATATCATAAGATTCATTATAAGATGTACTTTCCTCTTTTATATACTTGGTATAAATAGTTTTCTCTATGAATTTGGCCAACGTTTGCAAAGTTTGATTATTCAAAAAATCTATATACGCTATAGTATGGAACGGATGGAGTACTAGTGACAGTTTCCGTTCAGAAAAAGTCAAACATTGATTGCTCCATTTTTGGCAACATTCAGAAATTCATGTTCAAAACTTCCAAAAAATTCTACACCCAAGTTTTGGGATTCAGAACTTTGAGAAAATCTACTTTCAACATTGAAACACAAACATTCAGAATTTTTAAATTTTGTGAAATAAAGAAAATCAAGTTAGTTGCTTTCAGTTTCTTTTTTCGAAAATGTATAGCAAACGGGATGTCTCCCTTCCAACCACCAGATAATATCTAGTGCCGCACCCTTCTGTGTGCTATGAATAATATGGGCATGTTTTTGTGTGTGCGAAGAAAGCAGTTGTCATAGCAGCTAAAGGAAAAAAAAAGGAAAAATGTATGCACATCTCTATTGCTATCCCCTAGTCTCACGATGCTTGAAAGTCTAGCTTTTTTTTTTAGAAAAGGGGGTGTACCTCCGGCCTCTGCATCTGGATGGTGCATGCAACCATATTATTAATTAGTCACAAAGACCATATAAGGTGATACATCAATAAGTCTGAAGCCACCATCTTGGCAACACCGTTGCTACTCCTATCCCCTTGATGAACGCGTGCCGAATGTCCGGGCCTAATACCAAACAGACATCGCACCAAAGCCTAACATCTAAAGTCGGTGTCCCATCCAAGCCACTATCTGGATTGGGTCCCACACTGGCCTGGCACACTCCCAGTGAGCACCGCACGCTGCGAGGGCCGTCACCTCCATCATCCCTCGGTCCATCCTCAGACCAGAACTGAAGCACCGACCTTGCTAGGCCTCTCTGCCATCAACGCCACCATGACGTCAGGCAACTTCCTCCTCCTGCGCGAGTCCATCTCCGCGCATTAGACGCTGAGTCTCCACAACACCACGCCGCCGAGATCCGCCATCATCAATGTCTAAGATGAAGCACCGCTCCACCAAAGACGCTGTCCTCCGGTCCCTCGAGCCCGGCACCTCCAAGAATGACGCCCCCTAGGGGGAAACGACACCAAAGAGCCGCCGTCATCCGATCTACTGATCTAGGGTTTCCCCCGGAGGTAGCAGAGAATGGCCTTGAACTTCTACACGACAATGCCTTCAGGAAGGAAAAGACGCGGACAGCTTCGCCATCGTCAGCCTTGGCAATAGCCAATAGCAGGTTTTCATCTAGATCTGATCGAAGACCTCCATCTCTTGTGCACCGAGACCCGCCACCGAGATCTGATCGTAGCAAGGAGATCCCGACAACGATGTAGCGGGACTGCACGTACGTGAGGTGGTGATCGTGTGTGTTGACCCTGAGAGCACACACGCACGCACACTTATGCTAAACTAATTACCACTGATGCATTCACTAGTCTAACACATATGATGGAAAAGAATCCAAGAAGCTACTGGTGGAATTGCTATATTGTGTTTCATGTCAGAACATGGATGAGAGCTTATCTTGATCCTTCCTTTTCTCATTTCACATATAGTCGTGCTGGTTTGATGCTTCTCTTCTGGTACATACGGTAGATGAAATAGGTAGTCAAAGTGAAAAACTTGGAGTGAACTTTATTACGGGCTTAATCTCATATTCGAATAAATTACTGCCTGACTTCTTAATATAGCTGTGTAAACAAGCTGGTCGTCTTTCCTTATTTATTGTTTGCGAGAAATAAACACGATGAACACCTAGACAACAATATTAACTCTAACAGATCGATCTGCACGCACTTCACGTACTGAAGGTTTGGCACATTCGCTCCACTGGTGTCAGTCCGGGCGGAAATGAGCTTCATTGGAGCCACCATTGACCATCGACGGTGCCCATCAGATTAGCATCGCCGAGGATCGGGACAACTTGAGTCCTCCATATAATGTAGTTAGCCTCGATAGCTTGGTGCTCACGAGCTCCGCCAGACAAGGGACAGCGGCGATCAGGGACCTGGACAGTATAGAGCCGGCCATGACGGACACTAGACACAGTTGCAGCATACGAGGTATGGGAGACTGTTAGCAGATATACATGATAGCTGTGATTAGTTAGTATCTAGCAGGTAGTTAGATATTGTTAGCTAACTTGTACTACGCGTACATATCTATAACCGAGCATATCTTTCTGTTGTACATGATCGGTTATTGTACTCTGAATATAAATAGCAGCCTGCGCCATCTGTTTGGATGCGTGATCCAATCTATCGTGTGTTTTTACAGAGACGGAGGTGCCGGTTGTGTTCTACATAGTTTTGATAGGCTCTAATACCATGAAAACTATGGGTTCTTCATCTTACTATTTACTAACGCATAATAAAATCCTGTTAAGTCAATGCGCGCAGGCTAAGCGCTGTGGCATCCTCATGTATATATACCATGTTGGTTAGGGTATACAAGGTACAAGTAATTAGGCTTACATACAGCAGGAACAGAACAGCCTGCTGACAACCTAACAACCTGGATATTCATGGATATTCATAGAAAACACTTGGCTTGTTTGTTTCACTCCAATATCTCATCTACAAATAATTGATTGCGCGTGGCCAATGATCCATATGCTTGAGCCGTTGAGCAATAGTGGTTTTGCGAGAGGCCATACTTATTTTCTGGAACAGCTACTAGTTTAGGACTAGATGCTACCATCGAATGTGATAACTTGCTGGCTTGCTTCTACTGCTTGCTTCTTTGTGATGGACCATATATATACATGACATCCAAATGTCTAGCTAGACCATCCAATAGCCATGTATGTAGTCATGAGTATAATATTGCAGCCCGCATGCAATTCCTGTGTGCTATTGTCTATCATTCTCTTTACAGGAAGGGTTAACTCATGCTCAAGCATAAAATGCGTGACAGCTAGGCAGGTCGCCGTGCCCAACCTCGCCCAGCTGGTGACTGTGAGACTCTCAAGGGAAAATCACCTCCTCTGGAAGGCCCAGATTGTTCCCATCCTGCGGGAGCATCAGATTCTCGGCTTCGTCAACGGCGAGAGCACCCCCCTGGCGCGCCTCATTCCCGCCTCCACCGCTGAAGGGGCGGAGATGGTGATCAACCCAGCCCATACGGTCTGGCACGCCAGGACCAGCTGCTCCTTGCCGGGATCCTCTCCACGCTCTCGTCCGACATCATCGCGCGCACGCTGAACTTCACGACCTCGGTGCAGATATGGGCGGCACTCGAGCGCATGTACGCCTCGCAGTCTCGCTCTAGGATCATGCAGCTTAAGAGGCAGCTCACGCATGCCCAGAAAAAAGGACATGAACATGGCTGATTATTTTGGCCATGTCAAGGGTCTCGCTGACCAGCTTGCTGCGGCCGGCAGCCTCGTCTCCGATACTGATGTGATCGACTACATGTTCACAGGCCTTGATAACTCGTACGACGCCCTCGTCACATCGATCAATCTGCTGCTGGCCAACTGTGGCATCTCTCTCGATGAAGTGTACTCGCACATGCTGGATGACGAGGCACGTCAGGACAATGGCAACACCGGCTATCAGTTGTCGGCCAATCTTGCGGGACGAGGCAACGGCGGTCGAGGCGGTGGCAACGGTGGAGGTGGCTCCTCCGGCGGCAGCGGCGGCCGCAACCGCAACAACGATGGCCGCAATCAGCAGGGAGGCAACCGTCGCAACGGCAATGGCGGCGGCGGTAACTCTGCTGCAGGCAACGGCTCCAATGGCCAACCAGCCGGCGGTCACCAAGGCGGCTACAATAGGAGGAACTCCAACTCCGATCGTCCGCGGGTGCCGTGCCAAATCTGCAACAAGCTCGGCCACTCAGCAAGGACCTGTTATGATCGCTACAACCACAACTCCCAGCAGGAGGATGCAGGTTTCGCCAACAACATCTCCACCGGTTCTCCGGCACTCGACCTAGCATGGACTCCGGTGCCACTGATCATATCACCGGCAACTTAGACAAGCTGCACATGCGTGAGCAGTACACCGGCAAGGACCAAGTGCATACAGCGAATGGAACTGGTATGGCTATTACTCATGTTGGAAAAGCTCTTCTTCCTACACCGCATGCACCTCTTGTCCTTAACAATGTTCTTCATGTTCCACAAGAGCAACAAAAAATCTTTTATCTACCGATCGACTCACTTCTGATAACAATATTTGTGTTGAAATTCATCCTCTTTATTTCCTTGTCAAGGATCGGGCTTCGAAGAGGGTTCTTCTTCACGGACCTAGCGAAGGTGGTCTCCATCCAGTTCATCCTCAGCAACCAAGTAGGAATAAAACGGCGTTCTCTGCCGTCACCAAGCCAGTCATGATCGGTGGCACTGTCGACTCGGTCACCCCTCCTCACGGATAGTAGATCATGTCTTAGGTCATTTTAATCTTCAGTTCAGTAGTGAGTCAAATAAAGCACATGTGTGTGATGCATGCCAGCAAGGGAAGAGTCACCAACTTCCTTATGCCAGTTCTTCTAGGGTTACTTCATTCCCTCTTGAGCTTATTTTCTCTGATGTTTGGGGGCCTGCGTGCACCTCGTCAGGAGGTTTTAGCTACTATGTGAGTTTCATAGATGATTTTAGCAAATTTACTTGGTTGTTCTGTCTTAAGCATAAATCCGATGTTTTCAATATCTTCCATAGCTTTCAATCTCATGTTGAACGTCTCCTTAATCGCAAAATCTTGCAGATTCAGACCGACTGGGGAGGAGAGTACCGTAAGCTTAATACTTTCTTCAAAAACATCGACATTGAACACCACCTATCATGCCCGCACACACACCAGCAAAATGGATCAGCAGAAAGAAAACACCGCCATGTCGTCGAAACTGGCCTCACCTTGCTCGCCCAAGCTTCCATGCTGATAACCCACAAGTATAGGTGATCACAACAGTTTTCGATAAGTAAGAGTGTCGAACCCAACGAGGAGCTAAAGGTAGAACAAATATTCCCTCAAGTTGTATCGACCACTGATACAACTCTACGCACGCTTGACGTTTGCTTTACCTAGAACAAGAATAAAACTAGAAGTACTTTGTAGGAGTTTTTGGGTAGGCTTGCAAGAAAGTAAAGAGAACGAAAATAAAACTAGGGGCTGTTAAGATAAAGACACAACTAAATAAATATAGCGAGTGTGGAAGTGATGGTAGGTGTGGCGAAATTGTCCCTTAAGCAATTGACTACTTTACTAGACCGATAGCAAGTATTATGTGGGAGAGGCCACTGCTAGCATGTCATCCCTTACTTGGAATTCTATGCACTCATGATTGGAACTATTAGCAAGCATCCGCAACTACTAACTTTCATTAAGGTAAAACCCAACCATAGCATTAAGATATATTGGTCCCCCTTCAATCCCGTATGCATCGATTTCTATGCTAGGTTGAAGCTTCTGTCACTCTTGCCCTCCAATACATAGTCCTATCAACATACAACTAACCCTATGGTGTGATCCACGCGCGCGCTCATATGATGGGCACAAAAGGACAGCAACATAACCACAAGCAAATTAAATCAATCATAGCAATTCATCAACCACCGATAGGACAACGAAAATCTACTCAGACATCATAGGATGGCAACACATCATTGGATAATAATGTGAAGCATAAAGCACCATGTTCAAGTAGAGGGTACAGCGTGTTGCGGGAGAGTGGACCGCTGTAGATAGAAGGGGGAAGGTGATGGAGATGTTGGTGAATATGGCGGAGGTGTTGGTGAAGATCGCGGTGATGATAATGGCCCCCGGCGGCGTTCTGGCGCCATCGGAAGCAAGGGGGAGAGAGCCCCCCTCCTTCTTCTTCTTCCTTGACCTTCTACCTAGATGGGAGAAGGGTTTCCCCTCTGTTCCTTGGCTCCCATGGCTTGAGAGGGGCGAGAGCCCCTCCAAGATTGGATCTATCTCTCTGTTTCTGCGTTCTGTTCTGGCTCTGTTTCACCGTTTCGCGTATATATGGAGATCCGTAACTCCGATTGGCTTGAAACCTTCGCCCAGATTTTTTTCTGAATATTATCTTTCTTGCAGAAAAATAAGA
>NC_041385.1:34497973-34504205 GCF_002162155.2 Triticum dicoccoides | reverse complement strand
GTGACCACCTCGGGCACCTTCTCGCGTGGATTTTTCTTCCGGAATTTTCCATATTTTCCAAAAATAACCTCCGTCCATTTTTATCCCGTTTGGACTCCGTTTTTATCCCGTTTGGACTCCGTTTCAATATGTTAGTCCCAAAAATAATATAAAAAGTTGCCAAAAAGTATATGAAAGTGTATAATATTGGCATGGAACAATCAAAAATTATAGATACGACGGAGACGTATGAGCATCCCCAAGCTTAATTCCTGCTCGTCCTCGAGTAGGTAAATGATAAAAAAGAATAATTTTTGATGTGGAATGCTACCTAGCATAATCTTGATCATATGTCTAATCATGGCATGAAAATTAAAACACGAGTGATTCAAAGCAATAGTCTATCATTTGACATAAAAACAACAATACTTTGAGCGTACCAATAAAGCAATCATGTCTTTTCAAAACAACAAGGCCAAAGCAAGCTTATCCCTACAAAATCATACAGTTTGGCCATGCTTCATTTTTGTCAGACAAAATGCCCCCATCATGCACAACCCCGATGACAAGCCGAGCAATTGGTTCATACTTTTTAACGCGCTTCAGCTTTTTCAACCCTCACGCAATACATGAGCGCAAGCCATGGATATAGCACTATAGGTGGAATAGAATATAATGATGGATGTTATGTGGAGAAGACAAAAAAAGGAGAAAGACTCACATCGACGCGGGTAATCAACGGGCTATGGAGATGCCCATCAATTGATGTCAATGCGAGGAGTAGGGATTGCCATGCAACGGATGCACTAAGAGCTATAAGTGTATGAAAGCTCAACAAAAGAAACTAAGTGGGTGTGCATCCAACTTGCTTGCTCATGAAGACCTAGGGTATTTGAGGAAGCCCATCGTTAGAATATGCAAGCCAAGTTCTATAATGAAAATTCCCACTAGTATATGAAAGTGATAACTCAAGAGACTCTCTATATGAAGAACATGGTGCTACTTTGAAGCACAAGATATGAGACTCACTACATGAAGAACATGGTGCTACTTTGAAGCACAAGTGTGGAAAAAGAGATCGTAACAATGCCCCTTTTTATTTACTTTTTTTTGCGGGCTTCTTTGGCCCCATTTTTTTATTTAGGCTTATTTGGCCTCTCTTTTTTTGGGACACTGCTCTAATAATGATGATCATCACACTTTTATTTACTTACAACTCGATATTACAACTTGATACTAGAATAAAGATATGACTCTATATGAATGCCTCCGGCGGTGTACCGGGATGTGCAATGATCTAGCGTAGCAATGACATCAAAAAACAGACAAGCCATGAAAACATCATGCTAGCTATCTTACGATCATGCAAAGCAATATGACAATGAATGCTCAAGTCATGTATATGATGATGATGGAAGTTGCATGGCAATATATCTCGGAATGGCTATGGAAATGCGATGATAGGTAGGTATGGTGGCTGTTTTGAGGAAGATATAATGAGGCTTATGTGTGACAGAGCGTATCGTATCACGGGGTTTGGATGCACCGGCGAAGTTTGCACCAACTCTCGAGGTGAGAAAGGGCAATGCATGGTACCGAAGAGGCTAGCAATGATGGAAAGGTAAAAGTGCGTATAATCCATGGACTCACATTAGTCATAAAGAACTCATATACTTATTGCAAAAGTTTATTAGCCCTCGAAGCAAAGTACTACTACCCATGCCCCTAGGGGGATAGATTGGTAGGAAAAGACCATCGCTCGTCCCCGACTGCCACTCATAAGGAAAACAATCAAAGAAACACCCCATGCTTCAAATTTGTCACACAACGGTTACCATACGTGCATGCTACGAGACTTGCAAACCTTAACACAAGTGTCTCTACAATCCATAACCACCCACTAGCATAACCCTAATATCACCATCTTTATATTGCAAAACTATTGCAAGGAATCAAACATATCATATTCAGCGATCTACAAGTTTATGTAGGATTTTATGACTAACCATGTGAATGACCAATTCCTGTCATCTCTCTAAAAAGATATAAGTGAAGCAAGAGAGTTTAATTATTTCTACAAAAGATATGCCCACGCTCTAACAATTATAAGTGAAGCAAAAGAGCATTCTACAAATGGCGGTTGTCTATGTAAAGAGAAATAGGCAATCCAAACTTCAAATGATATAAGTGAAGCACATGAAGCATTCTATAAAGCCATACTCAAAAGATATAAGTGAAGTGCAATGAGCATTCTATAAATCAACCAAGGACTATCTCATACCAGCATGGTGCATAAAAGAAAAAATAAGAACATAATTGCAAAAGACGCTCCAAGACTTGCACATATCACATGAATGAAACGAATCCGAAAACATACCGATACTTGTTGAAGAAAGAGGGGATGCCTTTCCAGCATCCCCAAGCTTAGACGCTTGAGTCTCCTTGAATATTTACTTGGGGTGCCTCGGGCATCCCCAAGCTTGAGCTGTTGTCTCTCTTCCTTCTTCTCACATCGAAACCTTCTCAATCAAACACTTCATCCACACAAAACTTCAACAGAAAACTCAGTAAGATCCGTTAGTATAATAAAGCAAATCACTACTCTAAGTATTTTTGAAAACCAATTCATATTTTGTTTTTGCATTATTTCTACTGTAATATAACTTTTTCATGGCTTAATCCACTGATATAAATTGATAGTTTTATCAAAACAAGCAAACTATGCATCAAAAACAGAATCTGTCTAAAACAGAACAGTCTGTAGCAATCTGAACATTCACCATACTTGTGATACTTGAAAAATTCTGCCAAAATTAGAAAACATAAAAACGTTGTACAGCAAGACAGTGCAAAAAGAATCAGAACCATTTGACGTTCCAGTAAAAAACTAAAATTCACGTACTACAGCCAAAGTTTCTGTCCTGCACCGCACAAACCAACAAGCATTGTACACATCCTAAAGGCAAACCTTGGCACATTATTTTTATAATACAATGGAATTATACAAGGGGATAATTATTTTTGTTGAAAAGTTTCTGTAATCAAGATTCACAAAGTTGCCATGAGCATGAACAAAGTTCAAGGAGCTCTCCCACTTCAACAATGCTTGTCTCTCTTACTTTCACTTTTCTTTTTGAAAAAGTTTTGGGTTCCCCTCTTTATTTTTGTTGTTTTTAAACTATATGAAATCACTCAACAGAAATAAATGACTCTCTAAAACTTCCGGGTTGTCTCCCTGGCAGCGCTTTCTTTAAAGCCATTAAGCTAGGCATATAGTGCTCAAGTAATGAATCCACCCGGATCCCAAGGTATATCAAAGCCAATTTTAATTAGCAATGATTTGTAATTTAGTAGTGAGCACAAATCAACATATATCAAGCAATGACGAAGTCTAACTCTCTTCCTATGCATCGGCATGTCATAAAAGAACAATTCATGCACACATAGTAAAGGCCAATGCATAGTATAAATAGTTTCTTGCAATTTTATTGTATTGGAAACATTGAGAGGTGGAGATATAGTTCCTCTCTCAGAATAATTGCAAGTAGGAGCAGCAAGCACATGCATATTATATCTATCAAAATCATCATGTGCAACGGTAAAAGGCAACCCATCAATGTAATCCTTAATAAGTGCAAACTTCTCCGATATAGTGTAGTCGGGAGAATTCAAAAAGATAATAGGACTATCATGCATGGGTGCAATAGCAACAATTTCATGTTTAACATAAGGAACTATAGCAAGTTCATCTCCATAAGCATAATTCATATTGGCATCTTGGCCACAAGCATAGCAAGCATCATCAAAAAGGGATATTTCAAAAGAATCAACGGGATCATAACAATCATCATAGCAATCATCCTTCGGTAAGCACGAAGGGGAATTAAATAATGTATGAGTTGGAGGGTTACTCTCATTAGAAGGTGGGCACGGGTAGCTAATCCGCTCTTCCTCCTTTTGTTCTTTGCTCTCCTCATCATTCTTTTCATCCAATGAGCTCACAGTTTCATTAATTTCTTCTTCCATGGCTTCCTGCAAAATATTAGTCTCTTCTTGGACAGTGTTGACTTTCTTCATAAAAGCATTAATATAGTAATTGTATTCATAATTTTCATAGCAATATCTAAGTATAGCAAGATTTTCAGGCCTATAAACATCATCATCTAAAGCTTCATACTTTTCAAACAAAGATTCAATTTCATAAGCAGCCTTAAAAGCAACAAATTCTTCTATTTGTTCCACATCATAGTAATCATATATACCATTAGCATAAGAAGCTAAGGTTTCATTATCATTAAATTTTGCATGAAAAGGGAAGCTGTGGAGCCTCCATCCTAGAGCAACAAGTATAATCATATTCCAAGCATAATTGTCTACACTAGTAGAAAAGGGGGTATTGGTCCAGGCCGGGTCAGCCCATTAGTCCCGGTTCAATCCAGAACCGGGACCAATGGGGGCACTGGACCCGGTTCGTGAGCCCTGGGGGCCGGCCGGGCCACGTGGGCCATTGGTCCCGGTTCGTCTGGACCTTTTGGTCCCGGTTGGTGGGACGAACCAGGACCAATGTGCCTTGCTCCTGGCCCACCACCATTGGTCCCGGTTGGGGGCATGAACCGGGACCAAAGGACGCCCATTAGTCCCGATTCATACCACCAACCGGGACTAAAGTGTTGTTCCTCGTTGCGGCCAGCGTTTAGTCCCACCTCGCCAACCGAAGGGGGCTCACACTGGTTTATAAGCCCCTCCCTCTCTGCCATATTGAGCTCCTCTCGAAATGAAAATAGATGCCCTTATACAGGAAATTTGACCTAAATTCATACTGAATTTCTCTGAAGTTAGTAGAAATTTATTATGAATTTAGGTTGAATTTTCTCTATAAGCGCATCTATACTCATTTCTGAGTAATTTTTTACATAGTTTTATTTCTTTTCTGCTATATTTATTTTTTTACTATTTATTTCTGAGTTGTAATAAGTCATTAAAAATAAAAAAGATTTTAGTAAAGTTAATCACAACTATTTTTTCTTCTATTTATTTCTGAGTAGTTTTTTATATAGTTTTTTTCTTTTCTGCTATATTTATTTTTTTCTATTTGTTTCTGAGTTGTAATAAGTCATTAAAAATAAAAAAGATTTTAGTAAAGTTAATCACAACTATTTTTTCTTCTATTTATTTCTGAGTAGTTTTTTATATAGTTTTTTTTCTTTTCTGCTATATTTATTTTTTTCTATTTATTACTGAGTTGTATTAAGTCATTAAAAATAAAAAAGATTTTAGTAAAGTTAATCACAACTATTTTTTCTTCTATTTATTTCTGAGTAGTTTTTTATATAGTTTTTTTTCTTTTCTGCTATATTTATTTTTTCTATTTATTTCTGTGTGGTAATAAGTCATTAAAAATAAAAAAGAGGCGCAATGCTAGTTAATTCGCTTCAAGCCTTTCGGAATAGTGTAAACTGCACTGCACATAGCTCTGTGCAGTCTACCCTATTCGTCAAGGCTTGAAGCGAACCAACGTGCAGGTGAGCATTGAGCCTCTTCTTCATCGTCTCTGCACTCAGAGCTTATAAACAGCTACGAGTGCCTCTCACTTGGCGAGGTGGGACTAAAAAAACAGATGCAGAAAGAATCAACTAAAAAACAGCTGCATAAAATAAATAAATAAAGAAAAAAAGTGCCTCCTACTGGGCCCCACGGCCTGGATACGACTAGAATCCCACCATGGGCCAGGATTCAGGCCCGCAGGTGGACCAGTAGGACCATCAGGCAGAGCAGTAGTAAGTAGGCCCGTAAGCCTGCAGTGGAGAGGAGCTCGAGAGGGGAGCGGCAGTGGGGCTTATAAACCTCAGCGTGCCCCTCTCAGCTAGCGAGGTGGGACTAAACTTTCGTGCCACACCGTGCCAACACACGGCCATTGGTCCCGGTTCATGGCTCCAACCGGGACCAATGCCCACCCTTTAGTCCCGGTTGGAGGCACCAACCGGGACCAAAGCCCTCTGTTTCCCGCCCTTTGGGCTGCTGAAAAGAGGCCTTTGGTCCCGGTTGGTGCTACCAACCGGGACTGAAGGGTGCATTGGTCCCGGTTGGAGCCACCAACCGGGACCAAAGACTTTGCTATATAAGGAAGATTTCAGAACCACATCCCCACTTTGATCTCTCCTCCTCCTCGATCTACCGACGCCGCGCGCCGTCGCCTGCCGTCACCTCGTCGTCGCCGACCCGCCCCGACGCTGTCGCCGCCCCGCCCCGTCCC
>NC_041385.1:34493106-34497521 GCF_002162155.2 Triticum dicoccoides | reverse complement strand
TTTGGTGTAATTAATTTGTTCATATTGTATTAGATTTTTTTCTGTTAATAGATTTTTTTAGATTTTTTTGGTAATATAATTAGCTAGAAAAGTATTAGTTAGTTAGAAAAATACTAGTTTATTTTTTGTAAGTACTATATAGTAAGTGCTACTTTGTTTTTAGTAAGTACTACTTTATTTATTTATAGTAAGTGCTTAGTATAGTTGAACTAGATAGTTGATTTAATTAATAAAACTACTTTATTTAACTATACATAGAAGTAGTTTGTAGTAAGTGCTACTTTATTTATTTATAGTAAGTGCTAGTTTATTTATTTATAGTAAGTGCTACTTTATTTATTTATAGTAAGTACTACTTTATTTATTTAATTATAGTAAGTACTTAGTAGTTGAACTAGATAGTTGATTTAATTGATAAAACTACTTTATTTAACTATATATAGAAGTAGTTCCCGCATCGACGTCGGCGATGCCTATCCCGCATCCTCGTCGTCGTCGACTCGGCGGTGGAGGCCTGCTTGATCAGGGCCATGTTCGGGACTGGGCTCCGCCGGGCTGGTATTGGGATGTGCTATCTTCTGGGGGACGTAGGTTGGTGAGGAGGCAACCCGTTGTTGACTCGATCCTTGTTTGGTGGCGGTCGCGTGGGCTAGTGACGGTGCCGAGGCTTTCGGACAACGCGGAGGTGGTATGTCACCGTGTCAGCTAGGAGGACGAGCACGTCCGTCACTACATGGTTGCATTGGAGGGCAGGTTCGACAATACCTGGCAGGTTCTGCAGGGATCTCACTGGAGCTATGATCCTGTGATGGTTCCTTATCTTTGGGTGTCCACCGCCCGCGTCGGTACACGTCGGGCGCTACGGTTCTAGTTGTATTAGTGATAGTATTCGACGATGTACGGACACCAAGAGATGATGTACTTTTGCTTATAATTATTGAATGCGTGCTAATTTGAATACTACTTTATTTTATGATTTGGTTTTGCTTATTTTATGATTTGGTTTTGCTTATTGAATGCTCATATTGGATAAGTTCTTCATTCCCGTGTGTAGACAATTTGGTATAATAATGCACTCGAAAATGAAACGAGGAGCTACGTACATCACCGATAGTCAACCCATGATTAATAATAATGATCTAGTTTAATATTTGAATTATGAACATAGGCCGGAAATGTCATACTCATCGGACGACGAAAACCGCCCGGGGGAGTGCGACTGGTGCCACGACGACCGAGGTATCTGCGACAGGTTCATTGGGCTGGACGAAGATCGGCGCTTTAGCATTAAGCTCGAGGAGACCTGCTATGTTCATACGGTACGCAACGACGACAATAGTTTTTTTTCGTAATTAAGCACGACTTCAACTATTTTAACGTATATTTTTCATCTTTTTCAGTTCCACTAGCTTATCACATGCTTTGCAAGACGCTATGTCTTGGAGAGGATGGGTTTTGAAGACCATGAAAGTTTCGAAACCAAAAAAATTATCCTAAGTACCCATCATGGTGTGGATTTTCAAGTAAAGTTGTACAATACTCAGAGTGTAACCCATTTTGGTTGCAAAAATTGGGAAGCACTTTACAAGATGTATGGTCTTCGTGAGGGTATGCTTGTCACCATGGATCTTGGTGATCCTACAATCAAGCAAGAGAGACCTTCGATTTGGGTCCTTGTGGATACACCTCCAATTCTTCCCCCATGTGAGCTTAACATAGTTATTAAGTAATTTATATTATTTATTTCAAAATAGTTGACAACTTATTTCCATTGACAGCTTATTTTCATTCTTCAAAGAATGTGCGGAAGATGGTAGACAGAACCTACTACACCGAAGGCTCCGAATTAACTTATCGGGAGAAAAATCATCTGGTCGCATTTTGTACTGATCTTGAGAATTACAATATCTACAATCAAACTCCTCAACATTATGGTCAATACGTGCCACTAGTGCACGTGTTGGACTACGGTAACTACCATGGAGATACCCTGGTAAGATTTTTTACTATTACGACATCCGTGCATCTTTTTACACACTTCTAAAACTAGTACATCATTGCTAACTATGAAGGTATTACTATGTTTTTCAACAGATAATCCCGAAAGATTGTGTGCCTCATCTGATGTATACGCACAATACCCTTCATGTTTTGAAAATACAACCAGGTCTTCCTACGAATCTCAACTGTCCATACCGGGTTTCTAAAAGAAGTGGAGACATGACAATCAAAGAATGGAAAAAATGTATGGACAGTCGTAAGGAGCTTCTTGGAAGCAAAAAGCAGCGAAGGGCAAGAATTGAAGACAGGATGATCGCCATTCTTCATAATGGAGAGTCAGGGTCTATATTGTTTTATACTATTTTACCTTAAGGGTGTTTAGGTCCTACCTGATACTGATGATCATGTGCTAAGAACAATTACGTAGGGTTGGGTTCGATGACTACGAGGATGATGATCGTATGACTTATTATTAATAACGAGTAAAAGTTGTATGATGATGCATGATTAGTAGGACTTGTTATTATATACGATGATGTATGATGCGAGCATGCATGAGTTATTATAAGAGAGGACACTTCTCTCTATTAGCCAGCTATAATAACAACCTAAAAATAATCCCCAAAACCCCTAAAGCAGCCACTTTTCAAAAAAAACATGGACTTTTGGTCCCGGTTAGTGCCACCAACCAGGACCAAAGGCCCCCCTGACTGGGCTCGGCGGACCGGCCACGTGGAGGCACATCTGTCCCAGTTCGTATTTGAACCGGGACTAATGGGTGGAGGTATTAGTTACGATCCATTAGTCCCGGTTCATGAACCGGGACTAAAGGCCCTTACGAACCGGGACTATTAGGTGTTTTCTACTAGTGCAAGCATACCACTTCAACATAATAAATTGATCCCATAATAGTTTCCTTTTTTGTGTCGAGCGATAATCCCTAAAGTATTCACGTTGATCCAACGTGTCTCCCATTATAAAGTTGAATGGGGTTTTCTCAGAATTATCAAAGTAGTACATAATATTTCTCACATAATGAGAATCGAGGGTTTTAGGAGTTACCCCATCCTCATGAGTAGCAACTATAGCTAATTTTTTGGTATTTTACAAGATAGAGAATGACTTAGAACAGCAAATAACAATTACTTGGTGATAAAGCAAACAAGCACACACGAGAATATTCACCCCACGCTATGACTCCCCGGTAACGGCGCTAGAAAAATGTCTTGATAACACACAAGTATAGGGGATCACAACAGTTTTCAAAAGTAAGAGTGTCGAACCCAACGAGGATCTAAAGGTAGAACAAATATTCCCTCAAGTTCTATCGACCACCGATACAACTCTACGCACGCTTGACGTTCGCTTTACCTAGAACAAGAATAAAACTAGAAGTACTTTGTAGGAGTTTTTGGGTAGGCTTGCAAGAAAGTAAAGAGAACGAAAATGAAACTAGGGGCTGTTAAGATAAAGACACAACTAGCGAGTGTGGAAAAGTGATGGTAGGTGTGGCGAAATTGTCCCTTAAGCAATTGACTACTTTACTAGACCGATAGCAAGTATTATGTGGGAGAGGCCACTGCTAGCATGTCATCCCTTACTTGGAATTCTGTGCACTTATGATTGGAACTATTAGCAAGCATCCGCAACTACTAACGTTTATTAATGTAAAACCCAACCATAGCATTAAGATATATTGGTCCCCCTTCAATCCCATATGCATTAATTTCTATGCTAGGTTGAAGCTTCTGTCACTCTTGCCCTCCAATACATAGTCCTATCAACATACAACTAACCCTATGGTGTGATCCACGCGTGCGCTCATATGATGGGCACCAAAGGACAACAACATAACCATAAGCAAATTAAATCAATCATAGCAATTCATCAACCATCAATCATAGCAAATTAAATCAATCATAGCAATCCACTCAGACATCATAGGAAGGCAACACATCATTGGATAATAATATGAGGCATAAAGCACCATGTTCAAGTAGAGGGTACAGCGGGTTGCGGGAGAGTGGACCGCTGTAGATAGAGGGGGGAAGGTGATGGAGATGTTGGTGAAGATGGCGGAGGTAAAGATCGCGGTGATGATGATGGCCCCCGGCGGCGTTCCGGCGCCACCGGAAGCGAGGGGGAGAGAGCCCCCCTCCTTCTTCTTCTTCCTTGACCTTCTCCCTAGATGGGAGAAGGGTTTCCCCTCTGTTCCTTGGCTCCCATGGCTTGGGAGGGGCGAGAGCCCCTCCGAGATTGGATCTATCTCTCTGTTTCTGCGTTCTGTTCTGGCTCTGTTTCACCGTTTCGCATATATATGGAGATCCGTAACTCTGATTGGCCTGAAACCATCGCCCAGATTTTTTTCGAATATTATCTTTCTTGCGGCAAAAGAAGAGTATCAACCGCCTTAC
>NC_041385.1:34413316-34492888 GCF_002162155.2 Triticum dicoccoides | reverse complement strand
CCTCGGGCACTTTCTCGCGTGGATTTTTCTTCCGGAATTTTCCATATTTTCCAAAAATAAGCTCCGTCCGTTTTTATCCCGTTTGGACTCCGTTTGATATGGATATTCTGCGAAACATAAAACATGCAACAGACAGGAACTGGCACTGGGCACTGGATCAATATGTTAGTCCCAACAATTATATAAAAAGTTGCCAAAAAGTATATGAAAGTGAATAATATTGGCATGGAACAATAAAAAATTATAGATACGACGGAGACGTATCACATGCCATTGCGATTTTGGGATGAGGCGTTTCATACTGCATGTTTTTTGATCCATCGTCTCCCTACACGTACTATTAATATGAATACCCCTCTGCAACGCTTGTTCAACACCGCTCCAGACTATACTTTCCTTCGTACTTTCGGGTGTGCTTGTTGGCCGTGTCTTCGCTCCTACAATAATCATAAACTCCAGTTTAGGTCCAACCGTTGTGTTTTTCTCGGATACAGCAGCATGCACAAGGGTTACAAATGCCTTCACATCTCTTCTGGCAGGGTGTATATCTCACGCGATATTGTATTCGACGAGCAGTTTTTTCCCTATGCTGATTCATCCCAATCAGACTCACTACCCCCATCATATGATGAGCTCCGTCTACTTGCTCCACCTAAAGCTTTTGATCCTGTCATAACAACTGCTGCGGTGGATGAAGAAATTTCTCCTATGGGTATACCTGTTTTGTCTCATGTAACGCATGATAATCCACGCTTGGTCTCTGTTTTTCCGGTGCAGGAACCTACGTCGTCAGCACCATGCCCTCGATCTTACCCTGGAAACCGATCAGCTCAGGTCACGCATGGAAGCATCCGTCCCGTCCTCACCAGTCCGGATGGCTCCCTCGCCTGGGCTGGCTTCGCCCGCTCGGCAGGCTTCCGCTGAGCCGGCCGATGGGCCGGGCTCCCCTACGCTCCCGCAGGTCGACCTGCGTGTGTCTGCTCCTGCTGACGTGCCTCCGGGATATGCTACTCGCATGCGTGACGGCACTCGACGCGAGAAGGTGCGCACCGACGGTACTGTACCGTATGACACTCGTCGTCGCCCGCGTCAAGCTTCCTTGGCCACCGTTGAACCCTCCAGTCATCTTGATGCTCTCGCGGACCCTTGTTGGCGGTCTGCCATGGACACGGAGGATGCGGCGCTGCTCAAGAATCGGACCTGGCACCTCGTTCCTCGGCCGGCTAACTGCAACCTCATCGACTGCAAATGGGTTTTCAAGCTCAAATACCGTGCTGATGGTTCTGTTGATCGTCACAAGGCGCGGTTGGTGGCAAAGGGGTTCAAGCAACGTCACGGAATCGATTATACAGAGACGTTCAGTCCAGTCATTAAGCACACAACTATTCGACTGATCTTATCCATTGCAGTTTCCTGCGGCTGGATGCTTCGTCAGTTGGACGTGCAGAATGCGTTTTTCCACGGCATTCTCGAAGAAGATGTCTATATGAAACAACCCCCGGGGTATGTTGATCCACGGATTCTGCATCATGTGTGCAAACTGGACAAATCACTGTATGGTCTCAAACAGTCTCCCCGCGCTTGGTTCTCTCGCCTCAGCACAAAGCTTCTGGAGCTTGGTTTCCATCCATCTCTTGCTGATTCGTCTCTGTTTATTTATCCGCAAGGGGGAGTGTCCATCTACATGCTGATTTATGTCGACGATATCATCATCACCGGTTCTTCAAGCCAAGCTATAGCATCACTTGTTAGTTGTCTGCATGAAGCTTTTGCTTTGAAGGACTTGGGTGACCTTCATTATTTTCTGGGAATTGAAGTGCATCGCCACGGGGAGTCTATACTGCTGAAGCAGACCAAATACACATCCGATCTCTTGAGGAGAGCAGGTCTGGTTGACTGCAAACCGGTTACTTCGCCAATGTCTACTTCGGAGACTCTGTCCTGTAAAGGAGGACAACTTCTGTCATCAGAAGGAGCCACGAGATACAGAAGTATTGTCGGGGCATTGCAATACCCGAATTGACTCGCCCGGACATCAGCTATGCCGTAAACAAAGTGTGCCAGTATCTTCACTCGCCAGTAGAGGAGCATTGGACAGCAGCGAAACGTATCTTGCGATATCTGAAGCACACAGCCAACATAGGATTGAAAATCAGCAAATCCACGTCCACCCTGCTAAGTGTTTTCTCTGATGCTGATTGGGCTGGGTCGACTGATGATCGGCGCTCTACCAGCGGTTTTGTGTTGTTCTTTGGCTCTAATCTTGTGTCTTCGAGCGCGGGGAAACAGGCTACGGTATGTTGGTCGAGTACCCAAGCCGAGTACAAGGCACTGGCAAATGCAACAGCAGAGTTGATTTGGCTTCAAACTCTACTTGTCGAGCTTGGCATTCACCAATGGAGACCACCGGTGTTGTGGTGCGACAACATAGGAGCGACATACTTGTCTGCTAATCCAGTTTTCCATGCACGCACCAAACACAATGAGGTTGACTTTCATTTTGTCCAGGAACGAGTAGCTCGCAAGAGATTGGACATACGCTTCGTGTCGTCTCAGGACCAGCTAGCTGATGGCTTGACCAAACCGATTGGTGCTGCACAGCTTCGACTTCTGCGTCACAATCTCAATCTCTCGGGAGCTAAGATTGAGGGGGACTGTTAGCAGATATACATGATAGCTGTGATTAGTTATTATCTAGCAGGTAGTTAGATATTGTTAGCTAACTTGTACTACGCGTACATATCTATAACCGAGCATATCTTTCTGTTGTACATGATCGGTTATTGTACTCTGAATATAAATAGCAGCCTGCGCCATCTGTTTGGATGCGTGATCCAATCTATCGTGTGTTTTTACAGAGACGGAGGTGCCGGTTGTGTTCTACATAGTTTTGATAGGCTCTAATACCATGAAAACTATGGGTTCTTCATCTTACTATTTACTAACGCATAATAAAATCCTGTTAAGTCAATGCGCGCAGGCTAAGCGCTGTGGCATCCTCATGTATATATACCGTGCTGGTTAGGGTATACAAGGTACAAGTAATTAGGCTTACATACAGCAGGAACAGAACAGCCTGCTGACAACCTAACAACCTGGATATTCCTGGATATACATTAACAAGGCCCGCGGACAACAAGATGGCAGCGGAAGTTCGCCACAGAATTTTCAGGTGATGGGCTGGATGGTAAAAATGGCACCACAACCTTCCTCCATAGTCAGATTGACTTTTTCATGCTGCTCATATTAGAAAACACTTGGCTTGTTTGTTTCACTCCAACATCTCATCTACAAATAATTGATTGCGCGTGGCTAATGATCCATATGCTTGAGCCGTTGAGCAATAGTGGTTTTGCGAGAGGCCATACTTATTTTCTGGAACAGCTACTAGTTTAGGACTAGATGCTACCATCGAATGTGATAACTTGCTGGCTTGCTTCTACTGCTTGCTTCTTTGTGATGGACCATATATATATATGCCATCCAAATGTCTAGCTAGACCATCCAATAGCCATGTATGTAGTCATGAGTATAATATTGCAGCCCGCATGCAATTCCTGTGTGCTATTGTCTATCATTCTCTTTACAGGAAGAGTTAACTCATGCTCAAGCATAAAATGTGTGACAGCTAGGCATGAACGCATGATCAACATTTTTGACATCACTAATATTCACCATCCTATCTTTACGAATCATCCTCCCACTCTCTTGCAATATGCATACAACACTCTAATCATCGACGCAGCCTCCCCATCCGCTGCCTCCGATCACGAAAACATTCTTAACACCTTCGCACGCGCTACTGGCCTCACAATCAACTTCTCAAGAAAAAACCTCGCAAACCTTCACACTCAGCACCCGCCGCGGTGCACCTGAGCTGCGGCCTCCGCCCCACGCGCCAGTTCACCACTGCTATTGGCTACTGCTGTCCATGCGCGCCGGCTTACCGCCCGTACCTGCGCCCTTGCTCCTCTTCTACCGTGCGTTGCCGCGGCGCCAAGTCGCCGTTCCTACCTTGAGTCACCACTGGCACGAGATGCCGCGAGTCTCTGCCCTCACCTTGCCTTGACCGGTTTTTCTTGTGAACCGCTGGCTTATGAGTTGATTTTTCCTGGAGCAACAAGTGTGAGATACAGGAAAAGAAGTGGTGAATGAGTTCTACAACAGTTTGGATCTTCAATAAGTTAAATGTCAGGCTAAGCCTCATTCTGGATTCTTTGCGGCTGCTTACAATCTGCCCTTGGATTACGAGAAAACACAAATTCAGAAGATGCAACCTGACGCCACTGGCAAGTACCCGTACGCCGGGTCTTTTACGATTGCGCGATGCAAACTTTGAATTAAGTGTTTCTCCAAAGTGTAATTGCATCCTACCTAACCCCGAAACAGAGGAGGATGATGAAACAGATGCCAAATATGATGGTCCGCTCATTTCCCACTTGGTTGGTGAGGTTACCGAGGTTGGATTAGATGACACAAGACCTGGGTCCATGTTTTGTGACTTCACAGCGTCTTCACGAAAATCTAAATCACACTCCTCTAAAAAGAAACAAAAACCGCCCAAGAAGGCGAAGAAATCCACACCAACCTGAGTTTCCACATGAGAGGCATGTTTTGGAATAGCAGAGGTCTCTCAGACTTGACTAAACATAAACACGCCAGTGATTGTGTACGGGAAAATGGTTTGGATTTTGTGGCAATTTCCGAGGCCGGCAAGTGTGACTTTCGCCCGCATGTCCTCAATCACCTATCAGGTGGTTTCGACTACACATGGAATAGTCTACCAGCTCGTGGAAGGTCTGGAGGAATCCTCCTTGGGATACTGACGACAACCATGGACTTGTTGGCTTTCTCGATAGGTGAATTTCATATAAAATTTCACCTGAGAAACAGAGCTGATAATTTTACATGGACTCTCATCGCTGTCTATGGAGCTGCCCAAGATGAGCATAAATCAGCTTTCCATCGGGAATTGGTAAACCTGGCTAAAGATAATCCGTATCCAATGCTTATTGGAGGAGACTTTAATATCCTTAGGTACCAGGAAGAAAAAAATAATGACCGTTTTGACACTCATTGGCCTTTCCTATTCAATGATGTGATGGACAGTTTGGATCTATGGGAGGTCAGTATGTCAGGGTGGCAATTCACTTGGGCTAACAACCGATCTGTGCCGACATACGAGAAGCTCGATAGGGTACTCATGGATACCGAATGGGAACAGAAATTTCCTTTGGTAACTGTGCGAGCTCTAGAGCGTATCGAGGCGTTATCAGATCATGCACCCATTAGTCTTGATTCTAACTCTACGAACCGAGTTGCCAGACGCCCTTTTCAATTTGAATTGGGATGGCTGCATAGAGGTGGATTTGTAGACATAATCAAGAATGTTTGGGAGAGGTATGTCGTTGGCAATACACCTATTCAGAGATGGATCTTTAAAATAAGAGCCATGAGGCAACACCTCTCTGGATGGGCGAAACACACCAATGGGATTTATAAAAAAGAAAAACAACGGCTCTGTAACATCATTGATGATCTCGACGAAATTGCAGGGACGCGCACCTTATCTCAACAAGAGATCGAATTGAAAAATCGATTCAATGAGAAGGTTGCTCGTATGCTGCGAGAAGAGGAGATCAAATACTACCAGAGATCCAAAGCTGATTTCATTTTGATGGGTGATAGTAATACAAGATACTTCCAATTGGTCGCCAATGGGCGACATAGGAAGAAATGTATTTACAGTCTCCAACAAGATGAGGGGCGGATTGAAGGTCAGGAGGAGCTCAAAAATTATATCACTAAATACTACAAATCTCTGTTCGGAGCGTCGGTTAAAGGGAATTTCACCCTCGACGAGAACCGAACTGATGATATTCCACAAGTCACGGCAGAAGAACACGATATCCTCACGGCACCTTTCTCAGAAGAGTAGGTGAGAGCTGCGGTATTCCAAATGGAACATAACAAAGCTCCGGGCCCGGATGGTTTCCCCGCAGAATTCTATCAGAATTTCTGGGAGATCATCAAGAATGACCTTATGGAGTTGTTCAATTGTCTTCATGCCGACCATCTTGACCTATCCAGACATAATTTTGGCGAGATTGTCTTGTTGCCGAAGATTAAGGAGGCCGAACGGATACAACAGTTCAGACCCATATGCCTCCTTAATGTCAGCTTCAAGATTTTCACCAAAGTGGCGACGAATAGGTTAAACTTGGTAGCTGACCATGTTGTCCGACCATCTCAAACGGCTTTCATGCAAGGAAGGAATATACTCGATGGTGTAGTAATCCTGCATGAGACCGTCTATGAGATGCACTGAAAAAATATGAGTGGAGTAGTTTTCAAAATTGACTTTGAAAAAGCCTATGACATGGTCAAATGGTCTTTCCTCCAACAGGCCCTAAGGATTCAAGGTTTCTCCGATAAATGGCGTCAGTGGATCCAAAATTTTGTAACTGGAGGTAGTGTGGCCATCATAGTTAATGATGATGTAGGCCATTACTTTCATACAAAGAAAGGACTACGACAGGGTGACTCCATGTCCCCAATGTTATTTAACATTGTGGCTGACATGTTGGCTATTCTGATTGATCGCGCCAAGCAGGACGACCAGATTGCAGGAGTAGTGCCACACCTTGTGGATGGTGGCCTCTCTATTCTGCAATATGCTGATGACACAATTCTCTTTATGGAACATGACATGACCAAGGCTCGAAACTTGAAACTGCTATTATCAGCGTTTGAACAGATGTCTGGTCTTAAGATTAACTTCCATAAAAGTGAATTGTTTTGCTTTGGAGAAGCCATCGAGGCGGCGGCCGATTATGCTGACCTCTTTGGTTGTGCACATGGCCAATTCCCGATTAAATATCTGGGAATACCGATTCATTATCGGCGTCTAACCATTGCGGAGTGGAAGCATGTAGAAGAACGCCTAGAGAAACGACTGAGCAGTTGGAAAGGCAAGTTGCTCTCAGTCGGAGGACAACTGGTTCTGATAAACTCTGTCCTCACAAATATGGTTCTCTATATGATTTCATTCTTCCAACTTCCAAAAGTGGTCCTGCAAAGACTGGAGATGGTGAAAAGAAAAAATATAGGTTGACCAAATGGAGCGTGGTTTGTAGGCCGAAAGACCAAGGTGAGCTCGGAATTCATGACTTAAAGGTCAAGAATGAGGCCCTACTTAGTAAATGGTTGTTCAAACTTCTTACTGAGGATGGTATTTGGCAAACCATGTTGCGCAATAAGTATCTAGGACAAAAGGCGTTGTCTCAGGCATATTGGAAACCTGGAGACTCGCACTTTTGGGCTGGCCTGATGGCGGCAAAGAAACATCTCTTTGGCTTTGGGTCTTTCGCAATAAAGGACGGGTCAGAGATTCGTTTCTGGGAAGATATCTGGTTAGGTAACGCCAGTCTCCGAGAACACTATCCAGCCTTGTACAACATTGCTCGCGATAAAAATAATACTATTGCGTAGGTGCTCAGATCATCACCGACGAATCTTTCATTCAGGCGGGATTTGATTGGCACCCGACTTACGTCATGGCATAATCTCTTATCACGTTTGGATTCGATTAACCTGACACAAGGTCGGGACGTGTTTCACTGGAACCTTACTACATCTGGGTCTTTTACAGTAGACTCTATATACCGTGTGCTCACGCATTCCGAGGTACCGGTGAGTAATAACAAAAAAAAAGGAAGTCGAAGATTCCACTTAAAGTTAAAATTTTCACGTGGTATCTTCGTAGGGGAGTTGTGCTAACCAAAGACAACCTCGCACGACGCAACTGGCAAGGAAGTAAGAAGTATTGTTTTTGTACTCATGACGAGATAATCAAATATCTCTTTTTCCAATGGAAGTTTGCGCGTCTATATGGTCAATCATCCAAATAGCGTCAAATGTGTATCCGCCCACGAGTGTTGCCAATATTTTTGGTCATTGGCTGGACGGTATTTCAAATAGGTTGAAAACGCTAATAAGGGTGGGAGCGTATGCCTTATTATGGTCGCTTTGGATATGTAGAAATGATTTGGTTTTTAATAACAAAAATGTCTCTCCGCTGCAGGTTATTTTCCGTTGTACGTATTTGCTTCGTATGTGGTCTATGCTACAACAAGTGAATTACCAACCATTATTCAAGGTGGTCTGTACGCGGTTGGAGCAGGTGGCTATGAAGGTTTTTGCCCAACTTGGGTGGCAGCGTAATCTCCGGATCGGTCCACCATCCATTTCGACGTAGGCATAGTCTCGGTTTATAGGACTACAATTGCCGAATTGTCGGCTTTTTTTACGTTCTTCTGTCAGACTATTGGTGTTTGGCTGTGTGCATCCTAGTTATGCAGAGGCCGGGTGATACTCTTAATGTTCTGTATCTCTCGATGCTACATTTGAAGTTAATAAAAGCGCCCTTTATCAAAAAAATGCAAACTTTGAATACAGAACATTACTGCTGAGCACTGGCGAGTTGTACTGCGGCTGTGGACCATGGTTACGGTTGGTCAGTCAACTTGGTTGTCTGTTGGCTTACTAGTGTTGAACGCACGTGTGCTGCAGCAGATTTGTTATCGTATAAAAAAAGGAGCTACGGTGCTAGGGAAACATCAGACATTTGATATGTTTTTTTATCCCTAGTGTCTACGTTCATCCGGCAAAAAATATCAGGTACTATCTTTTCTATATATTTTTATTTAGCATATTTTTTTTTTCAAAGAACAATTATTTTGGCTTGAGATATTTGTATGCAGGATAATTATGCACTATAAAAGTGCTTTACCGGCGTCCGTCTGTATCATGCTATTCGACGGACATGTGCGAGTCGCCGCCCATGTGGTCTGGTTTACGTTGATTCATCACATTCGTGCCTGCTCATTGTTCGACATACGTGTGTAAAACGCCGCTCCCGCGGTTCGGTCTACATCGACAAACTGGGAACGACTCTTTTGTTCATACCGGTTTACAACGCCGCGGCCGGCTCATTTATCTACTCCTGCCACCGATTCGGCTATGATTGACTTCAGCTTCACGGTGGTGATCATCAACTCCGCGGTGCATAATTTCTGGCCAGGAAACACATTGTTCAAATGCCGCATATTGAGCCGCTGGGAGTCACTGGTCTACGTGAACCGTCGGGATTGTATTGAGTCGTCGGTCCGCCTGAGCCTTCTCTGTTGCGTTAAACGAATCATCCGTCATCTGAACAATCATGTGATATCTATCCATTAAATTTTATTAGCATACATTATTTTTTGTCAAAGAACAATTACTCTGGTTTGCAATTGATGTAGGACAATTGTTCACTACATCAACATAACATGGTTGACTCGCCCGTCCGCACTACAACGCCGCGGCCGGCTCATCTGTTTTCTGCCGCCTCCGAAGCCGCGGTCGTCTTTTCCGTCCGTCTCTCGCGGCTTGGTCTACTTCAACACACCGGGCCGCACCTGTGTGCATGATCTGTTTATTTAGTATGAGCAAGTCACTGCTTGGGAAGCCCGGTTTTCTTCTAACAATTTGGAGGCAAATTATTATATATTATCATCCGCCATCGGCACTGGATGGCTCATTGGACAGGCGCACAAGTCGCCGCCACTACAGTTCGGTTAACTTCAAACATCCAGTTGGAAGGAACCATTGGCCGAGTTGCTGACACGGCTCATACGGGATCATTTATAAACCCGCCGCAGTCACTTCAACATTCTGTGGATTCACATCGCGCTATCAACACCAATGATATACGCCTTCTGCTATGGTCAAATATGGAGAATCTCAAAGACAACTCCTCGAGCCACCTTGAGACTCGGGGGCTACATGGACATGGCTCAGTAAATGTAGCCAGTTTAAAGGCCTTCGGAAAATTTCCGGCTCAAAATGAAGAATTCCGGTTCAAAATCCGGTTTAAGAGAAAACTGTCTCTCACAAAGCTTTCAAAGCTCTCAATATCCGGTTTAAAAATCCGGCTCAACAAGAATTTATATCTCGCAAAGCTTGAGTTCTTAGGAAAAAATAAAGGGACCAAGGAGAGTCTGTTGCAAAGCACAACCCAAACATAGGTACCCCGCTTCAAGGACCATTAGGGGCTGATCGTATTCGAATCTAGCTTAACTCCTTTGGCACAGCTTCCTGATCGTATTCGAATCATAGTTGTTCAAACAACTTGGTCATTTGGGGGCTAGGTCGTATTCGAATCATAGCTTATCCGCTTTTGGTCTGACCCTGATCGTATTCAAATCAGAATTGTTAAATATTCTCAAGGTCACTTGGGGGCTTTTTGTTCAAACATAGATCGTATTCGAACCAAAGAGAACATAGCTGTCGGTACCCACTTGATAGGCGCAATGCCAAAACACACTTGGGGGCTTCTTGATCGTATTCGAATAATATCTTAACCCCTCTTGGGTCCGACCCGGATCGTACTTGAATCAGAGTCGTTAAATATTCTCAAGGTCATTTGGGGGCTTCCTGTTCAAACATAGGTCGTATTCGAACCAAAGAGAACATAGCTGTCGGTACCCTCTTGATCGGCGCAATGCCAAAACAACTGTAGGCTACATGGTCATATTCGAACCCTAGCTTAATCCCTTTGGGACGGTTTACTGATCGTATTCGAATCAGAAGCCTTAATTTGTATTTTTATTCTTTTTTGCTTAAGTCTTTTTTGAAAGCACTCTTTGGATTTGTCTTGAGACCTTTTTCTGTGTTCATGTTTAAGACATATATAAGGTTTCTATTTAACCCAGCTTGGTTTTGGACAATAAGTCGCCAACATTGGACAAACATCATACATTTGGAAGTGAGTGGATTCTAAAGATTGGGTTATCACCCTTACTGCGCAGGTCACATAAACCGGCAGTGCAAATTCAAATATCACAGGTATGATATTATTATTATAGTTATGTTTCAAGGTTATGATTCATAACAGGCTTATCTGTGACTCTTTTTAAACATCAGTGGTTATATGTGAGATATTATGACCCGCCATGGCTTTGACGTTAAGTCGCCAGGGCATATGTTGTTTAAACTTTGTGTAGGATTTGCAGAAATATGGCTTATATAAATGATTAAGTTCAAGCCCATTATCAATATTGATGCTTCAAAATGATTATCCGTTCTGCATTTTCTCAAAGGTTATAAGCCGCCGGGTTATAAAAATTCCGGCTTACAATGAATGCGCATTAAGTCACCATCGGCTAAGAGCCGCCGAGTATTTAAACTCCGGATTTACTTGTCAACAGATAAGGTATTCAAAGTCGCTTTAGCGCAAAGGTTATTATTTTATCAATGGACATGATTTATTTTAACAATGAAGAGAATAGTCCCGAGTCGCTGCAGGCTTAGGACTTGGCACTTGGGGACTACATTATTCAAGTTGAGATTACATCAAATCTGCAAGTCCCATGTCACTGCCAGCATGCACCATGGCACTTGGGGGCTAATGCAAAGTCATTTTTTGGCTCACTTTATTGAAGACCCGACTCATCACATTGTAATGAGCCGTCCCTTGGGGGCTACCAATTGCTCCTGTTAAAAATTCAAGGTACTCAAGCTTTAATCCATTATATTGAAAGATCCACTACTCAGTTGGTAGAGTACAAAGCTCTTAACCTTGTGGACGTGGGTTCAAGCCCCATGGTGGAGATTACATCATATGATGTTATTATCAATGAATTGTATACAAAGTCCCAGCTTAGTATAATCTTAATGAGCCGGCCCTTTGGGGATACACGTTGCTGCTCAAGTCTACATGATCATATTTACAAAGTTCCTTCTCATTATTGCATAATGACCCGCCCTTGGGGGCTACACTCGTTGAAGTTTTTATGAGCATAAGGCAATTACAAGTCTCATGTTGCTGCAAGCATGACAACCCGACACTTGGGGGCTATAGGTGATATGCATATAAGGGAGAAATAAACATTAATTTCTTAGTTTTGAGCAAAACAGGTATTATATTATTATTGGAGAAATCTGCAAAGTTTATGACCCTGTGTGACCATGAGATTGACCCGGTATCAGCAACAATTACATGACCCGACATCATTTATTTATGACCCGGCAATTTTGGCAATCATAAATTGGCAAGTTCTACATCTTTAAGCTGGCTGAATATCAATTGAATATTTCAAGACCAATATTTTTGTCAAGTCAGAGCATTGAAGGCCGACTCAAATGGATTATTTCTTATAACATTTCTCTACAAGAGCCAATGTCAGCAAATTGGTTATAAAGCTGGTCTATTGACCCGGATTTTTTAGAAGAAGTGCCTGGGTTTTTTGCATTGTCAAGGTTTGGACATATCTGTTAAAGGATATTTGCTATAAGATCTTGAGTATGCATCCAGGAGGAAATGACAAAGATTTAAGGATGATCAGGTGTCGGTTCAGGAAAATATTTAACCCGGAGCACAACCTATCAAGTTTGTTCTTGTGTTTATTTTACATGATTAGTTTAACATGGATAAATCCAAAATAAACTGGGGGCTAATGTCGGGGATATACCCCGCGGTATGACCCGGCCGAAAGTATGACCCGGCCAGGCTTGGCGTTTGCATTGGTAACCCGTCGGAGGACTGGCAACTCACGATTCTGGCGGCTCACTGGTCTGACGACTCACGAGCCTGGCGACTCACGGATGGCCCTAACGACGGGTCAGATAGAAGACTAGGCCCAAGGCCCAGAAGGCCGGCTTATGCTCTGGTGGGCCAGCTTAAGAGGAAAGCATAAGGAATATTCCCTTACAAAAGGAAGCAAGACTAGGACTCCACTTGTAATAGAGTAATCCTAACCCTACTAGGACTAGTCATGTAACCCGCCCCTCCAACTTATATAAGGAGGGGCAGGGCACCCCAAGAGGGAGAGGAAGAAGAAACAGTCTCTAGGGCTAGACAAAAAGAGCCGGCTTACCGGCGACTCCCTCATGATCATAATGAGACCTAGCCACAAATAGCATGTAGGGTGATTACCAGATAATGTTTCCTGGGGCCCGAAGCTGTCTAAATCCTTGTCTATGTTGCGTCTCTCAATTCCGTCCAACCCCTCTCAAGATACCGCATAGATGCGTTGGCCTCGCGACTAAGTCCTCACACTAAGGACATCTGACGTGACAATTGCATGACAAAAGATGCTGCTCCAGCCACCAAGACTGCACCCAAGAGGAGTACAAGAAACATTCCTGCTGAGGAAAAGAACAAGGCCCTAGTGCCTGAAGTTGAAGAAGAAGAAGCTAAAGCCCAAGTGCTAAGGAAGATCAAACCTAAGATTTCAGACCATAATGACACACATCATGTGGCAGATGATATGAAAATCAGGAAGGTTGCAGGACTGAGACTCTGGAGATGGTCTGACCCATAAGCTGTTAGGAGGAGAACTGTTGTGGATTAGAGGTTCCACACTAAGGAACAACAAGATTTCTATGAGACTTTTCTTCTTGACAAGAAGCCAATAATATGTGATATGAGATGGGTTGACCGGACATACATTACAGAGAATGAAGATCAATTCCCAGGAGTGTATGATAGCTTCAAGAACTATGAAGTTGACAAGTTTGTTGGCCAAAAGCTCACTAAGTGGAATGATGAGCTGATCATGCAATTCTACTCCACTGCTCACTTATATCCAGATGGTAGAATTGTATGGATGTCAGAGGTTACAAGGTACCAGTCCACAGTTGATGAATGGGCTAAATTGATCAATGCCCCAACAGCTCATGAGGATGACTTGGATGTGTATGCCAAGAAGAAGAAAGACCACAACTCTATGGCCAGCATGTACAAGGAAATTCCTGATGTAGATCTAGAAACTCACAAGCTTGGATCAGTGAAGCACGTGTTGTCAGGACTGCCTACAATCAATACTACCCTGAGGCACACTCTTTTGCCAAAATCCGGAGATCACAGAATGATAAGAGGACATTCCATCAACTTACTACACATATTTGATGTTCCTCGGATGTTCAAGGTAGTGAGTATGATTGTGGAAACAGTCAACAGGATAGCTGCAGATCAGAAGAGGTCTTGTGGGTATGCTCCACATATTCAGGTGCTCATCAACTCCAAGATGGGCAGAAACACTTATTTGTTGGACAATGAGCATTTACCTCTCAGACCAGATTTTGAAGACAACACTATAGTCATGGATGAGAATGATCCTTCATCAGTGCAAGCACATGAGCAGAGAGAGAAGGCAAGGGCAGAGAAAGCTGCAAAGTTTCCAAGTGCTGAAGAGGCGGGCTTGGCCACCCTGACTCAAAATCAGGAGAGTTTGGAGAGGATCATAGAGCAGAAATTCTATGATCTTGTTGTCAAAGTAACTGAGATTCAGTAAGTTGTTGAGCAACTCCAGGAGGAAGTAGAGGAGAAGAAAGGCAAGGATACTACAGATGCTTTCACAAGAGTGCCAAGAAGTCAGAGGTCTGCTGTAGTGCCAGTACCAGATACTAGAGACACTACATCTACCCCAGCAGCCATAGCTTCAGTGCCACCTCCAGCAGCTTGAGCTACATCTACAGAAGCCTTCGTCCTTGGAGTCATCTCTACACCACCTCATGAAGATCAAGCCTGAGAGACGCATAACCTATGCATATTTGAACTTTTTGATAACTTGTTGCCAAATGGGGAGAAATATGTATAGATTATAGCCTGAGAGAGAGAGAGAGAGAGAGAGAGAGAGAGTTGTTTTTATCTCTCTTTGCACCTTATTTGGTTGAAACTTTTATGTGTGTTTGCTTGTTACATTATGTCTTTTTGTGAGATATTTGGATGGTCATGTGGTTGATCATACGCTACCTCAATGTGTGCTTGAATGATATCATCTACTATATCCATTTTTGTTCATTCACTTTGCTTGGTGATGAGTGCATGTTTTCAATTGTTATCATTTTGAGCGCTCCACCAAGATGTATGTGACATGGAAGAGTGACCCATGATCCTAACACATTGTGCACTTGCAGTCCAAAGAAAATCTTAGATAATGCACAAATTTAGGGGGAGGTATTTCTTATCACATACTTCTCAAAGCAACGATGTATTTAAATCTTATTATCATTGTCGAAGTTTTGATCTATATGTTGTCATCAATTACCAAAAAGGGGGAGATTTAATGTGCAGCTATCCCTGGGTGGTTTTGGTAATGACTAACAACATATAGCTCATTGAACTAATGCCACTTCAAGATAAATATTTCAGGAAAGTTCAATGATTTGCATGGCATGGATTTGGAATGTGGACCCCTCAAAATGCTAATGACAAATGACTGGCTCAAGCTTCAAAGCTCAAGACTCTACATTTTCTATTTTAGTGATCCAATATCACATTGAGTCTATAGGAAAGCCAATACTATTAAAAGGGGATGAGATGTTGCTTAATGGCTTGCTTGCTCTCATGATGCTTAATGGTATGCTCCAAAGCCCTCAACCACCTTCCCATATCCACATATGTCCCAAACCAAAAGTCAAACTCAGCCCCACCGAGTTGATCTATACGGCGCCACCGAGTTTATTTGACATAACCACTGCCAGAAAACCTAGTCACTTCGGTCCAGCCAATAGGGATCTCGGTCTCACCGAGATGGGATTGCAAACTCTCTGTTTTCCTTCATAACGTTTCGGTCAAACCGAGATGAGAGATTGGTCCCACCGAGTCTGCAATGCAAACTCTCTGTTTCTTTTTCGTAACGTTTTGGTCCTACCGAGACAAGAGAATCGGTCCCACCAAGTTTGCCTGACCAACTCTCTGGTTAGCTTATTACCAAAGTTGGTCCCACCGAGTTTGTGTAATCGGTCAAAACGAGATTACGTTATGCCCTAACCCTAATGATATTGGTCACACCGAGTTGAGATGTCGTTCCACCGAAATGCCTAATGGTCACATTATGAACTAAATCAGTTCGATCGAGCTTTATGATTCGGTCCCACCGAGTTTGTGAATTGTGTGTAACGGTTTAATTTTGTGTGGACGCTATATATACCCCTCCACCCAATCCTCATTCGGAGGAAAAGCCATCAGAACGTGCCTACACTTCCACTACTCATTTTCTGAGAGAGAGCCACCTACTCATGTGTTGAGACCAAGATATTCCATTCCTACCATATGAATCTTGATCTCTAGCCTTCCCCAAGTTGCTTTCCACCCAAATAATCTTTCCACCAGATCCAATCCTATGAGAGAGAGTTGAGTGTTGGGGAGACTATCATTTGAAGCACAAGAGCAAGGAGTTCATCATCAACACACCATCTATTACCTTTTGGAGAGTGGTGTCTCCTAGATTGGTTAGGTGTCACTTGGGAGCCTCCGAAAAGATTGTGGAGTTGAACCAAGGAGTTTGTAAGGGCAAGCAGATCGCCTACATCGTGAAGATCTACCCTAGTGAGGCAAGTCCTTCGTGGGCTATGGCCATGGTGGGATAGACAAGGTTTCTTTTTCGTGGACCCTTCGTGGGTGGAGCCCTCCATGGACTCGCGCAGCCGTTAAGCTTTGTGGGTTGAAGTCTCCGTCAACGTGGATGTATGATAGCACCACCTATCGGAACTACGCCAAAAACATTCATGTCTCCAATTGCGTTTGCATACTCCTATCCCTTCCCTTTACATTCTGGCAAGTTGCATGCCTTACTTTCCACTGCTTATATACTCATTGCATGCTTGTTTGAATTGTATTGCGATTGCTTTGCTTGTGCTAAGTTGCTAAAAACTGCCAAGAACTAAAATTGGGAAAATGCTAAGTTTTTATTTGGCAAGTAGTCTAATCACCCCCCCCCCTCTAGACATACTTTCGATCCTACATAGTGTTGGAGAATGTAGTAATTTCAAAAAAAATATCTTACGCACACACAGGATCATGGTGATGCATAGCAACGAGAGGGGAGAGTGTGTCCATGTACCCTCGTAGACCGAAAGAGGAAGCGTTAGCACAACGGGGTTGATGTAGTCGTACATCTTCACGATCCGACCGATCAAGTACCGAACACATGGCACCTCCAAGTTCAGCAGACGTTCAACTCGATGACGTCCCTCGAACTCCGATCCAGCCGAGCTTTGAGGGAGTGTTCCGTCAGCATGATGGCGTGGTGACGATGATGATATTCTACCGACGCATGGCTTCGTCTAAGCACCGCTACGATATTATCGAGGTGGATTATGGTGGAGGGGGCACCACACACGGCTAAGAGATCCAAGGGATCAATTGTTGTGTCTATGGGGTGCCCCTTGCCTCAGTATATAAAGGAGGAGAGGAAGGAAGGGGCCGACCCTCTCTATGGCGCGCCCTGGGGAGTCCTACTCCCACCGGGAGTAGGATCCCCCCTTCCATGTAGTAGGAGTAGGAGTCAAGGAAAGGGAAAAGAGAAGAGAATGAAGGAGGGGGCGCACCCCTCCCCCTAGTCCATTTCGGACTAGGCCTTGGGGGGGGGGGCATCCTCCCCTCTCTCTTTCCCCTAAATGCCAATAAGGCCCATATACTCCCCGGCGAATTCCCGTAACTCTCCGGTACTCCGAAAAATAACCGAATCACTCGGAACCTTTCCGATGTCCGAATATGGTCGTCCAATATATCGATCTTTATGTCTCGACAATTTCGAGACTCCTCGTCATGTCCGTGATCACATCCGGGACTCCAAACTATCTTCGGTACATCAAAACACATAAACTCATAATATAACTGTCATCGAACTTTAAGCGTGCGGACCCTATGAGTTCGAGAACTATGTAGACATGACCGGGACACGTCTCCGGTCAATAACCAATTGCGGAACCTGGATGCTCATATTGGCTCCCACATATTCTACTAAGATCTTTATCGGTCAAACCGCGTAACAACATACCTTGTTCTCTTTGTCATCGGTATGTTACTTGCCGGAGATTCAATCGTTGGTATCTCAATACCTAGTTCAATCTCATTACCGGCAAGTGTCTTTACTCGTTCTGTAATGCATCATCCCGCAACTAACTCATTAGTCACATTACTTGCAAGGCTTATAGTGATGTGCATTACCGAGAGGGCCCAGAGATACCTCTTCGACAATCGGAGTGACAAATCCTAATCTCGAAATATGCCAACCCAACAAGTAACTTCGGAGACACCTATAGAGCACCTTTATAATCACTCAGTTACGTTGTGACATTTCACGTTTGGTAGCACACAAAGTGTTCCTCCGGTAAACGTGAGTTGCATAATCTCATAGTCATAGGAACATATATAAGTCATGAAGAAAGCAATATTAACATACTAAACGATCAAGTGCTAAGCTAACGGAATGGGTCAAGTCAATTACATCATTCTCCTAATGATATGATCACGTTAATCAAATGACAACTCTTTGTCCGTGGCTAGGAAACATAACCATCTTTTATTAACGAGCTAGTCAAGTAGAGGCATACTAGTGACACTTTGTTTGTCTATGTATTCACACATGTACTAAGTTTCCGGTTAATACAATTCTAGCATGAACAATAAACATTTATCATGAAATAAGGAAATAAATAATAACTTTATTATTGCCTCTAGGGCATATTTCCATCAGTCTCCCACTTGCACTAGAGGCAATAATCTAGTTCACATTATCATGTGATTTAACACCAATATTCACATCTGTATGTGATTAACACCCATAGTTCACATCGTCATGTGACCAACACCCGAAGGGTTTACTAGAGTCAATAATCTAGTTCACATCGCTATGTGATTAACACCCAAAGATTACTAAGGTATGATCATGTTTTGCTCATGAGATAAGTTTAGTCAATGGGGCTGTGACATTCAAAGGCGTATGGATTTTGCAAATATTCTATGTCTACAATGCTCTGCACGGAACTACTCTAGCTAATTGCTCCTACTTTCAATATGTATCCAGATTGAGACTTAGAGTCATCTGGATCGGTGTAAAAGCTTGCATCGATGTCACTCTTTACGACGAACTCTTTTATCACCTCCATAACCGAGAAATATTTCCTTGGTCTTCACTAAGGATAATTTTGACCGCTGTCCAGTGATTTACTCCTAGATCAAAATTGTACTCTCTTGCCAAACTCAGCGCAAGGTATACAATAGGTCTGGTACACAACATAGCATACTTTATAGAACCTATGACTGAGGCATAGGGAATGACTTTTCATTCTCTTTCTATTTTCTGCCATGGTCGGGTTTTGAGTCTTACTCAACTTCACACCTTGCAACACAGGCAAGAACTCCTTCTTTGACTGTTCTATTTTGAACTACTTCAAAATATTATCAAGGTATGTACTCATTGAAAAATCTTATCAAGCGTCTTGATCTATCTCTATAGATATTGATGCTCAATGTGTAAGCAGCTTCACCGAGGTCTTTCTTTGAAAAACTCCTTTCAAACACTCCTTTATGCTTTCCAGAAAATTCTACATCATTTCCAATCAACAATATGTCATTCACATATACTTATCACAAAGGCTGTAGTGCTCCCACTCACTTTCTTGTAAATACAGGCCTTTCCAAAAGTCTGTATAAAACCATATGCTTTGATCAACTCATCAAAGCGTATATTCCAACTCCGAGATGCTTGCACCAGTCCATTAAGGGATTGCTGGAGTTTGCACACTTTGTTAGCACCTCTAGGATTGACAAAACCTTCTGGTTGCATCATATACAACTCTTCTTTAATAAATCCATTAAGGAATGTAGTTTTGACATCCATTTGCCAGATTTCATAAAATGTGGCAATTTCTAACATGATTCGGATAGACTTAAGCATCGTTACGAGTGAGAAAATCTCATCGTATTCAACACCTTGAACTTGTCAAAAACCTTTCGCAACAAGTCGAGCTTTGTAGATAGTAACACTACTATCAGTGTCCGTCTTCCTCTTGAAGATCCATTTCTTTAACTTGGCTTGCTGATCATCGAGCAAGTCAACCAAAGTCCATACTTTGTTCTCATACATGGATCCTGTCTCAGATTTTATGGCCTCAAGCCATTTTGTGGAATCTGGGCTCATCATCGCTTCCTCATAGTTCGTTGGTTCATCATGGTCTAGTAACATGACTTCCAGAATAGGGTTACCGTACCACTCTGGTGCGGATCTCACTCTAGAAGACCTACGAGGTTTGGTAGTAACTTGATCTAATGCTTAATGATCATCATCATTAGCTTCCTCACAAATTGGTGTAGGAATCACTCGAACTAATTTATGTGATGAACTACTTTCCAATAAGGGAGAAGGTACAATTACCTCATCAAGTTCTACTTTCCTCCCACTCACTTCTTTCGAGAGAAACTCCTTCTCTAGAAAGGATCCATCTTAGCAACGAATATCTTGCCTTCGGATCTGTGATAGAAGGTGTACCCAACAGTTTCCTTTGGGTATTCTATGAAGACACACTTCTCCGATTTGGGTTCGAGCTTATCAGGTAGAAACTTTTTCACATAAGCATCGCAGCCCCAAACTTTAAGAAACGACAACTTTAGTTTCTTGCCAAACCATAGTTCATAAGGTGTTATCTCAACGAATTTTGATGGTGCACTATTTAAAGTGAATGCAGCTGTCTCTAATGCATAACCCCAAAACGATAGTGGTAAATCGGTAAGATACATCATAGATCGCACCATATCCAATAAAGTGCGGTTACGACGTTCGAACACACCATAACGCTGTGGTGTTCCAGGTGGCGTGAGCTGTGAAACTATTCCACATTGTTTTATATGAAGGCCAAACTCGTAACTCAAATATTCTCCTCCACGATCAGATCGATGATTCTCCACTTCACTCTGAAATTCTTTGAACTTTTCAAATGTTTCAGACTTGTGTTTCATTAAGAAGATATACTCATATCTACTCAAATCATCTGTGAAGGTCAGAAAATAACGATACCCGCCACGAGCATCAAAACACATTGGACCGCATACGTTGGTATTTATTATTTCCAATAAGTCACTAGCTCGTTCCATTGTTCTGGAGAACGGAGTTTTAGTCATCTTGCCCAAAAGGCACGGTTCACAAGCATCAAATGATTCAAAAAATCCATCTTTATGGAGTTTCTTCATGCGCTTTACACAGATATGACCCAAACGGCAGTGCCACAAATATGTTGCACTATCATTATCAACTTTGCATCTTTTGGCATCAATATTATGAATATGTGTATCACCATGATCAAGATTCAATAAACCATCAACATTGGGTGTATGACCATAGAAGGTTTTATTCATGTAAACAGAATAACAATTTATTCTCTGTTTTAGATGAATAATGGTACCGCAATAAACATGATCTAATCATATTTATGCTCAACGCAAACACCAAATAACATTTATTTAGGTTCAACACTAATCTCGAAAATATAGGGAGTGTACGATGATGATCATATCAATCTTGGAACCACTGCCAACACACATCGTTACTTCACCCGCAACTAGTCTCTGTTTATTCTGTAACTCCTGTTTCAAGTTACTAATCTTAGCAACCGAACAAGTATCAAATACTCAAGGTCTACTATAAACACTAGTAATGTATACATCAATAACCTGTATATCAAATATACCCTTGTTCACTTTGCCGTCCTTCTTATCCACCAAATATTCAGGGCATTTCCGCTTCCAATGGACATTTCCATTGCAGTAGAAGCACTCAGTTTCAAGCTTTGGTCCAGCTTTGGGCTTCTTCGTGGGAGTGACAACTTGCTTGCCATTCTGCTTGAAGTTCCCTTTCTTTCCCTTTGCCTTTTTCTTGAAACTAGTGGTCTTGTCGATCATCAACACTTTATGCTCTTTCTTGATTTCTACCTTCGTCGATTTCAGCATCACGAAGAGCTCGGGAATCATTTTCGTCATCCCTTGCATACTATAATTCATCACGAAGTTCCAGTAACTTGGTTATGGTGACTAAAGAACTCTGTCAATCACTATCTTATCTGGAAGATTAACTCCCACCTGATTCAAGGGGTTGTAGTACTCAGACAATCTAAGCACTTGCTCACTATTTGAGCAATCTAAGTATTTGTCGAGGTCTCATACCTCTTGACACGGGTATGAGTCTGAACTACCAATTTCATCTCTTCAAACATCTGATATGTTCCGTGACACTTCAAAAATGTTTTTGTAGTCCAGGTTCTAAGCCATAAAGCATCATGCACAAAACTATCAATTAGTCATCATATTGAGCTAGCCAAACGTTCATAACATCTGCATCTGCTCCTGCAATAGGTTTGTCACCTAGCGGTGCATCAAGGACATAATTCTTTTGTGCAGCAATGAGGATAAACCTCAGATCACGGACCAAGTTCGCATCATTGCTACTAACATATTTCAACATAGTTTTTCTCTAGGAACATATAAAAAACATAGGGAAGCTATAACGCGAGCTATTGATTTACAACATAATTTGCAAAATACTACCAGGACTAAGTTCATGATAAATTAAAGTTTAATTAATCATGCTACTTACGAACTCCCACTTAGATAGACATCCCTCTAATCATCTAAGTGATCACGTGATCCAAATCAACTAAACCATAACCGATCATCATGTGAAATGGAGTAGTTTTCAATGGTGAACATCACCATGTTGATCATATCTACTATATGATTCACACTCGACCTTTCGGTGTCAGTGTCCCGAGGCCATATCTGCATATGCTAGGCTCGTCAAGTTTAACCTGAGTATTCTGCGTGTGCAAAACTGGCTTGCACCCATTGTAGATGGACGTAGAGCTTATCACACCCGATCATCACGTGGTGTCTGGGCACGATGAACTTTGGCAACGGTGCATACTTAGGGAGAACACTTTTATCTTGAAATTTAGTGAGAGATCATCTTATAAAGCTACCGCTGAACTAAGCAAAATAAGATGTATAAAAGATAAACATCATATGCAATCAAAATATGTGACATGATATGACCATCATCATCTTGTGCCTTTGATCTCCATATTCAAAGCATCGTCATGATCTCCATCGTCACCGACATGACACCATGATCTCCATCATCTTGATCTATATCAATGTGTCGTCCCATGGTCGTCTCACCAACTATTGCTCTTGCAACTATTGCTATCGCATAGCGATAAAGTAAAGCAATTATTTGGTGCTTGCATCTTATGCAACAAAGAGATAACCATAAGGCTTCGGCCAGTTGCCGATAACTTCAACAAAACATGATCATCTCATACAACAACGTATATCTCATCATGTCTTGACCATATCACATCACAACATGCCCTGCAAAAACAAGTTAGACGTCCTCTACTTTGTTGTTGCAAGTTTTACGTGGCTGCTATGGGCTGAGCAAGAACCGTTCTTACCTACGCATCAAAACCACAACGAAAGTTCGTCAAGTTAGTGTTGTTTTAACCTTCTCAAGGACCGGGCGTAGCCACACTCGGTTCAACTAAAGTTGGAGAAACTGACACCCGCTAGCCACCAATGTGCAAAGCACGTCGGTAGAACCAGTCTCGTGTAAGCGTACGCGTAATGTCGGTCCGGGCCGCTTCATCCAATAATACCGCTGAACCAAAGTATGACATGCTGGTAAGCAATATGACTTGTATCGCCCATAACTCACTTG
The DNA here is from genome assembly GCF_002162155.2 of Triticum dicoccoides. Lineage (NCBI taxonomy): Eukaryota > Viridiplantae > Streptophyta > Magnoliopsida > Poales > Poaceae > Triticum > Triticum dicoccoides. The sequence continues at coordinate 34,469,351 of NC_041385.1, read as the reverse complement.
TGTTCTACTCATGCATATAACATCTACGCATAAACCCTGGCTCTAATACCACTGTTGGGGAACGTAGTAATTTCAAAAAAAAATCCTACGCACACACAGGATCATGGTGATGCATAGCAACAAGAGGGGAGAGTGTGTCCACGTACCCTCGTAGACCGAAAGCAGAAGCGTTAGCACAACACGGTTGATGTAGTCGTACATCTTCACGATCTGACCGATCGAGTACCGAACGCATGGCACCTCCGAGTCCACAAGACGTTCAACTCAAAGACGTCCCTCGAACTCCGATCCAGCTGAGCTTTGAGGGAAAGTTCCGTCAGCACGACGGCGTGATGACGATGATAATGTTCTACCGACGCAGGGCTTCGCCTAAGCACCGCTACGATATTATCAAGGTGGATTATGGTGGAGGGGGCACCGCACACGGCTAAGAGATCCAAGGGATCAATTGTTGTGTCTATGGGGTGCCCTTGCCTCAGTATATAAAGGAGGAGAGGAGGGGAGGAGCCGGCCCTCTCTATGGCGCGCCCTGTGGAGTCCTACTCCCACCGGGAGTAGGATTCCCCCCTTCCATGTACTAGGAGTAGGAGTCAAGGAAAGGGAAAAGAGAAGAGAAGGAAGGAGGGAGTGCATGTTTGGGAACGTAGTAATTTCAAAAAATTTCCTACGTACACGCAAGATCATGGTGATGACATAGCAATGAGAGGGGAGAGTGTTGTCCATGTACCCTCGTAGACCGTAAGCGGAAGCATTATGACAACGCAGTTGATGTAGTCGTAAGTCTTCATGATCCGACCGATCCAAGCACCGAACGTACGGCACCTCCGAGTTCAGCACATGTTCAGCTCGATGATGATCCCCGGGCTCCGATCCATCAAAGCTTCGGGGATGAGTTCTGTCAGCACGACGACGTGGTGACGATGATGATGTTCTACCGGCGCAGGGCTTCGCCTAAACTCCGCGACGATATGACCGAGGTGGAATATGGTGGAGGGGGCACCGCACACGGCTGAGGAACGATCCGTAGATCAACTTGTGTGTCCTGGGGTGCCCCCCTGCCCCCGTATATAAAGAGGGAGGGGGGAGGCCGGCCGGCCCTTGTGTGCGCGCCAAGGAGGAGGAGTCCTCCTCCTAGTAGGAGTAGGACTCCCCCTTTCCTACTCCTACTAGGAGGGGGAAGGAAGGGGAAGAGGGGGGAAGGAAAGAGGGGGGCGCCGCCCCCCCTCCTAGTCCAATTCGGACCAGAGGGAGAGGGGGCGCGCGGCCCACCCTGGCCACCCCTCTCTCTTTTCACCAAGGCCCATGTGGCCCATTATCTCTCCACGGGGGGTTCCGGTAACCCTCCGGCACTCCGGTTTTCTCCGAGAACGTCCGGAACACTTCCGGTGTCCGAATATAGTCGTCCAATATATCAATCTTTATGTCTCGACCATTTCGAGACTCCTCGTCATGTCCGTGATCACATCCGGGACTCCGAACAAACTTCGGTACATCAAAACTTATAAACTCATAATAAAATTGTCATCGTAACGTTAAGCGTGCGGACCCTACGGGTTCGAGAACTATGTAGACATGACCTAGAACTATTCTCGGTCAATAACCAATAGCGGAACCTGGATGCCCATATTGGTTCCTACATATTCTACGAAGATCTTTATCGGTCAAACCGCATAACAACATGCGTTGTTCCCTTTGTCATCGGTATGTTACTTGCCCGAGATTTGATCGTCGGTATCCAATACCTAGTTCAATCTTGTTACCGGCAAGTCTCTTTACACGTTACGTAATGCATCATCTCGTAACCAACTCATTGGTCACATTGCTTGCAAGGCTTATAGTGATGTGCATTACCGAGAGGGCCCAGAGATGCCTCTCCGACAATCGGAGTGACAAAACCTAATCTCGAAATACGCCAACTCAACATGTACCTTCGGAGACACCTGTAGTACTCCTTTATAATCACCCAGTTACGTTGTGACGTTTGGTAGTACCCAAAGTGTTCCTCCGGTAAACGGGAGTTGCATAATCTCATAGTTACAGGAACATGTATAAGTCATGAAGAAAGCAATAGCAATATACTAAACGATCAAGTGCTAGGCTAACGGAATGGGTCATGTCAATCACATCATTCTCCTAATGATGTGATCCCATTAATCAAATGACAACACATGTCTATGGTTAGCAAACATAACCATCTTTGATTAATGAGCTAGTCAAGTAGAGGCATACTAGTGACTATATGTTTGTCTATGTATTCACACATGTATCATGTTTCCGGTTAATACAATTCTAGCATGAATAATAAACATTTATCATGATATGAGGAAATAAATAATAACTTTATTATTGCCTCCAGGGCATATTTCCTTCAGTCTCCCACTTGCACTAGAGTCAATAATCTAGATTACATAGTAATGATTCTAACACCCATGGAGTCTTGGTGCTGATCATGTTTTGCTCGTGAGAGAGGCTTAGTCAATGGGTCTGCAATATTCAGATCCGTATGTATCTTGAAAATTTCTATGTCTCCCACTTGGACTTGGTCCTGGATGGAATTGAAGCGTCTCTTGATGTGCTTGGTCCTCTTGTGAAATCTGGATTCCCTTGCCAAAGCAATTGCACCAGTATTGTCACAGAAGATCTTCATTGGTCCCGATGCACTAGGTATTACACCTAGATCGGTAATGAACTCCTTCATCCAGACTCCTTCATTTGCTGCTTCCGAAGCATCTATGTACTCAGCTTCACATGTAGATCCCTCCACGACGGTTTGTTTAGAACTGCACCAACTTACAGCTCCACCGTTTAATAAAAACACGTATTCGGTTTGCGATTTAGAATCATCCGGATCAGTGTCAAAGCTTGCATCCGGATCAGTGTCAAAGCTTGGCGTTTTCATTGGTAACCCGTCAGAGGACTGGCAACTCACGATTCTGGCGGCTCACTGGTCTGACGACTCACGAGCCTGGCGACTCACAGATGGTCCTAACGACGGGTCAGATAGAAGACTAGGCCCAAGGCCCAGAAGGCCGGCTTATACTCTGGTGGGCCAGCTTAAGAGGAAAGCGTAAGGAATATTCCCTTACAAAAGGAAGCAAGACTAGGACTCCACTTGTAATAGAGTAATCCTAATCCTACTAGGACTAGTCATGTAACCCGCCCCTCCAACTTATATAAGGAGGGGCAGGGCACCCCAAGAGGGAGAGGAAGAAGAAACAGTCTCTAGGGCTAGACAAAAAGAGCCGGTTTACCGGCGACTCCCTCATGATCATAATGAGACCTAGCCACAAATAGCATGTAGGGTGATTACCAGATAATGTTTCCTGGGGCCCGAAGCTGTCTAAATCCTTGTCTATGTTGCGTCTCTCAATTCCGTCCAACCCCTCTCAAGATACCGCATAGATGCGTTGGCCTCGCGACTAAGTCCTCACACTAAGGACATCTGACGTGACAATTGCATGACAAAAGATGCTGCTCCAGCCACCAAGACTGCACCCAAGAGGAGTACAAGAAACATTCCTGCTGAGGAAAAGAACAAGGCCCTAGTGCCTGAAGTTGAAGAAGAAGAAGCTAAAGCCCAAGTGCTAAGGAAGATCAAACCTAAGATTTCAGACCATAATGACACACATCATGTGGCAGATGATATGAAAATCAGGAAGGTTGCAGGACTGAGACTCTGGAGATGGTCTGACCCATAAGCTGTTAGGAGGAGAACTGTTGTGGATTAGAGGTTCCACACTAAGGAACAACAAGATTTCTATGAGACTTTTCTTCTTGACAAGAAGCCAATAATATGTGATATGAGATGGGTTGACCGGACATACATTACAGAGAATGAAGATCAATTCCCAGGAGTGTATGATAGCTTCAAGAACTATGAAGTTGACAAGTTTGTTGGCCAAAAGCTCACTAAGTGGAATGATGAGCTGATCATGCAATTCTACTCCACTGCTCACTTATATCCAGATGGTAGAATTGTATGGATGTCAGAGGTTACAAGGTACCAGTCCACAGTTGATGAATGGGCTAAATTGATCAATGCCCCAACAGCTCATGAGGATGACTTGGATGTGTATGCCAAGAAGAAGAAAGACCACAACTCTATGGCCAGCATGTACAAGGAAATTCCTGATGTAGATCTAGAAACTCACAAGTTTGGATCAGTGAAGCACGTGTTGTCAGGACTGCCTACAATCAATACTACCCTGAGGCACACTCTTTTGCCAAAATCCGGAGATCATAGAATGATAAGAGGACATTCCATCAACTTACTACACATATTTGATGTTCCTCGGATGTTCAAGGTAGTGAGTATGATTGTGGAAACAGTCAACAGGATAGCTGCAGATCAGAAGAGGTCTTGTGGGTATGCTCCACATATTCAGGTGCTCATCAACTCCAAGATGGGCAGAAACACTTATTTGTTGGACAATGAGCATTTACCTCTCAGACCAGATTTTGAAGACAACACTATAGTCATGGATGAGAATGATCCTTCATCAGTGCAAGCACATGAGCAGAGAGAGAAGGCAAGGGCAGAGAAAGCTGCAAAGTTTCCAAGTGCTGAAGAGGCGGGCTTGGCCACCCTGACTCAAAATCAGGAGAGTTTGGAGAGGATCATAGAGCAGAAATTCTATGATCTTGATGTCAAAGTAACTGAGATTCAGTAAGTTGTTGAGCAACTCCAGGAGGAAGTAGAGGAGAAGAAAGGCAAGGATACTACAGATGCTTTCACAAGAGTGCCAAGAAGTCAGAGGTCTGCTGTAGTGCCAGTACCAGATACTAGAGACACTACATCTACCCCAGCAGCCATAGCTTCAGTGCCACCTCCAGCAGCTTGAGCTACATCTACAGAAGCCTTCGTCCTTGGAGTCATCTCTACACCACCTCATGAAGATCAAGCCTGAGAGACGCATAACCTATGCATATTTGAACTTTTTGATAACTTGTTGCCAAATGGGGAGAAATATGTATAGATTATAGCCTGAGAGAGAGAGAGAGAGAGTTGTTTTTATCTCTCTTTGCACCTTATTTGGTTGAAACTTTTATGTGTGTTTGCTTGTTACATTATGTCTTTTTGTGAGATATTTGGATGGTCATGTGGTTGATCATATGCTACCTCAATGTGTGCTTGAATGATATCATCTACTATATCCATTTATGATCATTCACTTTGCTTGGTGATGAGTGCATGTTTTCAATTGTTATCATTTTGAGCGCTCCACCAAGATGTATGTGACATGGAAGAGTGACCCATGATCCTAACACATTGTGCATTTACAGTCCAAAGAAAATCTTAGATAATGCACAAATTTAGGGGGAGGTATTTCTTATCACATACTTCTCAAAGCAACGATGTATTTAAATCTTATTATCATTGTCGAAGTTTTGATCTATATGTTGTCATCAATTACCAAAAAGGGGGAGATTTAATGTGCAGCTATCCCTGGGTGGTTTTGGTAATGACTAACAACATATAGCTCATTGAACTAATGCCACTTCAAGATAAATATTTCAGGAAAGTTCAATGATTTGCATGGCATGGATTTGGAATGTGGACCCCTCAAAATGCTAATGACAAATGACTGGCTCAAGCTTCAAAGCTCAAGACTCTACATTTTCTATTTTAGTGATCCAATATCACATTGAGTCTATAGGAAAGCCAATACTATTAAAAGGGGATGAGATGTTGCTTAATGGCTTGCTTGCTCTCATGATGCTTAATGGTATGCTCCAAAGCCCTCAACCACCTTCCCATATCCACGTATGTCCCAAACCAAAAGTCAAACTCAGCCCCCACCGAGTTGATCTATACGGCGCCACCGAGTTTATTTGACATAACCACTGCCAGAAAACCTAGTCACTTCGGTCCAGCCAATAGGGATCTCGATCTCACCGAGATAGGATTGCAAACTCTCTGTTTTCCTTCATAACGTTTCGGTCAAACCGAGATGAGAGATTGGTCCCACCAAGTCTGCAATGCAAACTCTCTGTTTCTTTTTCGTAATGTTTTGGTCCTACCGAGACAAGAGAATCGGTCCCACCAAGTTTGCCTGACCAACTCTCTGGTTAGCTTATTACCAAAGTTGGTCCCACCGAGTTTGTGTAATCGGTCAAAACGAGATTACGTTATGCCCTAACCCTAATGATATTGGTCACACCGAGTTGAGATGTCGTTCCACCGAAATGCCTAATGGTCACATTATGAACTAAATCAGTTCGATCGAGCTTTATGATTCGGTCCCACCGAGTTTGTGAATTGTGTGTAACGGTTTAATTTTGTGTGGACGCTATATATACCCCTCCACCCAATCCTCATTCGGAGGAAAAGCCATCAGAACGTGCCTACACTTCCACTACTCATTTTCTGAGAGAGAGCCACCTACTCATGTGTTGAGACCAAGATATTCCATTCCTACCATATGAATCTTGATCTCTAGCCTTCCCCAAGTTGCTTTCCACCCAAATAATCTTTCCACCAGATCCAATCCTATGAGAGAGAGTTGAGTGTTGGGGAGACTATCATTTGAAGCACAAGAGCAAGGAGTTCATCATCAACACACCATCTATTACCTTTTGGAGAGTGGTGTCTCCTAGATTGGTTAGGTGTCACTTGGGAGCCTCCGAAAAGATTGTGGAGTTGAACCAAGGAGTTTGTAAGGGCAAGCAGATCGCCTACATCGTGAAGATCTACCCTAGTGAGGCAAGTCCTTCGTGGGCTATGGCCATGGTGGGATAGACAAGGTTTCTTTTTCGTGGACCCTTTGTGGGTGGAGCCCTCCGTGGACTCGCGCAGCCGTTAAGCTTTGTGGGTTGAAGTCTCCGTCAACGTGGATGTATGATAGCACCACCTATCGGAACTACGCCAAAAACATCCATGTCTCCAATTGCGTTTGCATACTCCTATCCCTTCCCTATACATTCTGGCAAGTTGCATGCCTTACTTTCCGCTGCTTATATACTCATTGCATGCGTGTTTGAATTGTATTGCGATTGCTTTGCTTGTGCTAAGTTGCTAAAAACTGCCAAGAACTAAAATTGGGAAAAGGCTAAGTTTTTATTTGGCAAGTAGTCTAATCACCCCCCCCCCTCTAGACATACTTTCGATCCTACATAGTGTTGGAGAACGTAGTAATTTCAAAAAAAAAATCTTACGCACACACAGGATCATGGTGATGCATAGCAACGAGAGGGGAGAGTGTGTCCATGTACCCTCGTAGACCGAAAGCGGAAGCGTTAGCACAACGAGGTTGATGTAGTCGTACATCTTCACGATCCGACTGATCAAGTACCGAACACATGGCACCTCCAAGTTCAGCAGACGTTCAACTCGATGATGTCCCTCGAACTCCGATCCAGCCGAGCTTTGAGGGAGTGTTCCGTCAGCATGATGGCGTGGTGACAATGATGATATTCTACGGACGCATGGCTTCGTCTAAGCACCGCTACGATATTATCAAGGTGGATTATGGTGGAGGGGGCACCACACACGGCTAAGAGATCCAAGGGATCAATTGTTGTGTCTATGGGGTGCCCCTTGCCTCAGTATATAAAGGAGGAGAGGAAGGAAGGGGCCGACCCTCTCTATGGTGCGCCCTGGGGAGTCCTACTCCCACCGGGAGTAGGATCCCCCCCTTCCATGTAGTAGGAGTAGGAGTCAAGGAAAGGGAAAACAGAAGAGAAGGAAGGAGGGGGCGCACCCCTCCCCCTAGTCCATTTCGGACTAGGCCTTGGGGGGGGGCAGCCTCCCCTCTCTCTTTCCCCTAAATGCCAATAAGGCCCATATACTCCCCGGCGAATTCCCGTAACTCTCCGGTACTCCGAAAAATAACCGAATCACTCGGAACCTTTCCGATGTCCGAATATGGTCGTCCAATATATCGATCTTTATGTCTCGACAATTTTGAGACTCCTCGTCATGTACGTGATCACATCCGGGACTCCAAACTATCTTCGGTACATCAAAACACATAAACTCATAATATAACTGTCATCGAACTTTAAGCGTGCGGACCCTATGAGTTCGAGAACTATGTAGACATGACCGAGACACGTCTCCGGTCAATAACCAATTGCGGAACCTGGATGCTCATATTGGCTCCCACATATTCTACTAAAATCTTTATCGGTCAAACCGCGTAACAACATACCTTGTTCTCTTTGTCATCGGTATGTTACTTGCCGGAGATTCAATCGTTGGTATCTCAATACCTAGTTCAATCTCATTACCGGCAAGTCTCTTTACTCGTTCTGTAATGCATCATCCCGCAACTAACTCATTAGTCACATTGCTTGCAAGGCTTATAGTGATGTGCATTACCAAGAGGGCCCAGAGATACCTCTTCGACAATCGGAGTGACAAATCCTAATCTCGAAATATGCCAACCCAACAAGTAACTTCGGAGACACCTGTAGAGCACCTTTATAATCACTCAGTTACGTTGTGACATTTCATGTTTGGTAGCACACAAAGTGTTCCTCCGGTAAACGTGAGTTGCATAATCTCATAGTCATAGGAACATATATAAGTCATGAAGAAAGCAATATTAACATACTAAACGATCAAGTGCTAAGCTAACGGAATGGGTCAAGTCAATTACATCATTCTCCTAATGATATGATCCCGTTGATCAAATGACAACTCTTTGTCCGTGGCTAGGAAACATAACCATCTTTTATTAACGAGCTAGTCAAGTAGAGGCATACTAGTGACACTTTGTTTGTCTATGTATTCACACATGTACTAAGTTTCCGGTTAATACAATTCTAGCATGAACAATAAACATTTATCATGAAATAAGGAAATAAATAATAACTTTATTATTGCCTCTAGGGCATATTTCCATCAGTCTCCCACTTGCACTAGAGTCAATAATCTAGTTCACATCATCATGTGATTTAACACCAATATTCACATCTGTATGTGATTAACACCCATAGTTCACATCGTCATGTGACCAACACCCGAAGGGTTTACTAGAGTCAATAATCTAGTTCACATCGCTATGTGATTAACACCCAAAGATTACTAAGGTATGATCATGTTTTGCTCGTGAGATAGGTTTAGTCAATGGGGCTGTGACATTCAGAGGCGTATGGATTTTGCAAATATTCTATGTCTACAATGCTCTGCACGGAACTACTCTAGCTAATTGCTCCTACTTTCAATATGTATCCAGATTGAGACTTAGAGTCATCTGGATCGGTGTAAAAGCTTGCATCGATGTCACTCTTTACGACGAACTCTTTTATCACCTCCATAACCGAGAAATATTTCCTTGGTCTTCACTAAGGATAATTTTGACCGCTGTCCAGTGATTTACTCCTAGATCAAAATTGTACTCTCTTGCCAAACTCAGCGCAAGGTATACAATAGGTCTGGTACACAACATAGCATACTTTATAGAACCTATGACTGAGGCATAGGGAATGACTTTTCATTCTCTTTCTATTTTCTGCCATGGTCGGGTTTTGAGTCTTACTCAACTTCACACCTTGCAACACGGGCAAGAACTCCTTCTTTGAGTGTTCTATTTTGAACTACTTCAAAATATTATCAAGGTATGTACTCATTGAAAAATCTTATCAAGCGTCTTGATCTATCTCTATAGATCTTGATGCTCAATGTGTAAGCAGCTTCACCGAGGTCTTTCTTTGAAAAACTCCTTTCAAACACTCCTTTATGCTTTCCAGAAAATTCTACATCATTTCCAATCAACAATATGTCATTCACATATACTTATCACAAAGGCTGTAGTGCTCCCACTCACTTTCTTGTAAATACAGGCCTTTCCAAAAGTCTGTATAAAACCATATGCTTTGATCAACTCATCAAAGCGTATATTCCAACTCCGAGATGCTTGCACCAGTCCATTAAGGGATTGCTGGAGCTTGCACACTTTGTTAGCACCTCTAGGATTGACAAAACCTTCTGGTTGCATCATATACAACTCTTCTTTAATAAATCCATTAAGGAATGTAGTTTTGACATCCATTTGCCAGATTTCATAAAATGTGGCAATTTCTAACATGATTCGGATAGACTTAAGCATCGTTACGAGTGAGAAAATCTCATCGTATTCAACACCTTGAACTTGTCGAAAACCTTTCGCAACAAGTCGAGCTTTGTAGATAGTAACACTACTATCAGTGTCCGTCTTCCTCTTGAAGATCCATTTCTTTAACTTGGCTTGCTGATCATCGAGCAAGTCAACCAAAGTCCATACTTTGTTCTCATACATGGATCCTGTCTCAGATTTTATGGCCTCAAGCCATTTTGTGGAATCTGGGCTCATCATCGCTTCCTCATAGTTCGTTGGTTCATCATGGTCTAGTAACATGACTTCCAGAATAGGGTTACCGTACCACTCTGGTGCGGATCTCACTCTAGAAGACCTACGAGGTTTGGTAGTAACTTGATCTAATGCTTAATGATCATCATCATTAGCTTCCTCACAAATTGGTGTAGGAATCACTCGAACTAATTTATGTGATGAACTACTTTCCAATAAGGGAGAAGGTACAATTACCTCATCAAGTTCTACTTTCCTCCCACTCACTTCTTTCGAGAGAAACTCCTTCTCTAGAAAGGATCCATCTTAGCAACGAATATCTTGCCTTCGGATCTGTGATAGAAGGTGTACCCAACAGTTTCCTTTGGGTATTCTATGAAGACACACTTCTCCGATTTGGGTTCGAGCTTATCAGGTAGAAACTTTTTCACATAACCATCGCAGCCCCAAACTTTAAGAAACGACAACTTTAGTTTCTTGCCAAACAATAGTTCATAAGGTGTTATCTCAACGAATTTTGATGGTGCACTATTTAAAGTGAATGCAGCTGTCTCTAATGCATAACCCCAAAACGATAGTGGTAAATCGGTAAGATACATCATAGATCGCACCATATCCAATAAAGTGCGGTTACGATGTTCGAACACACCATAACGCTGTGGTGTTCCAGGTGGCGTGAGGTGTGAAACTATTCCACATTGTTTTATATGAAGGCCAAACTCGTAACTCAAATATTCTCCTCCACGATCAGATCGATGATTCTCCACTTCACTATGAAATTCTTTGAACTTTTCAAATGTTTCAGACTTGTGTTTCATTAAGAAGATATACTCATATCTACTCAAATCATCTGTGAAGGTCAGAAAATAACGATACCCGCCACGAGCATCAAAACTCATTGGACCGCATACATCGGTATTTATTATTTCCAATAAGTCACTAGCTCGTTCCATTGTTCTGGAGAACGGAGTTTTAGTGATCTTGCCCAAAAGGCACGGTTCACAAGCATCAAATGATTCAAAAAATCCATCTTTATGGAGTTTCTTCATGCGCTTTACACAGATATGACCCAAACGGCAGTGCCACAAATATGTTGCACTATCATTATCAACTTTGCATCTTTTGGCATCAATATTATGAATATGTGTATCACCATGATCAAGATTCAATAAACCATCAACATTGGGTGTATGGCCATAGAAGGTTTTATTCATGTAAACAGAATAACAATTTATTCTCTGTTTTAGATGAATAATGGTATCGCAATAAACATGATCTAATCATATTTATGCTCAACGCAAACACCAAATAACATTTATTTAGGTTCCACACTAATCTCGAAAATATAGGGAGTGTACGATGATGATCATATCAATCTTGGAACCACTGCCAACACACATCGTTACTTCACCCGCAACTAGTCTCTGTTTATTCTGTAACTCCTGTTTCAAGTTACTAATCTTAGCAACCAAACAAGTATCAAATACTCAAGGGCTACTATAAACACTAGTAATGTATACATCAATAACCTGTATATCAAATATACCCTTGTTCACTTTGCCGTCCTTCTTATCCACCAAATATTCAGGGCATTTCCGCTTCCAGTGGACATTTCCATTGCAGTAGAAGCACTCAGTTTCAAGCTTTGGTCCTGCTTTGGGCTTCTTCATGGGAGTGACAACTTGCTTGCCATTCTGCTTGAAGTTCCCTTTCTTTCCCTTTGCCTTTTTCTTGAAACTAGTGGTCTTGTCGATCATCAACACTTTATGCTCTTTCTTGATTTCTACCTTCGTCGATTTCAGCATCACGAAGAGCTCGGGAATCATTTTCGTCATCCCTTGCATACTATAATTCATCACGAAGTTCCAGTAACTTGGTTATGGTGACTAAAGAACTCTGTCAATCACTATCTTATCTGGAAGATTAACTCCCACCTGATTCAAGGGGTTGTAGTACTCAGACAATCTAAGCACTTGCTCACTATTTGAGCAATTCTCCTCCATCTTTTAGGCGAAGTATTTGTCGAGGTCTCATACCTCTTGACACGGGTATGAGTCTGAAATACCAATTTCATCTCTTCAAACATCTGATATGTTCCGTGACATTTCAAAAATGTTTTTGTAGTCCAGGTTCTAAGCCATAAAGCATCGTGCACAAAACTATCAATTAGTCATCATATTGAGCTAGCCAAACGTTCATAACATCTGCATCTGCTCCTGCAATAGGTTTGTCACCTAGAGGTGCATCAAGGACATAATTCTTTTGTGCAGCAATGAGGATAAACCTCAGATCACGGACCAAGTTCGCATCATTGCTACTAACATATTTCAACATAGTTTTTCTCTAGGAACATATAAAAAACATAGGGAAGCTATAACGCGAGCTATTGATTTACAACATAATTTGCAAAATACTACCAGGACTAAGTTCATGATAAATTAAAGTTTAATTAATCGTGCTACTTACGAACTCCCACTTAGATAGACATCCCTCTAATCATCTAAGTGATCACGTGATCCAAATCAACTAAACCATAACCGATCATCACGTGAAATGGAGTAGTTTTCAATGGTGAACATCACCATGTTGATCATATCTACTATATGATTCACACTCAACCTTTCGGTGTCAGTGTCCCGAGGCCATATCTGCATATGCTAGGCTCGTCAAGTTTAACCTGAGTATTCTGCGTGTGCAAAACTGGCTTGCACCCATTGTAGATGGACGTAGAGCTTATCACACCCGATCATCACGTGGTGTCTGGGCACGATGAACTTTGGCAACGGTGCATACTTAGGGAGAACACTTTTATCTTGAAATTTAGTGAGAGATCATCTTATAAAGCTACCGCTGAACTAAGCAAAATAAGATGTATAAAAGATAAACATCATATGCAATCAAAATATGTGACATGATATGACCATCATCATCTTGTGCCTTTGATCTCCATATTCAAAGCATCGTCATGATCTCCATCGTCACCGACATGACACCATGATCTCCATCATCTTGATCTATATCAATGTGTCGTCCCATGGTCGTCTCACCAACTATTGCTCTTGCAACTATTGTTATCGCATAGCGATAAAGTAAAGCAATTATTTGGTGCTTGCATCTTATACAACAAAGAGATAACCATAAGGCTTCGGCCAGTTGCCGATAACTTCAACAAAACATGATCATCTCATACAACAACGTATATCTCATCATGTCTTGACCATATCACATCACAACATGCCCTGCAAAAACAAGTTAGACGTCCTCTACTTTGTTGTTGCAAGTTTTACGTGGCTGCTATGGGCTGAGCAAGAACCGTTCTTACCTACGCATCAAAACCACAACGAAAGTTCGTCAAGTTAGTGTTGTTTTAACCTTCTCAAGGACCAGGCGTAGCCACACTCGGTTCAACTAAAGTTGGAGAAACTGACACCCGCCAGCCACCAATGTGCAAAGCACGTCGGTAGAACCAGTCTCGTGTAAGCGTACGCGTAATGTCGGTCCGGGCCGCTTCATCCAATAATACCGCTGAACCAAAGTATGACATGCTGGTAAGCAGTATGACTTGTATCGCCCATAACTCACTTGTGTTCTACTCGTGCATATAACATCTACGCATAAACCCTGGCTCTAATACCACTGTTGGGGAACGTAGTAATTTCAAAAAAAAATCCTACGCACACACAGGATCATGGTGATGCATAGCAACAAGAGGGGAGAGTGTGTCCACGTACCCTCGTAGACCGAAAGCAGAAGCGTTAGCACAACGTGGTTGATGTAGTCGTACATCTTCACGATCTGACCGATCGAGTACTGAACGCATGGCACCTCCGAGTCCAGAAGACGTTCAACTCAAAGACGTCCCTCGAACTCCGATCCAGGTGAGCATTGAGGGAAAGTTCCGTCAGCACGACAGCGTGATGACGATGATGATGTTCTACCGATGCAGGGCTTCGCCTAAGCACCGCTACGATATTATCAAGGTGGATTATGGTGGAGGGGGCACCACACACGGCTAAGAGATCCAAGGGATCAATTGTTGTGTCTATGGGGTGCCCTTGCCTCAGTATATAAAGGAGGAGAGGAGGGGAGGGGCCGGCCCTCTCTATGGCGCGCCCTGTGGAGTCCTACTCCCACCGGGAGTAGGATTCCCCCCTTCCATGTACTAGGAGTAGGAGTCAAGGAAAGGGAAAAGAGAAGAGAAGGAAGGAGGGAGTGCATGTTGGGGAACATAGTAATTTCAAAAAATTTCCTACGTACACGCAAGATCATGGTGATGACATAGCAATGAGAGGGGAGAGTGTTGTCCATGTACCCTCGTAGACCGTAAGCGGAAGCATTATGACAACGCAGTTGATGTAGTCGTAAGTCTTCATGATCCGACCGATCCAAGCACCGAACGTACGGCACCTCCGAGTTCAGCACATGTTCAGCTCGATGATGATCCCCGGGCTTCGATCCATCAAAGCTTCGGGGATGTGTTCTGTCAGCACGACGACGTGGCGACGATGATGATGTTCTACCGGCGCAGGGCTTCGCCTAAACTCCGCGACGATATGACCGAGGTGGAATATGGTGGAGGGGGGCACCGCACACGGCTGAGGAGCGATCCGTAGATCAACTTGTGTGTCCTGGGGTGCCCCCTGCCCCCGTATATAAAGAGGGAGGGGGAGGCCGGCCGGCCCTTGTGTGCGCGCCAAGGAGGAGGAGTCCTCCTCCTAGTAGGAGTAGGACTCCCCCTTTCCTACTCCTACTAGGAGGGGGAAGGAAGGGGAAGAGGGGGGAAGGAAAGAGGGGGGCGCCGCCCCCCCTCCTAGTCCAATTCGGACCAGAGGGAGAGGGGGCGCGCGGCCCACCCTGGCCGCCCCTCTCTCTTTTCACCAAGGCCCATGTGGCCCATTATCTCTCCCCGGGGGGTTCCGGTAACCCTCCGGCACTCCGGTTTTCTCCGAGAACGTCCGGAACACTTCCGGTGTCCGAATATAGTCGTCCAATATATCAATATTTATGTCTCGACCATTTCGAGACTCCTCGTCATGTCCGTGATCACATCCGGGACTCCAAACAAACTTCGGTACATCAAAACTTATAAACTCATAATAAAACTGTCATCGTAACGTTAAGCGTGCGGACCCTACGGGTTCGAGAACTATGTAGACATGACCTAGAACTATTCTCGGTCAATAACCAATAGCGGAACCTGGATGCCCATATTGGTTCCTACATATTCTACGAAGATCTTTATCGGTCAAACCGCATAACAACATGCGTTGTTCCCTTCGTCATCGGTATGTTACTTGCCCGAGATTTGATCGTCGGTATCCAATACCTAGTTCAATCTTGTTACCGGCAAGTCTCTTTACACGTTACGTAATGCATCATCCCGTAACCAACTCATTGGTCACATTGCTTGCAAGGCTTATAGTTATGTGCATTACCGAGAGGGCCCAGAGATGCCTCTCCGACAATCGGAGTGACAAAACCTAATCTCGAAATACGCCAACTCAACATGTACCTTCGGAGACACCTGTAGTACTCCTTTATAATCACCCAGTTACGTTGTGACGTTTGGTAGTACCCAAAGTGTTCCTCCGGTAAACGGGAGTTGCATAATCTCATAGTTACAGGAACATGTATAAGTCATGAAGAAAGCAATAGCAATATACTAAACGATCAAGTGCTAGGCTAACGGAATGGGTCATGTCAATCACATCATTCTCCTAATGATGTGATCCCATTAATCAAATGACAACACATGTATATGGTTAGCAAACATAACCATCTTTGATTAATGAGCTAGTCAAGTAGAGGCATACTAGTGACTATATGTTTGTCTATGTATTCACACATGTATCATGTTTCCGGTTAATACAATTCTAGCATGAATAATAAACATTTATCATGATATGAGGAAATAAATAATAACTTTATTATTGCCTCTAGGGCATATTTCCTTCAGTCTCCCACTTGCACTAGAGTCAATAATCTAGATTACATAGTAATGATTCTAACACCCATGGAGTCTTGGTGCTGATCATGTTTTGCTCGTGAGAGAGGCTTAGTCAATGGGTCTGCGATATTTAGATCCGTATGTATCTTGCAAATTTCTATGTCTCCCACTTGGACTTGGTCCTGGATGGAATTGAAGCGTCTCTTGATGTGCTTGGTCCTCTTGTGAAATCTGGATTCCCTTGCCAAAGCAATTGCACCAGTATTGTCACAGAAGATCTTCATTGGTCCCGATGCACTAGGTATGACACCTAGATCGGTAATGAACTCCTTCATCCAGACTCCTTCATTTGCTGCTTCCGAAGCATCTATGTACTCAGCTTCACATGTAGATCCCGCCACGACGGTTTGTTTAGAACTGCACCAACTTACAGCTCCATCGTTTAATAAAAACACGTATTCGGTTTGCGATTTAGAATCATCTGGATCAGTGTCAAAGCTTGCATCGACGTAACCATTTACGACTAGCTCTTTGTCACCTCAATATACGAGAAACATATCCTTAGTCCTTTTCAGGTATTTCAGGATGTTCTTGACCGCTGTCCAGTGATCCGCTCCTGGATTACTTTGGTACTTCCCTGCCAAACTTATTACTAAGCATACATCAGGTCTGGTACACAGCATTGCATACATGATAGAGTCTATGGCTGAAGCATAGGGAACATCTTTCATTTTCTCTCTATCTTCTGCTGTGGTCGGGCATTGAGTTTGACACAACTTCACACCTTGAAGCACGGGCAAGAACCCTTTCTTTTCCTGATCCATTTTGAACTTTTTCAAAATTTTATCAAGGTATGTGCTTTGTGAAAGTCCTATTAAGCATCTTGATCTATCTCTATAGATCTTGATGCCCAATATGTAAGCAGCTTCACCTAGATCTTTCATTGAAAAACTTTTATTCAAGTATCCCTTTATGCTATCCAGAAATTCTATATCATTTCCAATTAATAATACGTCGTCTACATATAATATCAGAAATGCTACAGAGCTCCCACTCACTTTCTTGTAAATACAGGCTTCTCCAAAAGTCTGTATAAAACCATATGCTTTGATCACACTATCAAAGCGTTTATTCCAACTGCGAGATGCTTGCACCAGTCCATAAATGGATCGCTGGAGCTTGCATACTTTGTTAGCACCTTTTCGATCAACAAAACCTTCTGGTTGCATCATATACAACTCTTCTTCCAGAATCCATTCAAGAATGCAGTTTTGACATCCATTTGCTAGATTTCATAATCATGAAATGCAGCAATGGCTAACATGATTCGGACAGACTTAAGCATCGCTACGGGTGAGAAAGTTTCATCGTAGTCAACCCCTTGAACTTGTCGAAAACCTTTTGCGACAAGTCGAGCTTTATAGACAGTTACATTACCATCAGCGTCAGTCTTCTTCTTAAAGATCCATTTGTTCTCAATGGCCTGCCGATCATCGGGCAAGTCAACCAAAGTCCATACTTTGTTCTCATACATGGATCCCATCTCAGATTTCATGGCCTCTAGCCATTTTGCGGAATCTGGGCTCATCATCGCTTCCTCAAAGTTCGTAGGTTCGTCATGGTCAAGTAACACGATTTCCAGAATAGGATTACTGTACCACTCTGGTGCGGATCTTACTCTGGTAGACCTTCGAAATTCAATAGAAACTTGATCTAAAGTTTCATGATCAATATCATTAGCTTCCTCACTAATTGGTGTAGGTGTCACAGGAACCGATTCATGTGATGAACTACTTTCCAATAAGGGAGTAGGTACAGTTACCTCATCAAGTTCTACTTTCCTCCCACTCACTTCTTTCGAGAGAAATTCCTTCTCTAGAAAGGATCCATTCTTAGCAACGAATGTCTTGCCTTTGGATCTGTGATAGAAGGTATACCCAACTGTTTCTTTTGGGTATCCTATGAAGACACATTTGTCCGATTTAGGTTCGAGCTTATCTGGTTGAAGTTTCTTCACATAAGCATCGCAGCCCCAAACTTTAAGAAACGACAACTTTGGTTTCTTGCCAAACCACAGTTCATAAGGCGTCGTCTCAACGGATTTTGATGGTGCCCTATTTAACGTGAATGCGGCCGTCTCTAAAGCATAACCCCAAAACGATAGCGGTAAATCAGTAAGAGACATCATAGATCGCACCATATCTAGTAAAGTACGATTACGACGTTCGGACACACCATTTGTTTTGGTGTTTCGGGTGGCGTGAGCTGCGGAACTATTTCGCATTGTTTCAAATGTAAACCAAACTCGTAACTCAAATATTCTCCTCCACGATCAGATCGTAGGAATTTTATTTTCTTGTTACGATGATTTTCCACTTCACTCTAAAATTCTTTGAACTTTTCAAATGTTTCAGACTTGTGTTTCATTAAGTAGATATACCCATATCTGCTTAAATCATCTGTGAAGGTGAGAAAATAACGATATCCGCCACGAGCTTCAACATTCATCGGACCGCATACATCTGTATGTGTGATTTCCAACAAATCTGTTGCTCTCTCCATAGTACCGGAGAACGGTGTTTTAGTCATCTTGCCCATGAGGCATGGTTCGCAAGTACCAAGTGATTCATAATCAAGTGATTCCAAAATTCCATCAGTATGGAGTTTCTTCATGTGCTTTACACCGATATGACCTAAACGGCAGTGCCACAAATAAGTTGCACTATCATTATTAACTCTGCATCTTTTGGCTTCGACATTATGAATATGTGTATCACTACTATCGAGATTCAACAAAAATAGACCACTCTTCAAGGGTGCATGACCATAAAAGATATTACTCATATAAATAGAACAACCATTATTCTCTGATTTAAATGAATAACCGTCTCGCATCAAACAAGATCCAGATATAATGTTCATGCTCAACACTGGCACCAAATAACAATTATTCAGGTCTAAAACTAATCCCGAAGGTAGATGTAGAGGTAGCGTGCCGACCGCGATCACATCGACTTTGGAACCGTTTCCCACGCGCATCGTCACCTCATCCTTGGCCAGTGCTCGTTTATTCTGTAGTCCCTGTTTCGAGTTGCAAATGTTAGCAACAAAACCAGTATTAAATACCCAGGTGCTACTGCGAGCTCTAGTAAGGTACACATCAATAACATGTATATCACATATACCTTTGTTCACCTTGCCATACTTCTTATCCGCCAAATACTTGGGGCAGTTCCGCTTCCAGTGTCCAGTCTGCTTGCAGTAGAAGCACTCAGTTTCAGGCTTAGGTCCAGACTTGGGTTTCTTCTCTTGAGCAGCAACTTGCTTGCTGTTCTTCTTGAAGTTCCCCTTCTTCTTCCCTCTGCCCTTTTTCTTGAAACTAGTGGTCT
Organism: Triticum dicoccoides; assembly: GCF_002162155.2. Classification (NCBI taxonomy): domain Eukaryota; kingdom Viridiplantae; phylum Streptophyta; class Magnoliopsida; order Poales; family Poaceae; genus Triticum; species Triticum dicoccoides. The sequence goes on along the minus strand of NC_041385.1, from coordinate 34,449,723 downwards.
TTTTAACCATCAACACTTGATGCTCCTTCTTGATTTCTACTTCCGCAGCTTTTAGCATTGCGAAGAGCTCGGGAATTGTCTTGTTCATCCCTTGCATATTATAGTTCATCACGAAGCTCTTGTAGCTTGGTGGTAGTGATTGGAGAATTCTGTCAATGACACTATCATCAGGAAGATTAACTCCCAGTTGAATCAAGTGATTATTATACCCAGACATTTTGAGTATGTGTTCACTGACAGAACTATTCTCCTCCATCTTGCAGCTATAGAACTTATTGGAGACTTCATATCTCTCAATCCGGGCATTTGCTTGAAATATTAACTTCAACTCCTGGAACATCTCATATGCTCCATGACGTTCAAAACGTCGTTGAAGACCCGGTTCTAAGCCGTAAAGCATGGCACACTGAACTATCGAGTAGTCATCAGCTTTGCTCTGCCAGACGTTCTTAACATCGTCAGTTGCATCAGCAGCAGGCCTGGCACCCAGGGGTGCTTCCAGGACGTAATTCTTCTGTGCAGCAATGAGGATAATCCTCACGTTACCGACCCAGTCCGTGTAATTGCTACCATCATCTTTCAACTTTGCTTTCTCAAGGAATGCATTAAAGTTCAATGGAAGAACAGCACAAGCCATCTATCTACAACAAACATAGATAAGCAAAATACTATCAGGTACTAAGTTCATGATAAATTTAAGTTCAATTAATCATATTACTTAAGAACTCCCACTTAGACAGACATCTCTCTAGTCATCTAAGTGATCACGTGATCCAAATCAACTAAACCATAACCGATCATCACGTGAGATGGAGTAGTTTTTAATGGTGAACGTCACTATGTTGATCATATCTACTATATGATTCACGCTCGACCTTTCGGTCTCCGTGTTCCGAGGCCATATCTGCATATGCTAGGCTCGTCAAGTTTAACCTGAGTATTCTGCGTGTGCAAAACTGGCTTGCACCCGTTGTAGATGGACGTAGAGCTTATCACACCCGATCATCACGTGGTGTCTGGGCACGACGAACTTTGGCAACGGTGCATACTCAGGGAGAACACTTCTTGATAATTTTAGTGAGAGATCATCTTAAAATGCTACCGTCAATCAAAGCAAGATAAGATGCATAAAGGATAAACATCACATGCAATCAATATAAGTGATATGATATGGCCATCATCATATTGTGCTTGTGATCTCCATCTCCGAAGCACCGTCGTGATCACCCTCCTAGTCCAATTCGGACCAGAGGGAGAAGGGGCGCGTGGCCCACCTTGGTCGCCCCTCTCTCTTTTCACCAAGTCCCATGTGGCCCATTATCTCTCCTTGGGGGGTTCCGGTAACCCTCCGGCACTCCGGTTTTCTCCGACAACGTCCGGAACACTTCCGGTGTCCGAATATAGTCATCCAATATATCAATCTTTATGTCTCGACCATTTCGAGACTCCTCGTCATGTCCGTGATCACATCCGGGACTCCGAAGAAACTTCGGTACATCAAAACTGACAAACTCATAATAAAACTATCATCGTAACGTTAAGCGTGCGGACCCTACGGGTTCGAGAACTATGTAGACATGACCTAGAACTATTCTCGGTCAATAACCAATAGTGGAACCTGGATGCCCATATTGGTTCCTACATATCTACGAAGATCTTTATCGGTCAAACCGCATAACAACATACGTTGTTCCCTTTGTCATCGGTATGTTACTTGCCCGAGATTTGTTCGTCGGTATCCAATACCTAGTTCAATCTCATTACCGGCAAGTCTCTTTACTCGTTACGTAATGCATCATCCTGTAACCAACTCATTGGTCACATTGCTTGCAAGGCTTATAGTGATGTGCATTACCGAGAGGGCCCAGAGATACCTCTCCGACAATCGGAGTGAGAAAACCTAATCTCGAAATACGCCAAGTCAACATGTACCTTCGGAGACACCTGTAGTACTCCTTTATAATCACCCAGTTACGTTGTGACGTTTGGTAGTACCCAAAGTGTTCCTCCGGTAAACGGGAGTTGCACAATCTCATAGTTACAGGAACATGTATAAGTCATGAAGAAAGCAATAGCAATATACTAAACGATCAAGTGCTAGGCTAACGGAATGGGTCATGTCAATCACATCATTCTCCTAATGATGTGATCCCATTAATCAAATGACAACACATGTCTATGGTTAGGAAACATAACCATCTTTGATTAATGAGCTAGTCAAGTAGAGGCATACTAGTGACTATATGTTTGTCTATGTATTCACACATGTATCATGTTTCCGGTTAATACAATTCTAGCATGAATAATAAACATTTATCATGATATGAGGAAATAAATAATAACTTTATTATTGCCTCTAGGGCATATTTCCTTCAGTGCAGTCCCTCCCCCTAGTCCAATTCAGACTAGGCCTTGGGGGGGGCACGCAGCCTCCCCACTCTCTTTCCCCTAAAGCTCAATAAGGCCCATATACTCCCCGGCAAATTCCCGTAACTCTTCGGTACTCCGAAAAATACCCGTATCACTCGGAACCTTTCCGATGTCCGAATATAGTCATCCAATATATCGATCTTTATGTCTCGACCATTTTGAGACTCCTCGTCATGTCCGTGATCACATCCGGGACTCCAAACTACCTTCGGTACATCAAAACACATAAACTCATAATATAATCGTCATCGAACTTTAAGCGTGCGGACCCTACGGGTTCGAGAACTATGTAGACATGACCGAGACACGTCTCCGATCAATAACCAATAGCGGAACCTGGATGCTCATATTGGCTCCCACATATTCTACGAAGATCTTTATCGGTCAAACCACATAACAACATACCTTGTTCCCTTTTGTCATCGGTATGTTACTTGCCCGAGATTCGATCATTGGTATCTCTATACCTAGTTCAATCTCCTTACCGGCAAGTCTCTTTACTCATTTTGTAATGCATCATCCTGCAACTAACTCATTTGTCACATTGCTTGCAAGGCTTATAGTGATGTGCATTACCGAGAGGGCCCAGAGATACCTATCTGACAATCGGAGTGACAAATCCTAATCTCGAAATACGCCAACCCAACAAGTACCTTCGGAGACACCTATAGAGCATCTTTATAATCACCCAGTTACGTTGTGACGTTTGGTAGCACACAAAGTGTTCCTCTGGAAAACGGGAGTTGCATAATCTCGTAGTGATAGGAACATGTATAAGTCGTGAAGAAAGCAATAGCAACATACTAAATGATCAAGTGCTAAGCTAACGGAATGGGTCAAGTCAATCACATCATTCTCCTAATGATGTGATCCCGTTAATCAAATGACAACTCTTTGTCCATGGCTAGGAAACATAACCATCTTTGATTAACGAGCTAGTCAAGTAGAGGCATACTAGTGACACTTTGTTTGTCAATGTATTCACACATGTACTAAGTTTCCGGTTAATACAATTCTAGGATGAATAATAAACATTTATCATGAAATAAGGAAATAAATAATAACTTTATTATTGCCTCTAGGGCATATTTCCTTCACATAGTACCGCTCAAGAGCCACAGGCGGTAGTACCGCTACGCAGCGGTAGTATCGCCAGGGGGCTCTCAGCCGTAGTACTGATGTTGTTCTGCTCTCCTACCACCTCGACTCGAGGGTGTCGCCTCTCGTGTCAGATTTTGCAGCACTGGCAGCGGCAGTAGAGGCGGAAGTACCGCTCGCAAGCGGTAGTACCGCCCCTATCATCGCTGCTAGTACAACGCTGGGTCCAGTTCCTACCTCGCCCCTGGACTCCTCTGTCTGCACAGTAGTACCGCGAGGGGGAGCGGTAGTACCGCTGATCCCAATGGTAGTACCGCTCCTTGCGGGGATGGATAGGGGGTAACGGTTGGATTGTTTCCCCTTATAAAAGGAGGTCTTCTTCTCCAAAGTTGACCTACCTCTTCCCCCAATCTCCATTGACGCTCTAAGCTCCATTTTCGCTCGATCTCTCTCCCTAGCCAATCAAACTTGTTGATTCTCTAGGGATTGGTTGAGAAGGCCTCGATCTACACACCAAGAGAAATTTGATCCCCCCAACTAATCCCTTGTGGATCTTGTTATTCTTGGGTGTTTGAGCACCCTAGACGGTTGAGGTCACCGCGGAGCCATAGTCCATTGTGGTGAAGCTTCGTGGTGTCATTGGGAGCCTCCAATTCAGTTGTGGAGATTGCCCCAACCTTGTTTGTAAAGGTTCGGTCGCCGCCTCCAAGGGCACCAATAGTGGAATCACGGCATCTTGCATTGTGTGAGGACGTGAGGAGAATACGGTGGCCCTAGTGGCCTTTTGGGGAGCATTGTGCCTACACACCGCTCCAACAGAGACGTACTTCCCTTCAAAAGGAATGAACTTCGGTAACACATCCTTTGCTTGTGCACGCTATATTGCATTCTTTACCGTGCTTGCTTGTGTGCTTATTGTTCTTTCATCATATAGGTTCCTCACCTAGCTGCATATCTAGATAACCTACTTTGATGCAAAGTTTAATTTGTTAAATAAAAGCTAAAAATTGTTAGTTGCCTATTCACCCCCCTCTAGTCAACTATATCGATCCTTTCAATTGGTATCAGAGCCTCGTCTCTTAATTAAGGGCTTTACTGTCCTAATAGTATGATTGACACCATAGACGGTGAGGAGAAGCACCCCGGTGTGAATCCTTCCTCGTCTACGCCAATGGGGGATCCACAGTCTCACGTGAGGAATTCAATTTGGCTTTGCACACATTGAAAACCTCCATGACGACCGAGGTCAAAGGCATGTTCTAAGAGTTCCTTGATGGTCTTAAATTATCCACCGCACCTTTGGAAGTGGCCGCTCCCACTAACAAGGTGGCCGATGCCAACTCCGATAAGGGGGAAGCTTCTAGTCATCAAGTTCCTTTATCTAGTGGTAGAAATGGTAGCGGAATCTTTTCCCATGTTGAACCTCCTCTTACTTATGGAGGACCGGTTCCCTCCACTCATTTAAATCATGTGGGCTCTCCTCCTAAGATTGTGAAAAATGAGGATTTTGACTCTTGGGTCTATCACTTTAAACGTTATTTAAACCATGTTAATACTAATCTTTGGAGAATCATTGAGCAAGGTTTGTATCCGCATGACCCAAGCAACTTTACCCCAAGAGAAGCCGCGGATCATTAATTCAATGAGAATGCCCTCTTCATCATCCAAGACGCAATTCCATCCAAAGACATTGCACATCTTTGACCGTTCACCGTGGCCAAGGAACCATGACACCATGTTGTTTCTATTTACATGGGAAGTGCAAACATTCAATGCTCCAACTATGATGTGGTGCAAGATGAATCCGATGAGTTTGCAATGAATGTGAAGAACCTCGTGAGCTTTACCGGAGATTAACCACTCTCGCGGTCTATCTCCGAGATCATGGGAGCAAGGATACGGATGATAATTGGACCAAGCACAAATTCCTCAAGGCCATGATGCCTTACCACAAGGCCATTCCATCCGTCATACGTCAAAGTCCGGACTTCCACACATTGACCTCAAGCGATGTGTTGGATGAGTTTGTGGTGATGAGGATCTTGGACAAGACCGCCGATAATGAAGTGTTGTGTTCTCAGAGAGCAAAGAAGTCCAACCTTGCTTTGAAGGCCAAGGCTAGTGTGGAAGAGGAGGATGAAGAATAAGATGAGGAGCACAACCCCGAAGACCCGAAATATGATTATCAGGAGCACATGGCTCTTGCGTCAAGGAAATTTTGGAGCAAGAAGAACTCAAGGTCCAATTTCAACAAGAACAACTCGAGTGGCTTGAAGGGCAAGCAATGTGTGAGAACATGTTACAATTGTGGCAATGTGAGCCATTTTTTGCGGAGTGCCCTTATGAGAAGCGGGAAGACAATGGTGGCAAGCTCATCCGAAAATACAAATCCAAGTCCTTCCCTAACAAGAATAACTTCACCAAGAAGACTCTGACCAAAGGGTTGGTGGCACAAGAAGAGTACAATGAAGATGAAGAAGATGATGATGATGATGAAGATGGTGAAGCCATGGCCATGGCCTCCGTTGCCATTGCCACGGCTCCATGGGTGTCTCTCTTCGATTCACCCGACGAGAACATCACCGCCAAGTGTCTCATGGCCAAAGCCACCAACAAGGTAACCCCCAACATCAAAACTACCATCATTACTAATCCTTCCTTGACGGATTGCATTGATTAAAGTGAGGGGTCTAATGAGGAAGTAAATGAATTTGAGTCCTTTATGAGTAAGCTCAAGGGAAAATCCAAAAAGCACTTCGTTGCTCTCTTGGAACAACTTGGTGAAGCCAATGACATGATCGTGGCTTATGAAGAAACCATCTCCAAGATGGAAGGTCATAGTCGTGGCTATGCCAATGAGATATCAGATCTCTCTAATGCGCTTGAGGAAGAGCGTGTTCATCGTTTGGCTCTTGAAGAGTCACACAACGATGACCATGCTAAATTAAATAAAGATGTTGATCATGCTCTTGTTGTATCTCGTGTGCTCGATTCCGAGAAGGCTAAACTTGGGGTTGACCATGCTAGACTCAAAGAGGAGTTTGATATACTTGACAAGGCTCACAAGGCCTTGAAGGGTGCTCATGCTAGCCTCAAGGAGTCTCATGATCAACTCCAAGTGAAGCTAACCAAGGAGAATGCCACTTTTCCTCATATGGTCTTAATTGATAACGCCAATGCTACTAACCCGTGTTGTGAGAATGTGCATCTCGTGGAGGAAAATGCCAAGTTTAAGGCGCAACTTGAGAAAGGCCTTGTGTCCTGCATACAAGGTGAGAAAAATCTCAATGGCCTTTTGACCAATCAAAAGGAAGTTGTGGCCAAGGAGGGAGTTGGGTTCGCACCCAAGTCCAAGAACAAGGCGAAGAATGACAGGGCCAAAGGACCTCCTCCTCTCAAGCAAACTTTTGTGAAGGAGGGAGAGGGTGCTTCTAAGGAGAAGAAGAACAATGTGAAGGGTGGTGATGTCAAAAAGGGCAATTGCACCACTTCCAACAAAGCCGACGACTTTAACCCTTCCTATGTGTTGTGCCGTGCTAGTGATGGGCATGTTTATGATAAATTTGCTGGTTCTCCTTATGAGTATAGTGAATGGTCTATTTGGGTTCCTAAGACGCTTGTTACTAACATCAAAGGACCCATTACAAAATGGGTACCTAAAACCAAGCATTGATCTCTTGTAGGTGTTTGCTTCCGGTGGGGGCTCATGGTTGCTCGATAGTGGAGACACAAATCATATGACCGGAAGCAAGGACTTGGTGGTGGGCGTGCACAAGATCCCATCTATGCCCACCATTGTCGAGTGGGGTGATGCCTCATCTTCCAAGGTATTGGGTCTTGGCAAAGTGGTCATTTCTCATGATCTCACGATCGCGAAAGTCATGCTTGTTGAGTCAATTTCATACAATTTACTTTCCGTTCGTCAACCTGCACTCATGGGCTATGCCTCATTATTTTATATTGATACCGTGGCCCTCTTGTGGAGAAAGACTCTTAAATTAGCCTTTGTTGGGCATGTTGAGAATGGTGTTTGTGTGATTAACTTTTCGGAGTTACCCACTAAGACCGAGACATGCCTAAAGGCTAAAGTTGATGTGGGGTGGCTTTGGCATCGCCGTTTAGCCCATGTCAATATGATATCTTTGCAAAGTCTTCTCAAGGGGGACCATGTCCGTGTACTAACAAACATTAGCTTTGCCAAAGATCATGCTTGCAGTGCGTGTATCGAAGGAAAGCTACATGAGAAGGCTCAGCCTCCCATGACTATCATCTACTCGAAGAGACCCTTGGAGCTCCTTCACATGGATCTCTTTGGGCCTCCATCCTTTGATAGTCTTGCGGGTATAATGTATTGCTTCGTGATTGTCGATGATTATTCAAGGTACACTTGGGTATATTTCTTCAAGAGGAAGAGTGAAACTCAACAAACAGTCACCGACTTTGCAAATGAAGCTCAACGTCATCACGATGCAAAGATCTTGACAATAAGAAGTGACAACGGCACCTATTTCAAGAACTACACCTTGGATGAGTTTGTTAGTGATGAGGGGATCAAGCATCAATATTCCGCATTATACACCCTCAACAAAATGGTGTAGCAGAGAGGAAGAACCGGATGTTGATGGATGTGGCAAGGACCATGATGGCGGAGTTCAAGTCTCCTTACAACTTTTGGGCAGAAGCCATCAACACCGCGTGTCATGCATACAATCGGCTCTATCTCCACAAACGCTTGAACAAGACTCCATATGAAATCCTCACCGGTAACAAGCCCAACCTCAAGTACTTCCGGTGTTCGGTTGTAAGTGTTTCGTTCTCAAGAAAGGTGTTCGTTTGTATAAATTTGAGGCTAGAGCTCATGAGGGCATATTTGTTGGCTATGCTACAAACTCTCATGCTTACCGTGTCCTCAACAAGTCCATGGGACTCAGTGAGGAGACGTGTAATATGGAGTTTGGAGAGAATAACGGCTCGCAAGTGGAGCAAAGTGGTACTAGTGATGTAGGTGATGAAATTCTTCCCCAAGCCATAAGAAGAATGGGTGTTGGTCATATCCTACCCATTGAGGAACCCCTTGTGGCCGAAGGAGAAGGACAATGCTCCACTCAAGTGGAGCCATCACCAACCCAAGACCCACACTCTTCCGAAGAACAAAGTGAAAGCCCTCAACCAAGTGAACAAGATCAAGGGCAAGATAAAGCTTGAGATGGTGGTGAGCCACCAAGTGATGCCCAAGTTTGATTTCTCCCTTCCGAGCAAGTTCAATACCAAGAGCAAGCTCGGGATCAAGAAGAAGCTCAAGACAACGCTCAAGATGACCAAGTTTCTGCTCCTCTTCTCACACCTGAGAAAGAATTGGAGCGTCGTGTAGCTAAGATTGCATCCAAGATCACAACAAAAGGTCATTTCATGAAGAATGTGCTTGGAAGCCTATGAAAGGGGGTAAGCACCCATAGACAATTAGCAAACTATTGTAAACATCATGCGTTTGTTTCTAGTGTCGAACCCCAAAAGGTCTACGAAGCGCTCGAGGATCCGGATTGGCTCAATGCCATGCATGAAAAACTCAACAATTTCGAGCACAACCAGGTGTGAAGATTGGTCCCAAGGCCAATGGGGAACCATAATGTCATTGCAACCAAGTAGATATTCAAGAACAAGCAAGATTCTCATGGGATATTGTTCACAACAAGGCTCGTTTGGTGGCACAAGGCTACTCCCAAGTTGAGGGTATCGACGACGGTGAAACCTTTGCTCCCGTTGCTCGCCTTTAATCTATTCCTTTCTTGATTGCTTATGATTCTCATCATAACTTCAAGTTGCAACAAATGGATGTGAAGAGTGCCTTTCTTAATGGTCCTATTTGTTGGAAATATGCCCTAGAGGCAATAATAAAAGGATTATTATTATATTTCCTTGTTCATGATAATTGTCTTTTACTCATGCTATAATTGTATTATCCGGAAATCATAATACATGTGTGAATACATAGACCACAATATGTCCCTAGTGAGCCTCTAGTTGACTAGCTCGTTGATCAACAGATAGTCATGGTTTCCTGACTATGGACATTAGATGTCATTGATAACGGGATCACATCATTAGGAGAATGATGTGATGGACAAGACCCAATCCTAAGCATAGCACAAGATCGTGTAGTTCGTTTTGCTAGAGCTTTTCCAATGTCAAGTATCTTTTCCTTAGACCATGAGATCGTGTAACTCCCGGATACCGTAGGAGTGCTTTGGGTGTACCAAACGTCACAACGTAACTGGGTGACTATAAAGCTGCACTACAGGTATCTCCGAAAGTGTCTGTTGGGTTGACACGGATCGAGACTGGGATTTGTCACTCCGTATGACAGAGAGGTATCACTGGGCCCACTCGGTCGTGCATCATCATAATGAGCTCAAAGTGACCAAGTGTCTGGTCACGGGATCATGCATTACGGTACGAGTAAAGTGACTTGCCGGTAACGAGATTGAACGAGGTATTGGGATACCGACGATCGAATCTCGGGCAATTAACATACCGATTGACAAAGGGAATTGTATACGGGGTTGCTTAAATCCTATACATCGTGGTTCATCCGATGAGATCATCGAGGAGCATGTGGGAGCCAACATGGGTATCCAGATCCCTCTGTTGGTTATTGACCGGAGAGCCGTCTCGATCATGTCTACATGTCTCCCGAACCCGTAGGGTCTACACACTTAAGGTTCGGTGATGCTAGGGTTGTATGAATATGAGTATGCAGCAAACCAAAAGTTGTTCGGAGTCCTGGATGAGATCCCGGACGTCACGAGGAGTTACGGAATGGTCCGGAGGTAAAGAATTATATATGGGAAGTCGAGTTTCGGCCATCGGGAAAGTTTCAGGGTCCACCGGTATTGTACCGGGACCACCGGAAGGGTCCCGGGGGTCCACCAGGTGGGGCCACCTATCCCGGAGGGCCCCATGGGCTGAAGTGGGAGGGGAACCAGCCCCTAGTGGGCTGGTGCGCCCCCTCTGCGCCTAGGGTTGGGAACCCTAGGGGAGGGGGTGCCTCCACTTGCCTTGGGGGGCACTCCACCCCCCTTGGCCGCCGCCCCCGCCCTAGAGATCCCATCTCTAGGGCCGGCGCCCCCCTGGGGGTCCCTATATAAAGAGGGGGGAGGGAGGGAAGCTGCACCTGAAGTCTTGGCGCCTCCCTCTCCCCTTGCTACACCTCCTCCTCCCGTAGTCGCTTGGCGAAGCCCTGCCGGAACCCTGCTGCATCCACCACCACGCCGTCGTGCTACTGGATCTTCATCAACCTCTCCTTCCCCCTTGCTGGATCAAGAAGGAGGGAAAGTCATCCGCTCCGTATGTGTGTTGAACGCGGAGGTGTTGTTCGTTCAGCACTTGGTCATCGGTGATTTGGATCACGACGAGTACGACTCCCTCAACCCCGTTCTCTTGAACGCTTCCGCTCGCGATCTACAAAGGTATGTAGATGCACTACTACCACTCATTGCTAGATGAACTCATAGATGGATCTTGGTGAAACCGTAGGAAAATTTTTATTTTCTGCAACGTTCCCCAACAGTGGCATCATGAGCTAGGTCTATGCGTAGTTCTCTATTGCACGAGTAGAACACAAATCTGTTGTGGGCGTAGATCTTGCCAACTTTCTTACTGCTACTAGTCTTATTTTGCTTCAGCGGTATTGTGCGATGAAGCGGCCCGGACCGACCTTACACGTACGCTTACGTGAGACAAGTTCCACTGACTGACATGCACTAGTTGCATAAGGTGGCTAGCGGGTGTCTGTCTCTACCACTTTAGTTGGAGCGGATTCGATGAAAAGGGTCCTTATGAAGGGTAAATAGAAGTTGACAAAATCACGTTGTGGTTATTCGTAGGTAAGAAAACGTTCTTTCTAGAACCCAATTGCAGCCACGTAAAAGATGCAACAACAATTAGAGGACGTCTAACTTATTTTTGCAGCAATTGCCTTGTGATGTGATATGGCTAGAAGTTGTGATGAATGATGAATGATATATTGTAATGTATGAGATCATGTTCTTGTAATAGGAATCACGACTTGTATGTCGATGAGTATGACAACCGGCAGGAGCCATAGGAGTTGTCTTAATTATTGTATGACCTGCGTGTCAATGATTTAACGCCATGTAATTACTTTACTTTATTGCTAAACCGTTAGCCATAGTACTAGAAGTAATAGTTGGCGAGCAACTTCATGGAGACACGATGATGGAGATCATGGTGTCATGCCGGTAAAGAAGATGATCATGGAGCCCCGAAGATGGAGATCAAAGGAGCTATATGATATTGGCCATATCATGTCACTACTATATAATTGCATGTGATGTTTATTATGTTCATGCATCTTGTTTACTTAGAACGATGGTAGTAAATAAGATGATCCCTTATAAAATTTCAAGAAAGTGTTCTCCCCTAACTGTGCGTCGTTTCTAAAGTTCATCGTTTCGAAGCACCACGTGATGATCGGGTGTGATAGATTCTTACGTTCACATACAACGGGTGTAAGACAGTTTTACACATGCAAAAACACTTAGGGTTAACTTGACGAGCCTAGCATGTACAGACATGGCCTCGGAACACAGAGACCGAAAGGTCGAATATGAGTCGTATGGAAGATACGATCAACATGGAGATGTTCACCAATGATGACTAGTCCGTCTCACGTGATGATCGGACACGGCCTAGTCGACCCGAATCGTGTAACACTTAGATGACTAGAGGGATGTCTAATCTGAGTGGGAGTTCATTTAATTATTTGATTAGATGAACTTAATTATCATGATCTTAGTCTAAAATCTTTGCAAAACATGTCTTGTAGATCAAATGACCAACGCTCATGTCAACATGAACTTCAACGCGTTCCTAGAGAAAACCAAGCTGAAAGATGATGGTAGCAACTATACGGACTGGGTCCGGAACCTGAGGATCATCCTCATAGCTGCCAAGAAAGCATATGTCCTAGAAGGACCGCTAGGTGAAGCACCCATCCCAGAGAACCAAGACGTCATGAACGCTTGGCAGTCACGTGCTGATGATTACTCCCTCGTTCAGTGCGGCATGCTTTACAGCTTAGAACCGGGGCTCCAAAAGCATGTTGAGCGACACGAAGCATATGAGATGTTCGAGGAGCTGAAAATGGTTTTCCAAGCTCATGCCCGGGTCGAGAGATATGAAGTCTCCGACAAGTTCTATAGTTGTAAGATGGAGGAAAATAGTTCTGTCAGTGAGCACATACTCAAAATGTCTGGGTTGCACAACTGCCTGTCCCAGCTGGACATTAACCTCCCAGACGAGGCGGTCATTGACAGAATCCTTCAGTCGCTCCCACCGAGCTACAAGAGCTTTGTGATGAACTACAATATGCAGGGGATGGTGAAAACTATTCCTGAAGTATTTTCAATGCTAAAGTCAGCAGAGGTAGAAATCAAGAAAGAACATCAAGTGTTGATGGTCAATAAAACCACCAAGTTCAAGAAGGGCAAGGGTAAGAAGAACTTCAAGAAGGACGGCAAAGATGTTGCCGCGCCCGGTAAGCCAGTTGCCGGGAAGAAGTCAAGAAATGGACCCAAGCCTGAGACTGAGTGCTTTTATTGCAAAGGGAAGGGTCACCGGAAGCGGAACTGCCCCAAATACTTAGCAGACAAGAAGGCCGGCAACACTAAAGGTATATTTGATATACATGTAATTGATGTGTACCTTACCAGTAGTCGTAGTAACTCCTAGGTATTTGGTACCGGTGCCGTTGCTCATATTTGTAACTCACAGCAGGAGCTGCGTAATAAGCGGAGACTGGCGAAGGACGAGGTGACGATGCGCGTCGGGAATGGTTCCAAGGTCGATGTGATCGCCGTCGGCACGCTACCTCTACATTTACCTACGGGATTAGTTTTAAACCTCAATAATTGTTATTTAGTGCCAAGTTTGAGCATGAACATTGTATCTGGATCTCGTTTAATACGAGATGGCTACTCATTTAAATCCGAGAATAATGGTTGTTCTATCTATATGAGAGATATGTTTTATGGTCATGCCCCGATGGTCAATGGTTTATTCTTAATGAATCTCGAACGTAATGTTACACATATTCATAGTGTGAATACCAAAAGATGTAAAGTTGATAACGATAGTCCCACATACTTGTGGCACTGCCGCCTTGGTCACATTAGTGTCAAGCACATGAAGAAGCTCCATGCTGATGGACTTTTAGAGTCTCTCGATTATGAATCATTTGACACATGCGAACCATGCCTCATGGGCAAAATGACCAAGACTCCGTTCTCCGGAACAATGGAGCGAGCAACCAACTTATTGGAAATCATACATACCGATGTGTGCGGTCCAATGAGCGTTGAGGCTCGCAGAGGATATCGTTATGTTCTCACTCTCACTGATGACTTGAGTAGATATGGGTACGTCTACTTGATGAAACACAAGTCTGAGACCTTTGAAAAGTTCAAGGAATTTCAGAATGAGGTAGAGAATCAACGTGACCGAAAGATAAAATTCTTACGATCAGATCGTGGAGGAGAATATTTAAGTCACGAATTTGGTACACACTTAAGAAAATGTGGAATCGTTTCACAACTCACGCCGCCTGGAACACCTCAGCGTAATGGTGTGTCCGAACGTCGTAATCGCACTCTATTGGATATGGTGCGATCTATGATGTCTCTTACCGATTTACCGCTATCATTTTGGGGATACGCTCTAGAGACAGCTACATTCACTTTAAATAGGGCTCTGTCTAAATCCATTGAGACGACACCATATGAATTATGGTTTGGGAAGAAACCTAAGCTGCCGTTTCTAAAAGTTTGGGGATGCGATGCTTATGTCAAGAAACTTCAACCTGAAAAGCTCGAACCCAAGTCGGAAAAATGCGTCTTCATAGGATACCCTAAGGAAACCATTGGATATACCTTCTACTTAAGATCCGAGGGCAAGATCTTTGTTGCCAATAATGGATCCTTTCTGGAAAAAGAGTTTCTCTCGAAAGAAGTAAGTGGGAGGAAAGTAGAACTCGATGAAGTACTACCTCTTGAACCGGAAAGTAGTGCAGCTCAGGAAAATGTTCGTGTGGTGGCTACATCGACTGGAGAGGAAATTAATGATGATGATCAAGGTACTCCGGATCAAGTTGCTACTGAACTTCGTAGGTCCACAAGGACACGTTCCACACCAGAGTGGTATGGCAACCTTGTCCTGGAAATCATGTTGTTAGACAACGGTGAACCTTCGAACTATGAGGAAGCGATGGCTTGAAGCCATGCAATCCGAGATAGAATCCATGTATGAAAACAAAGTATGGACTTTGACAGACTTGCCCGATGATCGGCGAGCGATAGAAAATAAATGGACCTTTAAGAAGAAGACGGACGCATATGGTAATGTTACCATCTATAAAGCTCGACTTGTCGCTAAGGGTTATCGGCAAGTTCAAGGGGTTGACTACGATGAGGCTTTCTCTCCCGTAGCGAAGCTGAAGTTCGTCCGAATCATGTTAGCAATTGCCGCATACTATGATTATGAGATATGGCAGATGGACGTCAAAACGGCATTCCTTAACGGCTATCTTAAGGAAGAACTGTATATGATGCAGCCGGAGGGTTTTGTCGATCCTAAGAATGCTAACAAGGTATGAAAGCTCCAGTGATCCATTTATGGGCTGGTGCAAGCATCTCGGAGTTGGAACATTCGCTTTGATGAGATGATCAAAGCGTTTGGGTTTATGCAGACTTATGGAGAAGCCTGCGTTTACAAGAAAGTGAGTGGGAGCTCTGTAGCATTTCTCATATTATATGTAGATGGCATACTTTTGATGGGAAATGATATAGAACTTTTGGACAGCATTAAGGCCTACTTGAATAAGTGTTTTTCAATGAAGGACCTTGGAGAAGCTGCTTACATATTAGGCATGAAGATCTATAGGGATAGATCGAGACGCCTCATAGGTCTTTCACAAAGCACATACCTTGATAAGATATTGAAGAAGTTCAAAATGGATTAGTCCAAGAAAGGGTTCTTGCCTGTATTGCAATGTGCGAGATTGAGCTCGGCTCAATGCCCGACCACGGCAAAAGATAAAGAAGAGATGAGTGTCATCCCCTATGCCTCAGCCATAGGATCTATTATGTATGCAATGTTGTGTACCAGACCTGATGTAAACCTTGCCGTAAGTTTGGTAGGAATGTACCAAAGTAATCCCGGCAAGGAACACTAGACATCGGTCAAGAATATCCTGAAGTACCTGCAAAGGACAAAGGATATGTTTCTCGTTTATGGAGGTGACGAAGAGCTCGTCGTAAAGGGTTACGTCGATGCTAGCTTCGACACAGATCTGGATGACTCTAAGTCACAAACCGGATACGTGTATATGTTGAATCGTGGAGCAGTAAGCTGGTGCAGTTGCAAGCAGAGCGTCGTGGCGGGATCTACATGTGAAGCGGAGTACATGGCAGCCTCGGAGGTAGCACATGAAGCGATATGGATGAAGGAGTTCATCACTGACCTCGGAGTCATACCCAATGCGTCGGGGCCAATCACTCTCTTCTGTGACAACACTGGAGCTATTGCCCTTGCCAAGGAGCCCAGGTTTCACAAGAAGACCAGGCACATCAAGCGTCGTTTCAACTCCATCCGTGAAAATGTTCAAGATGGAGACATAGATATTTGCAAAGTACATACGAATCTGAATGTCGCAGATCCGTTGACTAGACCTCTTCCGCGAGCAAAACATGATCAATACCAGAACTCTATGGGTGTTCGATTCATCACAGTGTAACTAGATTATTGACTCTAGTGCAAGTGGGAGACTGTTGGAAATATGCCCTAGAGGCAATAATAAAAGGATTATTATTATATTTCCTTGTTCATGATAATTGTCTTTTATTGATGCTATAATTGTATTATCCGGAAATCTTAATACACGTGTGAATACATAGACCACAATATGTCCCTAGTGAGCCTCTAGTTGACTAGCTCGTTGATCAACAGATAGTCATGGTTTCTTGACTATGGACATTAGATGTCATTGATAACGGGATCACATAGTTAGGAGAATGATGTGATGGACAAGACCCAATCCTAAGCATAGCACAAGATCGTGTAGTTCGTTTTGCTAGAGCTTTTCCAATGTCAAGTATCTTTTCCTTAGACCATGAGATCGTGTAACTCCCGGATACCGTAGGAGTGCTTTGGGTGTACCAAACGTCACAACGTAACTGGGTGACTATAAAGCTGCACTACAGGTATCTCCGAAAGTGTCTGTTGGGTTGACACGGATCGAGACTGGGATTTGTCACTCCGTATGACAGAGAGGTATCACTGGGCCCACTCGGTCGTGCATCACCATAATGAGCTCAAAGCGACCAAGTGTCTGGTCACGGGATCATGCATTACGGTACGAGTAAAGTGACTTGCCGGTAACGAGATTGAACGAGGTATTGGGATACCGACGATCGAATCTCGGGCAATTAACATACCGATTGACAAAGGGAATTGTATACGGGGTTGCTTAAATCCTATACATCGTGGTTCATCCGATGAGATCATCGAGGAGCATGTGGGAGCCAACATGGGTATCCAGATCCCTCTGTTGGTTATTGACCGGAGAGCCGTCTCAGTCATGTCTACATGTCTCCCGAACCCGTAGGGTCTACACACTTAAGGTTCGGTGACGCTAGGGTTGTATGAATATGAGTATGCAGCAAACCGAAAGTTGTTCGGAGTCCCGGATGAGATCCCGGACGTCAGAGGAGTTCCGGAATGGTCCGGAGGTAAAGAATTATATATGGGAAGTCGAGTTTCGGCCATCGGGAAAGTTTCGGGGTCCACCGGTATTGTACCGGGACCACCGGAAGGGTCCCGGGGGTCCATCGGGTGGGGCCACCTATCCCGGAGGGCCCCATGGGCTGAAGTGGGAGGGAAACCAGCCCCTAGTGGGCTGGTGCACCCCCCCGGGCCCTCCTCTGCGCCTAGGGTTGGGAACCCTAGGGGAGGGGGCACCTCCACTTGCCTTGGGGGGCACTCCACCCCCCTTGGCTGCCGCCCCCTCTAGAGATCCCATCTCTAGGGCTGGTGCCCCCCCAGGGGTCCCTATATAAAGAGGGGGGAGGGAGGGCAGCCGCACCTGAAGTCTTGGCGCCTCCCTCTCCCCTTGCTACACCTCCTCCTCCCGTAGTCGCTTGGCGAAGCCCTGCCGGAACCCTGCTGTATCCACCACCACGCCGTCGTGTTGCTGGATCTTCATCAACCTCTCCTTCCCCCATGCTGGATCAAGAAGGAGGAGACGTCATCCGCTCCGTACATGTGTTGAACGCGGAGGTGCTGTTCGTTCGGCACTTGGTCACCGGTGATTTGGATCACGACGAGTACGACTCCCTCAACCCGGCTCTCTTGAACGCTTCTGCTCGCGATCTACAAAGGTATGTAGATGCACTACTATCACTCGTTGCTAGATGAACTCATAGATGGATCTTGGTGAAACCGTAGGAAATTTTTTATTTTCTGCAACGTTCCCCAACACTATATGAATTGATGTATGTCAAACAACCCCCAGGGTTCGAGGATCCCTATTTACCCGATCATGTGTACCAACTCGACAAGGCACTCTATGGCCTTAAACAAGCCCCACGTGCGTGGTATGAGTATCTTACCGAGTTGTTGCAAGATCGTGGGTTTGAAATTGGGAAAATCGACCCCACTCTTTTTACTAAGAAGGTCAAAGGGGAGTTGTTTGTATGACAACTATATGTTGATGATATTATCTTTGGTTCCCCTAACAAAACTTTCAATGAGGAATTTGCCGCTCTCATGACCTCAAAGTTCAAGATGCCCATGATGGGAGAGTTGAAGTTCTTTCTCGGGTTCGAAATCAAGCAAGGAAGAGAAGGCACCTTCATCAACCAAGCAAAATACACCTAAGACATACTCAAGAGATTCAAGCTAAGTGATATCAAACCGGCCTCCACTCCCATGCCCGTCAAATGCCAACTTGACATAGATCCCAATGGTAAAGCAGTGGATCAAAAGGTATATCGCTCCATGATTGGCTCCTCGCTTTACCTTTGTGCAACTAGACCAGATATCATGTTGAGTGTGGGAATTTGTGCATGGTTTCAAGACGCACCTAAGGAAATTCACTATGTGGCGGTCAAGCGAATCTTTCGATATTTGGCTCATACCCCAAACTTTGGCTTATGGTACCCAAGAGGATCCAACTTCGATCTTTTGGGCTATTCAGACTCAGATTGGGCGGGAGACAAAGTGGATAGGAAGTCCACCTCCGGAGGGTGCCCATTTCTTGGTTGCTCTTTGGTGAGTTGGTCTTCTAGAAGCAAAGTTGTGTGTCTCTCTCATCCACCGAAGCGGAGTATGTGGCTGCGTGTAGTTGTTGTGCTCAACTTCTATGGATGAGGCAAACTTTGAAGGATTACGGTGTCATTTGTGACGAAAGTGCCTCTTTGGTGTGATAATGAAAGTGCCATCAATATCTCTCTCAATCCGGTGCAACACTTCAAGACGAAGCATATTGAGATTCGATATCACTTCATCCAGGACCACATTAGGCGAGGGGACTTCAAGCTCAAGTATGTCAACACTCATGATAACCTTGTGGATATTTTCACGAAGCCCTTGGATGAAGCAAGATTTTGCGAGTTAAGGCATGAGCTAAGTATCATTGATTCAAGCAATGTAGCTTGAACTCTTGCACACCCCACCATACTCAACTTGATATCTTGTTTAGATGTAGGCATGGACATAGGGGGAGTGTTGTTCTCTCAATGAACTCCCCCCCCCCACATTATGCATAAATTGATCAAGTCTTTCACATTAGCCAATTTTTATGGTACTTGTGCTTCAAAGATGAGTTATGGTCATGGGCCCAAGTTAAAATCTTCGCGGTGCCATACCTCCTGACTCAAACATAGGTGGCCTCGGCTAACGCCCTCTCTTGGAGAGGAGTATGTTTCTTGTCTTCTTTTTGGTGTTTTTCTGCTTGTGTGTTTTCTCTCCCCTCTATTCATTTCTTTTTTCCTTCATGAGCTAAGCCTTCTTCTTTTGTCTAGTCCTTGTTTTCGTGGTTGAGCGGTACTACTGCTGGAAGTGCGCGGTACAACCACTGATGATCATCAAGTGGTACTACCGCCCAGCCCAGTGGTACTACCGCTGCGGGGTGGGCCTTGGGGGTTATGTCGGGGCAGGGGGAGTTGTATTTCTCCCCCATACCCATCTCGCCGCGCGAGGGCTCTGGCGGGCCGCCGTCTCCGAGTTGTCCCTCTCCATTTCCTTCGGTGGAGTCGATCCCATCTTGTCCTCTTGCCATGGATGCCAGTATTGCCCCCGTTCCCGTTCTCTCTGTGCCTTGGTTTCAAATCTAGTCTTTAGGGGCAATAGGCGTCACTTTTCTCGATTTTTGGCTAAATCGAGGCTTGGGTAGGATGGAGAAGGCATCTAGACTATTTGCATTGGTATTTGGTAGGAGTATTTTGAATTTGGCATCCTAGTAGTGCCGGATCTATCCACGGCAGTAGGGAATCGCCGTTCCCCCGCCTAGAGCGGTACTACTGCTCGCGCGGTACTGCCGCTTCCTGATCGCGGTACTGCTGCTGGATCCCCAATTCCATCATACTAGTACTAAATTTTGATCCATATTGTTTTGTTTGGAGGCTGATGCTATTTCTTTCGTGTTGTTTATTTTATTCGTGTGTTTGGTTCCAGGTGATGGTCCTTCTGAGCAGCATGTCCGCCGTGTCAACCCCGGGCGCTCAACTTCAAAGCGCTATCGCACCTCTGAGACAGCGGGTGCATCCTCAAGTGCTCAACCTCCTTCTCAGCACAAAAATTCTAATGCAAACAAGCTGAAGCCTAGGGGCAAGACTGTGACAGAGATGAATGCCAAGGAGTTCTGGGAAAGGCGTGGCCGGAATCCCTGTGCAGAAGACCATGGACCCGCTTTGGTCAACCGCCTGTTTTGGAACCGCTTTCAGTTTGCCATCTACTTTGATGTGATCAAGCAAAGAAGAATCTGTATGTTGATGTTCGCTCCATTGACACTGATGCTATGGAGAAGGATCCTTCTTACTCTGGCAAAGCCCTTCAGATATGTTCTCCGCTGAACATTCTCAGAATCATGAAGTTCAACAAGGACTTTGATGCAGATTTGGTGGCTCAGTTTTATGCCACGGTCCATCTTGGAAAAGATGAGGAAATGACTCTGACTTGGATGACAAATGGCAAGCTGCTTTCTGTCAAGTGGAAGGCCTTCATGGAGTTACTTGGGGTTGAAGATCAAGGGCATGAGAACCCAATTGGCTTCCTCCCTCACCGCAATGCAACTTCCACTCACAAGCAAGCTCTCTGGCCCTACTGTACTTTGAAGATTTACCCCATGACTAAAAAGGAGACCCATGAGTTGCCTGCCTTTCTAGACATCCTTCATCGCATCTTCCGAGAGACTCTCTTCCCTCGTATTGGGAAACTGGATATGGCTCACTCATTTCTCGTGGACATCCTTCTCTTCTGCCAGCATGAGAAGGAAGAAAACACTGGAGAGTCCTTGGATATCTCCCATGTCATGTGGTCTGAACTTGTCTCAGCCATCTCTGAGCGAAAGTGCCCTATCTATGGTCCGTTTACCATGTTGCTAATTGAGAAGGCTTGGGCGCGTGTCTATCCTAAGGTTGTGCTGGAGACTGGAGATTTAGTCTCTCATGAGATCAAGCGTCTAAGGAAGAAGGAGAACTGGTACACCCCGGCTCCTAGGTCTGGGATTCCATCTGAAGCTTTTGACATGGAGACCGAGGGTGAGGCTGATGCCGATGATGATGCGGATTATGAGCCCTCTGGAGTTGAGCCCTCATGGGCAAAGAAGATCAAGCGCAAGATGAAGAAACTCTTTTGCATGGAGTCTCATGGACAATATATGGTTCATGTTTCTGAGAAGAAGGCCAGGAGCCGTCACAAGGATCTCATGCGTCATTTGGGTGCAATAGTTGCCAGCGGATTTGAGGGAAAGATCATCGACGAGGAGGAGTGGGTTCAGCAGCACTGCCCGTGGACCGATTCAGACACCGAGCAGTTTCCTACCGATGACGGTGGTGCAGACAACCCCGCTGGGATGTGATGCTAGAGATCCTCAGTTTGCTATCATCTAGAGTTGTAGCAGCGCTCTTTGCCTTTTTGGTGTCTCATGCCAAAGGGGGAGAGAGTCTAGGGATTTGTCGTTGTCGAGTTGCGAGCGTGTGTTTGTGTGGCTTGTTCGCTTTGTCTTTCTTGCAATCTCCTTCTCGTCTCTTGCTTTGGTTTGGTTTGTGCTTGTGAGACCTGGTTCCCGTTCATATGGTGTGAGACATATGCTACCCTATCCCATATTATCTATGTTTGTTGAGTACTTTGGTAGTTTGTGAGTTGCATGCTTCTCCTGTTATATACCTTGCACACACCTACCCTTCTGCATCCAAGCTATATGTATCTTTAATTGTTGCTATTGCTGTCGGACTATAAAATATAGGGGGAGTGTTGATCCTAGTGTGTGTGCCTTGCATTCCAAAGGCATCTCTAATTAGGTGCACGCATTCAGGGGGAGCCCTTCTATATTTTGTAGTTCTGGGATTTGTTTTACTTTCATATCCCACCTTTGTGCAAATCCCGGGTTGTCATCAATCCACCAAAAAGGGGGAGATTGTTAAGGCATGTATCTTTATATGTAGTTTCGTGATTGATAACAACGCTTTTTGCGGACTAATCGTGTGCATCGAGTATTTCAGAGATTCATCCTTTGGCACGAGACAATTCCTTCCCCTCGGAGTTTTAAGCAAAGAAGGTGTAGCTCTTTTGTTTTAGTTTTGCTGGACTTGTTTCGTAGGAGTCACCGTACTATCAAGAGGGGATCCGCATTGGTAAGGCTAGGGTGGAATCAACACGTACACATCCTCTTTGCACCCATAGAGCCTTCCCGCTTCGATGGAGGATCCCTCCTTGCTTTCTGAGTTTTTTTGGTCCCAGCGGTAGTACCACGGAGCCCAGCGGTAGTACCGCTCAAGAGCCACATGCGGCAGTGCCGATACGCTGCGGTAGTACCGCCTGGGGGCTCTCAGCCGTAGTGCCACTGCTGTTCTGCTCTCCTACCGCCTCGACTTGAGGGTGTCGCCTCTTGTTTCGGATTTTGCGGCATCGGCAGCGGCAGTAGAGGCGGTAGTACCGCTCGCAAGCGGTAGTACCGCCCCTACCTCCGCTGCTAGTACCGCCCTGGGTCCAAATCCTGCCTCGCTCCTGGCCTCCTCTGTCTGCATGGCAGTACCGCGAGGGGGAGCGGTAGTACCACTGATCCCAGCGGTAGTACCGCTGCCCCCAACGGTAGTACTGCTCCTTGCGGGGCTGGATGGGGGGTAACAGTTGAATTGTTTCCCCCCTTATAAAAGGAGGTCTTCTTCTCCAAAGTTGACCTACCTCTTCCACCAAGCTCCGTTGATGCTCTAAGCTCCATTTTCGCCAGATCTCTCTCCCTAGCCAATCAAACTTGTTGATTCTCTAGGGATTGGTTGAGAAGTCCTCGATCTACACTTCCACCAAGAGAAATTTGATTCCCCCCACTAATCCCTTGCGGATCTTGTTACTCTTGGGTGTTTGAGCACCCTAGACGGTTGAGGTCACCGCGGAGCCATAGTCCATTGTGGTGAAGCTTCGTGGTGTCGATGGGAGCCTGCAATTCAGTTGTGGAGATTGCCCCAACCTTGTTTGTAAAGGTTCGGTCACCGCCTCCAAGGGCACCAATAGTGGAATCACGGCATCTCGCATTGTGTGAGGACGTGAGGAGAATACAGTGGCCGTAGTGGCTTCTTGGGGAGCATTGTGCCTCCACGCCGCTCCAATGGAGACGTACTTCCCTTCAAAAGAAAGGAACTTCGGTAACACATCCTCGTCTCCATCGGTTCCGCTTTTGGTTATCTCTCACCTTTGCTTGTGCAAGCTATATTGTGTTCTTTCCCGTGCTTGCCTGTGTGCTTATTGTTGTTGCATCATATAGGTTGCTCACTTAGTTGCATATATAGACAACCTACTTTGATGCAAAGTTTAATTTGGTAAAGAAAAGCTAAAAAATGTTAGTTGCCTATTCACCCTCCCCCTCTAGTCAACTATATCGATCTTTTTAGTTGCAATTATTAGGCTTAATTGGGTTGCTGAACTTGTGGTTCGTCCTTCACAGACTGCTTTTATGCAACGTAGACACATCCTAGATGAAGGTGTTTTTCCTTCATGGAAATAATCCATGAATTACATCGGAAAAAGTGGGTGCTACTCAAAATAGACTTTGAAAAAGCTTATGACAAAATCAAATGACCCTTTCTTCAACAAGCTCTCATAATGAAAGTATTTTATACAGAGTGGCACGCTATGATTCATAGGGTCGTTTCCGGAGGCAGCTAGTGTTGCCATTAAGGTCAATGATGATGTTGGCCACTATTTTCAAACAAAGAAGGGATTGCGACAAGGTGACTCGCTATCGCCCATGCTATTCAATATAGCGTCGGATATCCTTACAGTCATGATTGAGTGTGCCAAGGCCGATGATACGATTCTTTTCATGAATCATGAGGTTGAGAAAGCGAGAATTTTGAAATTAATTTTGTCAGCATTTGAGCAACTCTCAAGTTTTAAGATTAACTTGCATATAAGTGATCGTTTTGCTTTGGCGAGGCTCAAGACGAAGCTCATCCGTATCACACCAGGACAAGTCAAATTGACGACACCCACAGGATCAATCACATCAACACATGACGCGCACACAAAAGCTTTGTAGCCAAGGGCGCGTGTCATGCCTTTCTTTCCCTTTATTTCTTTTCGCTTTTTCTCGCACATGGTCTGGTGGTGTACAACTCACGCCGTACACCCGTATATCTGACCTACGCCAGCGCCTAGCAAACCGACTCGCCCTGCCGGACGCATGCCTAAGAAACCAACTAGGACATGTACTAATCCTGCCGGACTACTTGGTGATTTTTCTAACTTAATTAACTCCAACTTGGCTAGTTAATCTAACAACGTCTAAGCCTCTGCCAAAACTGCCACTACTGGAATCGCCTTATACGTCAAGTGCCATGGACATTTGGCATGCACGTCCTAACACATCTCGGACAATAACACATACAACCTCAAGATTTTTGCTAACAGAAACCAGAAGATTCCGAGACAAAATTTGATAATCAAGTATCCACATCGGATGACTATTCACATCGATGTCCCACATGAATTAGTATTTCGGAAGTAGAATTAGGAAAGAGACTATCAGCAAGCCTGTATGCACACCGGATGAGCATCCAAGCCGACTCAAATCGCTGGGAATCCTTACGTATTAGAGCCGGACACGGCCGTACGTAGCAAAATATATACGACCAGGGCCACCGGCAGATCCGCAACAAGCGTACGATCAATCCATCTCCAATTCTAGCGCTATCTCGGCGCCATAGGGCAGTCCAGGTGGCCAGACCTCCCACCGGATGTGCTGCGTGACATCTCCGGCCGCCTTCGCCACGCCATCGACTTCCTCCGTTTCCGTGCCGTCTGCAGGCCGTGGCGCCACTCATCGAAGCCGATCCACTCTTTTCTGCCGTGGCTCCTCGCCACGCCTGAGAAAGAATCGGTCCCGCTAAGGTTCAGGTGCGTCTTTTCCAAGTCTAGCTACCGCGCGCCGCCACAGCCGTCGCCGACATCGGCAGGCGGGAGGAGGATCTGGCTGTCTACTCCCCGACGCAACCGCTATCCGGTACATCACTATAGAAAGCCTCCGCCCTACCATACATGATCCTCTCACCGGAGCAATTACCCACCTATCTCTCTTGCCTCCTACTTACTGTGTCGATGGACACTGGGAGGAGAAGATCCTCAAAGGAGATGTCTACGGTGACGGCACCACTTTTCTATATGGTTTTTCGGTCATTGATGATGGCCGAAGAACCGGGTTCAGGGCGGCGCTATTGCTTCCAGGCGAAGCAGAGTGGACGCACGTGGAGAGAAATCTTGATAATATCAGTAGGCCCAGAAAACACTACTATGATCGACGTGGTGGCAGGATCATAGAAACCTTCAACTTTGATTACCAATATATCCTGGTCAATGTCGAGGGAGAGTATTGTGCTGCATACCATGGCGGCACGATCCTGTTCACCATTGAGCCTAGCCTTTCGCGCATCATCACACCAGATGGCAGCGATGATGTCGACGTGTCGATCCATGTGCCGCGGGTTGAGGTGGGGTGCTGCACCTACTTGGTGGAACAGTACGGCTATGTCCTAGAGTCCCGAGGAGAGCTTTTATGGGCTTCGGTCCAGGTTGAGATGTATTATAGCGGTTACGCCGATGAGTTTCGTGTTCTCCCACACTCCCTGTCAGTGCATGTGCTAGAGGAGGTCTCAGGGCAGGAGAAGATACGCTGGGTGAAAAAAGACGGGTGTAGCATGGCGGATCGCGTACTATTCTTGGGGTCGCCAAGCAGCTTTGTTGTGGATGCCTCCCTGTTAGGCGGCCATGGCGGCTGCGCCTATTTCATCTACCACAACGACGGTAAGAGGTCACCAGGTATGCGGTATGGGGTGCTTCGTTACAACCTTGTCAGTGCCGAGACCGATTTCGTTTACGAGGCCGATTTCATTGAGCGCCTGCCTCTGGGATGGGATAGCAAGATGTGCACCTGGCTCATCCCCCAGCCCATGCTCACTCCAATCAAGGTAAACACTTTCAAAACACCCCGAATTTATCTTTTGCACAATACAATCTTTCATTAGTTTTCTGCCGTTGCACAAAACTAATACAATCGATATAAGATTTTAATTGTCTGGACTTTGTATATGCATTGCAAATTCCATGCATGATGAAATGTTCATAAATCAAAATTGGTCTTTCTCTATCAGAAAACTAGTAAAAAGGTCGAGAGAGGCCAGTGCCATGAAGCAGCAGCAGCGGCAACTTACTAGTTCAATACACACCACTCACATTGAAAGAGTCTACGAGCCTTGTTTCAAGGTGTCGGTGCGTAATCTGCCTCTTACAGTGAAGAGCCCTCAGCTACAACTCTTCTTCAGCAACTATGGCAAAGTGTCTAGCGCTAAAGTATTCTATCATAAGAAGACCAAATGCTCGCAGGGTATTGCTCACGTGACCATGTCGACAAAGCATGCTCATCCTGAAGATACTCTAGATGCTCTCAAAAACCTGGTTTTGGATGGTTTCTGTCTTAAGGTTAGCTTCATCAAGAAGCGGCATCGACGTCGGAGTAAGCAATGCATCACCAATAATTATAGTGAATTTCAATTTGTAAAATGACAAGGGTACGAAAAAGGAACCTGGATTTCTCTTTTTTATGTTGGCATCCAAAATATAAAGATTGATTGTGCTTATCGTTAATGCTAGACTCAGAGTTTAGCCTTGTGCTAGCTAGTCTCATGCCGCAGTTGTGAATGCGATCATGCATGGACCTGCCCACTCATTCCTCACCTATGGCAAAGTGTCTTCTTCATGCAACGATCTGGCGCCGCCCTGTTCGTTGATCTTCTCCTGGGATGGTCACCACGAATCAGCTCAGCCCGTCCCCGATCTTCTCACAGCCAAAGCTGAGGCTCGTGCCGCCCACGTGAAAACTGTCGATATCCACTATCACGTGCGGGTCCAGCGTGACATAATGGGCGTGAATTATATTTCCTAGCACAGTCTCATGGAGGAATCAGTGGACCAGTTTCCTGTCGCCGACCACGTCTCCGCCGACTTCATCGATCACCATAGCAACGAGCCGTCGCACACCATCTACAAAGCCGTCAGGAAGTGGTTCTACGGCACAATGTCCGTGGAGCTGCTCGGCTTGATCATGTATCACAACACCACCACTTTCGACATTTGGTTGATGACCGAAGCCTTGTACATCAACGGATAAAATCACTGTTCTGACCTTGTCAGAAAACCATAGCATAAAATAAACTCGAAGCAAATTTATTTCACAATCTCACCCTTTTAGCAACGTTATAGTCCGTGGCGTTTTTCCCCGACATAGAAACACCGAGCTAGCTCGCGTTGCTGCCCTGTCCCCGCTCGCTGATGTGGCAGGCTCGAAACGCCGAGCTAGCTTGCGTTTCTGGAAACGCCAAGACGTTTCTGGCCAGGCCGGAAATGCCGACGGCCATGGCGTTGCTGGTCAATAGGCAGCAGTACGCAAAGATGATATGACCTGACCGCGTGCAGGCCGTGATATGATTTGACGCTTGGCAGTAAAAGCTTCACCTGACCTGGCCAGATTCTCCAGTGTCTGCACGTCTTGATATATATGACCAAAACAATTAGAGTAGTATTTTATCCCGTCCAGCTGCCTTCCCCCATTCCTGTATCAAATAGTAATGGAATAATAGATGTGCTAAGCTAGTACGCCACCTGACCAAGTCACCTTGCATGCCCGGCAAGCATAGGAGACAAGGGCTGACAATGGACTTACGACAGAGAGGAATCCCAACGCGCATGCGGACGACCGCTGAAAATTCGCACTCCACCGAGTACGTACTAGTATACGAGGGGTAGCAACGCCATGTCTCTTGCGTTTCTGAAAACGCAATCTGGCTCGGCGTTTCCAGCCTGCCACATCAGCGATTGAGGCCAGGCAGCAACGTGAGCTAGCTCGGCGTTTTTGTATGGGAAGAACCGCCACGGGCTACGGTGTTGCTAAAATGGTCAGATCGTGAAATAATTTTGCTTCGAGTTCATTTTGTGCTATGGTTTTTCAAGAAGGTCAAAACAGTAATTTTGTCCTGCATCAACAATCTCGGGCCAACTCTACCTAAAGGCTGAGTTGAACGACAGGGCGATATGTCAATCTCCAACGAATGTGGCCGCCTCAAACGGATCACCAATGTGCGGCGAGACGTCGGTAAGCCTGTCGACGACAAGGACCTTGTTGTCTAGATCCTTCATTGCATCAATTTAAATCACCACCCGATGATCACAAAGATCATCGAGAAGACATCCCCACCTCCGCCCGAACTTGCCTTCAATGATGATGTAGTATCCGCCTTATGTCTTCGGCTTTGCAAGGCGGGTTCCTCATCATACTTCGGATTGACAACAGTCCAGTGTTGACCTCCATGTTCTGCCTTTACGATTCCTCCCTGTCGTCGCCTTGATTTCCACGCGTCGGGCGAATGTGAATGGTCCATAATTTTTTTACAAATAAGCCGCTTACCATGCACCGGCGGCATCTATAAAGATGTTAGATCCCCAAATGCCATCCCACGTCGCACAAAGAGCATGGAAGCAAAGTACGAAAAACATCAAAACATGGCGAGCACTCCTAGCTCCTCCCCGCGCCCTCATGGCCCTCAAGAGGGTAATTTGCGAAGCTGCTCAGTATCCCACCTCCAGCTGAGTCGACCTCAGACGCAGGAATATCTCCCTCCCGCGGATCTAGTCTTCGTGCGGGCGGGATTGGCCTCGATTGGCAATGACGTGCTAGCAGAGAATGATGTTACTTATCTAAGGCTGAGTATATACTCTGTTGTTAACAGTACTGATAGACACTATTATTAAATTGCTAAGGTGACAAACTGACAGTTATTTCTTGATGAACTTACTCTTGTTCGTCACATTGCATCCCTCTTACATGGGAATCATCGAATGTACGCACATATGTATGCCCTTTAGTTTTCATTTGCTATTTTTTATTATGATCTTAAACACATTCACTTCTGATTTCTATTTCAAAATGATAGTGCAGCTTTTTGATGGCCTTTTATTTCATGCCGACAAGTGTATTTTGTTTCATTACAAAAATATAACTATATTTTATTCCCGAGAGACCAACCTTATAGGGAATATACTGTTGTCTTTGTGCATCCTCATTTGGCAACAGTTCATATTACTATTTGTCTATGTATGCAAGTTCTCACATTAGTTGATGCAGAATATGTCTATATTTTTACCAAGGTGTTCTAATGATTTGAAGACTACATATGTGCAGATCTAGAAACTCTTTCTTCCCAAGATGGGCAATAGGCCAATCCGATCAGTTGTTCGCAATGGAAGTGCACATGTATTCCTTCTGTACACTACTAATGATTCGAGGATTATATATTTCGTAAGGATCCAATTTTGTATGGTCACGACAACCATGATCAGCTTTGCAAAAAGCCAAGGTTAGTGACAATTGTCTTTCATTTCCTCAAAGGCATGTCAATATCATCTTCCACTTTTCAGTTGAAGGTATTGTATTCAGTAACAAGGTCCTTTTGTACTTATGACCAGGTGCTAGGTACAGATCAACTTAATGTTTATATTTTTGAACACATACCGAATTGTGCATGATCTTCAAATAGAGGCACCAATTGGGAGGTAACTCACACTACTCGAACACCTTATGCTTATGGTGTAGCCATAACATATTTTGCATCAAGAGATCACAATTTTCTTGATTCACATGCATTTCTTACCACACTCATAACAGGAAACCTTCGTCTGTATGATGGGGACCCTGGAACATAGGGTGGATAAATACAGTAGGTTATGGACATATTGGGAAGCTGTTCATCACATTGATTTTCTCAATGGATTCGTATAAAGGCCCAGGTCTATCTGAATGCCCAACATATTCTGTAGCTGCAATTGTACATCAAGGGGAGTTACAGTTATCTCAAAGCTAATGGAAGGCCAATTTTTTGAGTGTTTGCATCTCTTGGTCATATAAATATTAAAGTCACTCTACCAATGAACTTTAATAAATCAATAATCCGATCCTTTATCATTGTATTTCATAAATTAGTAATCTGATCCTTTATCATAGTACTATCAACTTTTATTCCATGAAATTATAAGCTTCATTGTCCTTCCATGTGGTAATAAACCGGTAATTTTAGCATGTTTAAGCTCGAGATGATAACAGTTCTTGAAATTACGAGTTCATTATGGTCTGTAGGTTTTCATTGTCTCTTTTTTCAGTTTCATACACATGAAGGAGTTTCGTGGTCATGTTAGCTACTATTGGATTTTTGTTGTTGTTTCTCACTTATTAAGAGCCATTCGACTTATAATCCCGATTGTTTGTTATTTTCAAGTGATTAAAAACCTGGTATGTTATGTATTTCGAAAGTTCACAAGAGAAGCATTCTATTTGAAATAAGTGGTTCCAAATGCCTTCGTTGCTCTGGACCTTGCCATGGAAGGATGAACACTAAATGACCACAAATGAACTATATTGGTCATGACCTCCAGATTATGAGTAAGCGTGGTTCTACCTTCAGTTGTTTGCCCGTCTAGCTCATCAGCGAGTTCTCTGACTGGATTCACGTGTACCTGACATTGCTTGGACAGCCGCAGGGATGTCATATTGATGCAGCTTGATGGTTTGCTTTTGTATGAACTAGCAATGTTTTGTTTCTTAGATGTACAAACTTGTATCTCAGAACTTTGCTGAATTTTGTCATTTTGGCCAACTTATATATAGATTTTCATTGCCTCTACACACACACACACACACACACACACACACACACACACACACTTGCATATCCTTTTTCCCCGGTGCTTATTGGCAATGGCTCATTCATAGGTACCAACTAGAAGAAAATAAGATTAAAGATATATTTATTTCTATGTGGATACAATGATGAGTAAGTTCTGAATAATTTGTGAATTACGGAAGTTATACATTTTAAGAGGTCATGGCTGCGATATATGACAAACAGTTATGTTTGCGATACATGACGAAGACCTATATGGTACTGTGGTTGCCGGCGAGGTGTTTTTTTTAACAAAGTATGACCAAAGTAGCTCACATACACGTGTATACACACACCCCAATGAATGCATGCAGGCACACCCTACTCCTATGAACACCTTTGAGTGACTGAGAAGGTGAGGTGTTGCGATGGCGTTCGTTGCCGAGATACACATGCTAGGGAGGTTTCTAAGCAATGGTTGTGGCCATGTTAATTCATAAAGCAAAATATTTTTAGTCATAAAGCAAAATATGTTTAGTCATTGTATGACTTGGGTATTATGAATCATAATTTGTTTGTATGAGATTTAAGTTTTTCATGTACGTTTATGTTATGATAGAGTTATTATCAACATATTTTAGAATAATATCCTGGGTTAAGATGATAGAAAATATGTTAGTCGAGACGTGCGTTGAACGTGCATGATTACTAGTATAAAACTAATTATGGCACAATATTAGATAATAATAAATTAATAATCAAGAAACTAGACCAGGTCTACATTGCTCCAATGGAAGACTTTGTACGCATATGCCGTCGTCGTTGTTGCCTGCTATTAACTAAGATAACATTGATACAACATCCATCTAATAGAAGCCCTTCGATTGCGGCAAGCCCATTGGCCTGACAAGCATGCATCGTTGCCATTTTTACGAGGCCGATGCCTTGTGAGGTCTTGGTTTTCTTGTAGTAGATCCCCTCGGCACTGGTCAGTCTCCCATGCTTGCTAAACAAGTGTTGGAGCTGAGAGCTCTTGGTGCTGAGGGGTAGGTTGCGCACCAATGGTTTTCAATTTTTTTACTATTTGTTTTGATTTTTTTATTCAGCACGGGTGCAAATGAGTTTGGTCTCAGAAATAGATTTTCACATGTTTTCTTTTCTTTTCTTCAGGAACAATGCTGTTATTCTACTACACAAGAGATCGACGTAACTTTGCATCCATTAATACATCAAACTCGGGATATACACTGATGTGAGCTAAAGTGTCTCACTATATATCCAGCTAATTAAGCCAAGATATTAGATAACATAATAAATTAATAATCAAGAAACTAGAACATATCTACATTGCTCCAACGGAAGACTGTGTACGCCTACTTCGTCGTCGTTGTTGCCTGTTGTTTACCAAGATAACCTCGAGACAACATCCATCTAACAAAAGCCCATCGAGTGTGGCAATGGCATCGGCCGGACGTGCATGCATCGTTGCCATTGTTACAAGGCCGATGCCCTGTGAGGTCTTGGTTTTCTTGTAGTAGATCACCTCGGCACTAGACACCCTCCCATGCTTGCTAAACAAGTGTAGGAGCTGAGAACTCTTGGCGCTGAGGGGTAGGTTGCGCACCAACACCCTAAAACAAGAACCATAATGTCTCAGGATGTGGATCATGCTATTGCTCCTCGTAGTAGCTGGACCACGGGGGATTGGAGTAATTGTAAGTTGGGGGTTAAGCCATGTGCACATCTCATTGTCCCATCCTTGGGCGGTCATGTTTTTTAGGTTGTATCTAAACAAACCATGCCATTCAGGCCACGGGTAGCTGTCCTTCTCGTCCGAGAAAACAAAGTACGCTAACCCGCCGTCGACACCAAGCAGCGATGCCTCCACAGCAAAATTGTTGGGCCACCCCAGGAATAGGACGCGATCGGCTAGGCTCTTGCGATTCTTCCTCACCCACCTCAAGCTCTCTCACTCGTCATCGACCTGCTCTAGCGAGTGAATAAACATTAAGACACCATGGACTAGGCCGCGGCAAAGCTGCTTCCCACGGTAATTCATCATGATGTGCACCGTCACCCAAAGAAGCTCGCCGCGGGACTGCAACACATAATTGTAGTCATAGTCATATAAGTCGTCCGGCAACGACCACGGCCTGTGGACCAGTACGTCTTCTTCACTCATTGCTGTGGTGGACTTCATCAGCGCATACCAAAGGAGATCACTCACGGCCACAAGGATATTGCCAGAAAAATACGCGATGCAGAACTCGCCGAGGAATGTTTCCTCTAGGTTCCTCTGGACGACCGTCCACTGGTCATCACCAGGACACAACAGTGCCGCCCTGAACTCAGACATGTATTCATCAATCATGTTGTGCTTGCTATACAAAAGGATGGTACCGTCGCTGTAGACGATGCCACTCGGGTTCTCCCCCAACTGGAACCCTTCTGGGAAAAGAGGCGGGTGGGAGAGGGCACCTCCGAACAGAGGGTTAGAGAGGGTCGTTGGGCGGATGGAGGGGGAGACGGTGAAGTAGCGGACGGTGGTGTCGTCATTGCTGGCCAGCCAGTTCATCCCCATGCTGGATATTGGTGGCGGTGTGCGGTAACCTGCCTCGGAGAAGAGACATCTATACTCAAGGGAGTCATCGTCCTTCTTGTAGGGCGAGAGGGGCCAGGGCAATAAGTGAAAGTGATCAGTCGTGATCGTCGCCGCTGTCATCGTTGGCTCATGTGAGGCGCTCCATAGCTTGCAGACGGCATGGAATCGGACGAATTCGGCGGTAGCACGCAGGCGGGAGGAAATCTCGCGGAGCAGATCCGCCGGGAGGTCCGGCCACCGCGTTTTGCACATGTTGGTGACCGCAGGTTCTAGGTCGAGATGGACCCGCGATTGTTTGATTTGATGCGGATTGGCTAGAATCGCATCGGTTATAAATAAAGAATTGTTGGCGCTTGTATGTAGGGAAACGTTTAGAGCCGGGGCACCGGCCGAAACTCCGGCCGGTCGGCTCGCTCACCCCCGCGCGTAGCGCTAAAGCAGGATGGACACGTCCTCCCGCGAGGGCCCGCGCACCGCTCTGCTTTCCTTATCCTTTTCAGCGCGGCTGCTGTCCACACACACCACATCTCTTTCCTTTCTTCCTGCCCTGCCCACGCTGCTGCTTCTGTCTATCTACTTTTTCTCAGACGCCATTGCTATAGAGTTGCTGCTCGGGGCGCCTTCCCCCACGAAGCGCGGCGCCGCGGGAGTCGTTGCTGCGCACGGGATGTCCATCGCCATGGCCGCGCCCTTCGCCATGGCCGAACGCGACGGGGCCGAGCACCGACGGTACTACGACAGGGGGCCGTGGCCTACGAGCTCACAGGCCAGGGCGGCCATGGCTTACGAGCTCGAGGCATGTTACTCACAACTCCATATTTTGCTTCCATGTTTGTTTTTGCTGGAACCAGTGTACTAATTTGATATCACCGTCTTTGTTTTTTGCTGGATCTATCTAAAATTTGCTGCCATGTCTTTTTGCTGGAATCATTTTGTACCACTTTTTTTGCTACAACAGTTTTGGTTTTTTGCTACTACCGGCACTGTCGTTTATTACATCCTTTTTCATGAGATTGTCGAGACCCTGCGACTGTGTGTTTTGCTACAACCTTGTACAGTTTTTGCTACAACCTTGTGCATTTTTTGCTACTACTAGAGAAGCCCCTAGCTGGACCACAAGTTGTTTTTGCTACAACGATTTTGTGGTTTGCTGCAACCAGTGTCAATTTTTGCTATCACCGGCTTCTTGAATTTTTCTGGAACCAGCGCTCGATTTTTCATTTTTGCTACCACTAGCGTTTCGATTTGCTGGAATAAGCTTCAATTTTTACCATCAGGTTTTTGGATTGTTGGAACGGCGTCGATTTTTTCTAATTTTGCTACCAACGTTTTATTGGTTTTTGCTGGAACCGTCAAGAATTTTTGATACGACCGGTGGAAATTTTTGCTGCAACCGGCAAATTAAGGACGAGGAACAACACGAGCTCTACGACGGGTGCTGCGGCCGGCGACGGGCGGCTCTGCGAGCCGCGGGAGCCTCGCCGGAGATGCGCCGCGGGGGCCTTGCTGGAGCTGGGCCTCGCCGGAGATGTGCCGCGGGGGCCTTGCTGGAGCTGGGCCTCGCCGGAGATGCGCCGCGGCGGCCTTGCTGGAGCTGCGCGGTGCTGCGAGCCGCGGGGATCTCGCCGGAGATGTGCCGTGCTGCGAGCCGCAGGGGATCTCGCCGGAGATGCGCCACGGGGCCCGAGGAAGAAGAAGCTGGGGCGATTTTCTATTTATTTTTTTTGCTCTAGATCCAACCACCACGCGGGTCACATCGAGCGGCTATGGCTGGACCGGCCGAAAGTTTCGGCCGGTGCGCCGGCGCCTAGCGGTGCCCTTGTATGTATCTACCCCATCGGTCTCCTCTGCTACCAGGTCTGTATACAAAAGAAACCGATGTGCTTGCCTTTGGACGAATATGTTATAAATATGAGCAATGCCATGCAAAAAAGAAAAAGAAAAAAAAGAAGGTGTAGTATCTGGACTCTATAGTCCAAGCGTCCGGTTACGGTACGCCACGCCGACCGACGCGATCCCTTGGGGATGGACTCTATGAAGTGCCGCCGCGTACGCCGACGTCGACCGGACAGCCTCCTGCAACTTGTACTCTCCTTGCTCGGGTCACGGCGGTGGACGCATCTCTGGCACAGCGTGTCCTGCGCCGACATCGACGAATGGGTGTTCCTGGACCAGCAGTGGGAGTGCTTGGATGACTTTGCCGACCGCGTGCTGACATCGATTCGGCTGGCGATGTAGCTCGACCCCTTCCGCCTGCACCTGGTCACCCGCCGCTGCGACAGCGCCACCTCTAATAGGTGGATCCGCCGGGGCCTCCGGCACTCCCTGCCGCCGTGGAAATCCATGCCGCGCACGACGGCACCAAAATCTATTGGGAACCGCATGCGTCAAAATTGCGCTGTTACACTGAGCCGGACTTGTCCACCAAGGACTCATGCGCTGCGGGCTACAGCCGCCTTGTGACGACGCTGCGCCTCGTCGGAGTCAACATCATGCTCAGCTTCATGGATGGTCTCCGTACCTATTGCCCCGTGCTCGAGGAGCTCCACGTCGAAAGGTGCAACCACTAGTAAAAAAAGGGCCATTCGAACCGGTTCGTGAGGGCCATTTGTTCAGGTTTTCAAACCGGGACTAAAGGTATAGCGCTTTTGTGGCCGGAGCGAGACAGATGGGGCTCCACGTGGCCGGAGCGGCTTGCCCAAGCAGGGGGCATTTTGTCTTGGTTGGTGCCACCAACCGGGACCAAAAGGCTTCTACGCGTCAGCAGTTCAGGGGCTGGGTTTTTT
>NC_041385.1:34407379-34413146 GCF_002162155.2 Triticum dicoccoides | reverse complement strand
CGATATGTATAGACTCGACACGCTACCTAGCTAGTAAGCAAATGAAGAAAACCATTAAGTACAAAAGATCGTCATGAACATATACACAGAGAGAAATGATCGACCTCTCCTTCTCCGATAGATTGGTTGAACAACAAGTTATATAAGATCTCTTACGTCCCCTAACATCTGAACTCAACTTTCACATGGTATTCTCCGTGTTTGTCGATGACGTGGTCAAGAAAGAATCCCGCCAATTCCTCTTGAATTTCTCGTATGCGATCTTGTGGTAGGAGTTCATCCTGCATCTGCCACATCTAATTTCAAGAAGGGGGTCAATACATATATATGAATGAAACTGAACACAAATGGTGATAACAAAAATAAAATTGTGAATATTATTGCTTATGCACTTCATATTGTTGTTTAGAGTAGCCCCGGTCACAGGTGGTGTGGTGGATAAACTCGCAAATGTAATATCCACACAAATCGTTCCCGCGTTCCTGCCACAACCACTTTACAAGAAATAGAGGTCAATCAAGCTGATAAGCAAGTTTGCTAAATGGTATTGATGAAACTAGTTAGAATCAATGGGAGATGCGCGGAACTAGCTAGCTAGTAGCCAGTAGTTACTTTCGGATGGTCAAATCGCAGTTGCGCCGGCAGTCCCGGAGCTTGTGCGGTGAACTTTTTCCATACCCTGCCAGACAAAGAAAGCAATTACTTGATAACAAGAAATGAACAAAGTTGCCGATATGGTGCGATAATGATCGATTGAACTTACTTCTCGAGCATTTTAGTCATGGTCACATACTCCTCCGGATTTTTTTCATTTGAAGTCTATGACGGTTACTGGTCCCTGCTCAAGCTTAATCTCTAGCAGAATAAGGTGGAATTTGCGCATGCATGCATAACTCATCAATTACATTACTATAACCTCGAATAATAAGGGAAACCAAATATGCACAAGACAGTAACACTCACTTGTATTCGTAAGAAAAAAGTATTGTAGTTTTGTTTTTATTTGAAGTAACGATCCAAGCAACTTGACATCGGTTTCTCTGGCATCATGTTTAACACTCCATTCATCCATGAGTTTGTGTTAATGAACCCAATATCACCTACTTGTCTTTTCTTCAATTCGGCGATCTTCAATCTGCATAATATAGTGAGCATAATTGTGCATGTAATGAAAGAGTTGAGCTATATATAGAGACTTAACTAATTACAGAGAAGTAATACTTACAGACAATAGCAAGTGATGATTGTTTTATCGAGGGCCTTTTGATTGAAAAACTGGAAGAACTACTCATATGTAACTAACAACACATCAATTCCAACGAGGTCATGCTCCTCTTTAACCGATAGAGACAAAGTATTTTTCCCAGACTTCCTGCAGATGTCCATGTACCAATCATGGAATCTTCGCATCACTGTTGTTAGGGAAGTACCATGTATGACGAGAGGCTTCCCGTGCTCGAATCTTAATGTGTCCACCTCCATTGTTCCAAAATTTATTGCATCCTCGTCGGTCATGTAATCTGCATGATTGGTACCGGGCAGCACCCCCGGAAGATTAGCGATGATATCGCTAGACACATTGAGCGGGGGCACGATTACTTCGCTTGTTCGCCGAGCTGGGGAATTTGTTTTTCTTTTCTTTGTTCTGCTAGCCTCCCGCCTCTGGCTGTACTACTAGACGCCGGAGCAGCAGGAGCGGCTGCGGCTGTCTTATTTTGTTGCCGAAGAGGCGGAGCAGCCGGAGGCGGACTGCTACAACGCACCTGAGAAGCCGGAGCGGCGGTGTCTGTGTTGGAGCTGCCTCCGGCGACATACGCTGAACAGCCCTCCAGCGACAACGTCTTCTTCCGGGCGCACCACTACTTCGACACCACTGCACCCATGACTAAAATGGCGCCTCCTTGCGCTCACGACTCCACAACGACCTCCTCGCACTACTAGGAAAAACACTAACAGTAGCGTAGGTTTTTTGCATAGCAGTAGCGTAGGTACCCGCGCTACTGCTACGACGCTATAACTAAATTTTAGCAGTAGCGCGTTTTTAACCCCACGCTACAGCTAGTTGTGATAGTAGTAGAGTGGGTTGCACACGCGCTACTGCTAATAGCAGCAGGGCAGGATGATGCCCCGCGCTACTACTAACTTATTAGGATTTTTTTAAAAGAAAATCCTCCAGTTCCATTTTATTTTATGCTTTTGAGATGTATACAATTCAATCATCATCTTAATTAACTGGACAGACAACACAAATATTTGCTTTTGGGATGTATACGCTCCAAACATCAATTTATCACTTGCATTAACTAGTACACTGTGCATTGGGTTGGAGATGAACCGCAGCCACCGGCATCCAAGTTGCTTGATCCACTCGCCCGTCCATGGATCCAAGCTAGGTAGGACGAGATCTACCAAAAAAACACAGGGCTCCCTTGTTAATTTTTCTGTCACGGAGCATGAAGAAGAGTGAGACGGGAAGAAGAGGGGGCTCACTGTTGCTGGACGGATGGGAGACAACCGGGACGGGGGATGTCATGAGCTGTGGGGAGGGAGATGCTGAGTAGCGTGTCGGCCGCGTCCTCGCTGGTGGCGGATGGTTAGGTCACCATGAGCTGCTGCACAAGGAACGGCACGACCCCCGTGTCGGCCAGCGGCCGGCGTCCACGCCTCGCCGGCGGCTGGAGAAGTAGCGTACATCGCCGCTCTAAGCTAGGTGAGGGGAAACCTTGGCGGTGGCCGGATTAGTGGTGGAGGAGGATGAGGACGCAGCGGCCCGATAAGGAGAAGTTGTGGGGGAGGGAGAGACCGAGGCGACGGGACGCATTGGTATCTATAATATCTAAATAGTTCATCCTCACTATCTTATTTCTCTTGACATGCAGCCTACCCACTTCAGCAAACCTGCCACGTCAACATTTTATTACCGGCTTACGGATGGGCCCAACCACAATAGCAGCCCTGCCAGATCAGCATCTGTTACCACTTGACCAGCGAACAAAATGGGATAGGACCGGTCCTCTCTACACAAGTACGCACGTTTTTCCTTTCCCCACCAAATTCCAAGCAACGCCCACAGCCCAATCTTTTTCCCTTCTCTTCATGACGTTTGTTCTTCCCTTTCCTGGCTACATATCCCATCTGTCTCCTCCCATCCCGATCCTCTCCTCCCATTCCAACTTTCACCGACCCTCTCCTCGATTTCATGGTTATCGGATCTGGACTAGCCGCACTGCCGCTGCAGATCAGCAGGTACGAATGTCAAGCGGGTAGAGTCGCCAACGAGCGACCTAAATTTTGTTTGTTCAATAAACTGATTGCAGTTCGACGTCCATGGCGGATCAGCAGGTACCAAATCAAGCGGATAGAGTGCCAACAAGCGACCTAAATTTGGTTTGCCCAATAAACTGATTGCAGTTCGACGTCCATGGCGAGATCAACCTGTGTTTGCTTAATTAGAGGTACGATTTGGCAGTTTCTTCTTTTGAGTTTTGGCAAATGTATGAGAAAGGTGCGGGCAGATCTGATGGGCGTCATGCCCACACGCCCATGTAATTATCTGTCAAAGCAATGCCTAATACATGGAACTATTTCTCTCCTGCAGTACTCTTGCCATCTGATAAATGCCCATAGCACACGGCGGCCAGCGATAGCAGCAGCCGGTGGCTTGATCAAGATACGGAGCACTGGTGTGTCAAGGGGTTCCCCCGCATGTACATCATGATCTGCAGAAAAGATAATTGTGTAACTACCCAGAGACCCACCCTCCACCCTTCCAAACAAATTAAGGTGTGCAAAAATGCGACCGGTTCATCTAATTTTCTCTAATACATTTTGTTGGCGCAAAACCCTGAATTTTATCAACCATGTCACTGAACCATTGAGGAAGGCAGTGCTATCGTCCAAGTGATGTAGCTGATGTTATTCTATTCCTGTTTCAGGACCACATGTGCACATATCTTACTCTTGGGTATTGTTGAACATGTCCGATAAAGTTACTTTACAATAGTGCAGAAGTTTGCTTTGATATGACATCCATAATCTTTTTTGTCGTTCATATACTAATTAGTGATGATGCAACATTAATCTATCTTCTCTGAATAATATCAGTACCTTGACGTTTACAGGTTACTTACAGTTGCCTTTTGCTGTTTTTCATGTGTTAATATCATGCGTTACATCAAAGTGTATGCACACCGCTACTAACTCTCAATCCTTATAGTGTTTTCTACTATGAAGTTGCCTTTGAGTGTTTTTCATGTGTTAATATCTGCTAACTCTCCTCCTTATATTGTTCTCTACTACGAGGAAAGTGAAGGAAGGTGGACACATTTTGTCCCTCCATGCCTATACACACTGTATCAGATGACGTTTTTCTTATATCCCTATTTCTCTAATAATTTAAAGGAATGTTTAGAAGATGAAGCCTTACGATTCTTTGAAGACTAATGGTATATGTTTACCTCCTGTTGAGGGATGAATCAATGTAAATGCACGTGAGAGTTCAAACTTGGGGTTATAGCTAGGTGGTGATGTTTCAGTTGTAGCTTGAAAGTTTTTTTCCACTTGCATAATAATCCGAGATGGAGGCATGTATCGAAGCCAAGAACCTTTGGTTCTGCTGCTAAATTTCCATATAATCCTCTAATTTGATTGCCCTCTGTTGTTCAAACTTTGAACGATATAAGTAATGTATCATTCCAAAGTATTTTCCACCAAGCAAAATCATTTATTCATTTTGGTCCTTTTAAGGGAGTTAGTGTGCCGTGTAAAAACACAATTGTAGGCAATATTTCCGCAGCAAAGCGCGGGGAATTATCTAGTTTTATAAGTACATGGTCGTAGTTACAGCGCAGCCAACGACAAAATAGTAGTAGCGCGGCATGTTTCACCTGCGCTACAACTATAGCATGTCCGGGTGGTCTACTTAGTAGTAGCATAGGCCTTATAACCCGCGCTACTACTATCAACTTAGTAGTAGCGTGGGATTTATACCCCACGCTACTACTATCAACTTAGTAGTAGCGTGGGTTTATACCCCGTGCTACTACTAATTAGCAGCAGCGCGGCCCATATACCCGTCGCTACTGCTAAGCTTCTATCTATAAGGTATTTCCTAGTAGTGTCGACGCCGGCTACCCCGACTCGACATCGACCACTGTGTTCTTCACATGGCTACCTCGACCACGGCTACACCATTCTACGCTCTCAGCTACATCGACATCGGCACAAAGGGCTACCACCTTACTTGAGCAACCTCATCGGTTTGCACTCCAGCCACGGCTTCCGCGATGCATCGACCGTTACGACAGTGGCAGGGTGTCCGTAGGCTTGCCTTCCAATTCTTCTGCAGTCTCACCATCTGCGTCACTACCGTTGTGACTACAGGGGGATGTTGAATATTATGCTCATTAGTAAGTATAGGATAGACTAGGACTTGGTCCTGCCTTGTCTTGTACTCTAAGTTGGTCATTGTACTCCTATATATAAGATAAAAGACACCCTAAGATGGACAATAAATATATATACGGGCCAAATGCACATCTAGCTAGATCATTCGTTAGCCGTGTATATGGTATAGTCTACATTGCTTCAAGAACACTTTTTTACTAGAACAAACATCAAGCACATATGGATGCAATCCAGCAGAGGCCTAGGTACTAGAGAGCTGCAGACCCACACACAGGAATTCTAGACGAGGAAGAAACGAGAAGCCCCCTGGCTTTACCCAAGAAAATGCCCAGATGTAGATACAAAATGTGGACTTTAACCT
>NC_041385.1:34326650-34406644 GCF_002162155.2 Triticum dicoccoides | reverse complement strand
GGAGGGGGGGGGAGAGATTTTAGTCATGGGCACTGTTCAGTATGATATCTCCTGAAATAAAAACTAGATAATTTATTCATGGACACACAAGTTTTGCCAATTAAATTCACGTCCATGAATTTTTGCAG
Organism: Triticum dicoccoides; assembly: GCF_002162155.2. Classification (NCBI taxonomy): domain Eukaryota; kingdom Viridiplantae; phylum Streptophyta; class Magnoliopsida; order Poales; family Poaceae; genus Triticum; species Triticum dicoccoides. The sequence continues at coordinate 34,406,516 of NC_041385.1, read as the reverse complement.
CCATTCTCAGGCAAAGTCATTCATTTTGTTGAGCAATTAATGTAAATGCATTTGCCAGGTTTGAAAATGTCCATGCAAATTCGATGTGTGCCCTTTCAGCCATGCTTCTGTCTGCAATCTGCATACACGGATTTTTTTTTCCAAGCACTTCGCTAAATCTGCAATTCGATGTATAGCTTGGTATCTAGGGTTTGTGACCAAATCAAAGAGTCTTTAGTAGTCATGGACTAGTCCAGGACTACATGTTCCATTTGTGATCATTTTTAGTTTTCACCAGCCTTGTAAAAGCCCTTTCTCCTGCTAATGGAATGGGAAATAATCATGCCATTAATTCTGGAAAAAAAATCAGGTGGTCCGTACATGAAACAAGATCTGAACCTAAATTAAATCGTTCGAACACGTTCCCTTAAATAGTTGAGGTGGAAAATGGAGACGAATTACAGCAGGATTGGACCCAAGATGTTAAATTTTGTAAAATTAATAATTTTGCTCAAGTAGCGCAAATAAACATGTCAGATTTTGAAGCATTCACAGCTGAGTTTCTCGAATTGCATTACAATGAAGCAGTACTCTAGCCACCAGAGCATTCACGTAGGAGTTGGATAAACCCGAGAATGGCCACCCATTGGTTTCGCTGGCTGTTGTGAGACTGGGCCAAGCGTGGGGTAGTCATCTGTGGACCCGTCATAGTAGGTTTCGCCATCGCTGCTAGGGTCCATGGGATGGACCCCGACATTGCATGCTCACTGCAGCATTGTCGACTGATGGAACTTGCGTATGTTGGAGCTGCCTGCGGCGATATACGCTGAACAGCCCTCCAGCGACGAACGCCGAACGGAGGTAGAAGAAGATGAACAGCCGGATGGAACTAAACCGCACGACTTGCATGCACACTTATCCATCAGCTATACCCGTATGTCACCAGAGGCAGCTCTCGAAAGGCCACTTGACCCAACCATGGAAGTAGCTAACAACCAGCTAACAACCTGATGCAAACTAACTCACCAATTCACTCGGCTTATCTCGAGCAGGCCTCGCGCTCCACCTCCGCATTCATCTGCTTCAGACTGCTGCACCGCAGAACTTGGCATCTCACCTCTGGTCTCTGCCTTGTCTTGTCATTTCTCCAACAACGACCACATGCGGCAACGAGCACAAATCGTCGAAACTCCACCAACACAACGGACGCTCCGACGTCCACTACTGCAAACTACCTACATGACCTAGACTCTAGACTACACGGTGGACACGAACGCGAACGCGGACTCATGCGCCACCGGGACACACACGCACATACGGGCACACCCGCCACGGCCATGAACACGAGCACGGTCGCGACCACACATCGCTGTCCGGAATTGACCTAGACTTGCACACGCTGGTAGACACCGCGGCCTGGCTTATTCCTAACAGCGTACACATCTGTCAAGGATCACTCCATATCCGGATCGACCAGTGACACTGATTGTGTAGGAAACCATTGTTTTACTCCACCATCTCACGTACTTAGAGTATTTGTACATAGCTAATTACTAGGATTAGTGGGGTATATTAGGTACTACTCCAGGACTACATGCTTCCACTTGACACTTTTTCAGCTGACTTCACTACTACTCGTCACCGGAGGAAAGAAACTAGGGAGCTAGGTAGACACTTTGCTCTTGACAATACATAGACTGGCCAAACTCTTAGTTAGATCATGTGATACCCATGTATATAGTCATGAATATATTACTATTCCCCACCCATGCATGCAACTCGTTCAACTGTACTATTTACTAGATCATGATCGCGCGCGTTGCTGCGCCCGTTCATTTTTTAAAGCGATTGGAATATTGTGTAAATATATGAAAATTAATAAAGAGAATACATTTACATAAACTACACCTATATTAGACAACGATACAAATATAATATGATAGTAAGTAATGCTTGCTAAGGGGCCAAACTTTGATGCCAGTCCTGTTGTGACGTCACCATGACCGGTCAAATGACACAGAAGAAATAAGCATGTATAAAATATAATTACCCACCGAAGCTTTAAAGGATCGCCAACATAATTTCAAGAACTCTTTCACATACATGAAACGAACATGCCGCAATTTTTTTTAAAGAGTAAAATTTTCATTGTTTCATAAGCATATACAGGAAGTGACAATTTTCACGGTGGATAACATTTTTTTTACAACATGACACATAAAATGTCAAAGAAGAGTAAAGGAAATTTTAGTTTTTTTAGACATATAATAGTGAGCAATAATTTACACCAAAATGTGATTGTTTGAGATTCCCTCTTTACACCTCATACCGGCTAGTTATTATGATTATGGTGTGGCTTACATAATCAGTGCTAGAGAGAATTGAATGACTTAAGCTGCGTGCTTTTTTCTGGCCATCAAACTTTTTAGGGCTCAAAACCTCTCAGTGGTTTCTGAAATATCTGATGGTTCTATAACAAAATGGCATCTACGCATACTAAATTGCACAAAGCAGCATGGTTAGTAGTGCACCGTGGGGGACTATTGAAAACCAGACACATAGTGCGATTCAAAACTTGTGTTTCTCACTTTTCGGGAATATATATCAAAAGGATAATTATTCGCATTTAGAACAATTTCCTTTTTGAGCCACTGTTTCCTGGGACAAATAAGTAAGAGCAATTATCTATAAAAAAAGTTCGAAGAGTAAAGTATAGCACTGCTCACGGCCGGCCGTTGGGGATGAAAGCACGCACCACTTTTGGGCTACGATCACGTTTTACACTTCAAAATCGGCGGGGTGGGATGACCGCATGTGTGACTTGCTGGCTCACCGTTTAGAATGCATGCATGCGTACCCAATAGCCAACATGTGTGAATCATACTCTTTTTTTGCATTTTTATGACATAATGGAGACGCATGAAAAAACACTGATGGCAAGCGTACACATGTAAAGGATGTTGCGGAGTACATACCCAGCCGCAGGATTTGGAGAGTGTCTTGTTGTAGATGGTGGATTGGCGCTGGTGGTGGGGGTATCATTGGAATCGTACTATAGAAGTGCATACTCTAGCCAATGCAACCAAAATACCGATCCGATGGAAGAGACTAGGCGGCACATTATACGTCAACACTCCCCTTCACGTGTGGATCCCTCAGGCTTAAACGTGGACCGAAAGTGGGCTGCAATTTAATTGCGCTAACCGTGTCTTGAACTCAAGACCTCTTAGCTCTGATACCATGTAGAAGTGCATGTTCTACCCAATGCAACCTGTTAGAAGGGAGAGGTAGGATTGGTGGAATAGTTCGATGTATTGCTGATACGTCTCCAACGTATCTATAATTTTTTGATTGCTCCATGCTACTTTATCTACTGTTTTAGGCAATATTGGGCTTTATTATCCACTTTTATATTATTTTGGGGACAAACCTATTAACCGGAGGCCCAGCCCAGACTTGCTGTTTTATGCCTATTTCAGTGTTTTGAGAAAAAGGAATATCAGACGGAGTCAAAACGGAACGAAATCAACTGGAGAAGTTATTTCTGGAAGGAAAGCAACTCAGGGAACTTGTAGTGCACGTCAGGGGAGATACAGGAGCGCCCCCTGCCTTGTGGGGCCCCCGTAGCTCCGACGTACCCCCTGCACCCATATATATACCTACGTACCCTAAAACTTCCAGAACAGAAGATAGATCGGGAGTTCCGCCACCGCAAGCCTCTGTAGCCACCAAAAACCAAGCGGGACCCTGTTCCGGCACCCTGCCGGAGGGGGATCCCATCACCGGAGGCCATCTTCATCATCCCGATGCTATCCATGACAAGGAGGGAGTAGTTCACCCTCGGGGCTGAGGGTATGTACCGGTAGCTATGTGTTTGATCTCTCTCTCTCGTGTTCTCTCTCGTGTTCCTCTATGGCACGATCTTGATGTATCCCGAGCTTTGCTATTGTAGTTGGATCTTATGATGTTTCTCCCCCTCTACTCTCTTGTGATGAATTGAGTTTCCCCCTTTGAAGTTATCTTATCGGATTGAGTCTTTATGAGAACACTAGATGTATGTCTTGCCGTGATTATCTGCGGTGACAATGGGATATCATGTGCCACTTGATGTATGTTTTGGTGACCAACTTGTGGGTTCCACCCATGAACCTATGCATAGGTGTTGGCACACGTTCTTGACTCTCCGGTAGTAGCTTTGGGGCACTCTTTGAAGTACTTTTATGTTGGTTGGATAAATCTGAGATTGTGTGATGCATATCGTATAATCATGCCCACGGATACTTGAGGTGACAATGGATTATCTAGGTGATATTAGGGTTTTGGTTGATTTGTGTCTTAAGGTGTTATTATAGTATGAACTCTATGATGGATTGAGCGGAAAGAATAGCGTTATGTTATTTTACTACGAACTCTTGAATAGATAGAACAGAAAGGATAACTTTGAGGTGGTTTCGTACCCTACCATAATCTCTACGTTTGTTCTCCGCTATTAGTGGCTTTGGATTGACTCTTTGTTGCATGTTGAGGCCTTGTTATATGATCTATTTATGTTATTATTGTTGAGAGAACTTGCACTAGTGAAAGTATGAACCCTAGGCCTTGTTTCCTACCATTGCAATACCATTTACGCTCACTTTTACCACTTGTTACCTTGCTGTTTTTATTATTTCAGATTACAATTACCTTTATCTACTATCTATTTTGCACTTGTATCACCATCTCTTCGCCGAACTAGTGCACCTATACAATTTGCCATTGTATTGGGTGTGTTGGGACACAAGAGACTCTTTGTTATTTGGTTGCAGGGTTGTTTGAGAGAGACCATCTTCATCCTACGCCTCCTACGGATTGATAAACCTTAGGTCATCCACTTGAGGGAAATTTTCTACTGTCCTACAAACCCGTGCACTTGCAGGCCAACAACATCTGCAAGAAGAAGGTTGTGTAGTAGACATCAAGCTCTTTTCTGGCGCCGTTGCCGGGGAGGCTAGGTAAAGGGTACTAACACTCCGTCAACTAATCTCTTTTTTGGCGAGGTGAGTGCTTGAAGGTACATCTTTAGATCTTGCAATCGAATCTTTTTGTTTCTTGTTTTAGCACTAGTTTAGTTTATAAAAGAAAACTACAAAAAAATGGAGTTAAGTTTGTCTCATACGCTTCACCTTTTTAATATCTTTCGTGAGTATGATGGAAAGGATAATTGTGCTCAAGTGCTAGAAGAAGAAATCTCTAAAATGTTTGGCACTAAATCTTTGAATGATGAGCATGATTGCAATGTTGTTAGTATGAATTCCTTGAATATCCATGATGCTAATGATATGCCAAGTCACAAGCTTGGGGAAGCTATGTTTGATGAGGATGATATTTTTTGTCCCCCAAGCTTTGATGAGCAAATTTACTATGATGAAAGCATGCCTCCTATCTATGATGATTATTGTGATGACACGTATGCTTTAAAGAATAATGATAACCATGAAACGTGTCATCTTGATCTTAATTTTCAATCACATGATAGTTATTTTGTTGAGTTTGCTCCCACTACTATTCATAAGAAAAAACTTGCTTATGTGGAGAGTAAAAAAATTTCTATGCTTGTAGATCATGAAAAGAATGCTTTAGGTGCTGGTTATATTGTTGAATTCATTCATGATGCTACTGAAAATTATTATGAGAGAGGAACATATGCTTGTAGGATTTGCAATAATACCAAGTTTACTCTCTATGTGCTTAAATTCTTGAAGCTATGCTTGTGTTACCTTCCTATGCTAGTTGATTATTGTTCTCATAAGTTGTTTGCTCACAAAATCCCTATGCATAGGAAGTGGGTTAGACTTAAATGTGGTAGTCATATGCTTCATTATGCTCCCGTTATGTTTCAATCCTTATCTTTTATGTGAGCATCATTGTCATCATCATGCCTAGCTAAAAGGCATTAAAGAAAAGCGCTTGTTGGGAGACAACCCAATATTTAACCTTACTGTTTTTGTGTGTCCACATAATTGTGCTACTGTAGTAATCATGTTTTATAGCTTTTGTTTCAATAAAGTGCCAAGTGGAACCTTTGGGAAGACTTGGGTGAAGTTTATGTGATCTTGCTGTGAAAAACAGAAATTTTGCGCTCACGAGAATGGCTGCCGTTTTTTACTGGAGAGTGCTTTTAGGTTTATTATTTTTGAAGATGATTAAAAGACAAATTACTCGGGTCCAGAAATTTATTTCATAATTTTTGGGGTTCCAGAAGTATACGTTTTATACAGATTACTACAGACTGTTCTGTTTCTGACAGATTCTGTTTTCTGTGTGTTGTTTTCTTATTTTGATGAACTATGCATAGTATTAAGTGGTATGAACCATAGAGAAGTTGGAATACAGTAGGCTTTACACCAATATGAATTTAGAATGAGTTCATTACAGTACATAAGTGGTGGTTTTATTTTCTTATACTAACGGAGCTTACGAGTTTTGTGTTGAGTTTTGTGTGGTTGAAGTTTTCAAGTTTTGGGTAAAGATTCGATGGACTATAGAATAAGGATTGGCAAGAACCTAAGCTTGGGGATTCCCAAGGCACCCCAAGGTAATATTCAAGGACAACCAGGCAACTAAGCTTGGGGATGCCCCGGATGGCATCCCCTCTTTCGTCTTCGCTCATCGGTAACTTTACTTGGAGCTATATTTTTATTCGTCACATGATATGTGTTTTTCTTGGAGCGTTATTTTATTTGGTTAGTTTTTGTTTGATGATAGTTAGATTAATGTTTTGATTCTTTAGTTTCAATAAAAAAGTTAAGGATAGCCTTTGCCATGCTTATTTTGCTAGTTTGCATGTTGCTGTTTGAAAACAGAAAGTTTACCACTGTTGCAAAAATTCCCTAGAAAAGTCAGAGCATGGTATAACGTTGAATCTTTTTGCATATTGAGCTCTGATAAATTTATTACAGTGGGAATTTTAGTTCATAATTTTTGAAGTCGGGGAAGTATTGTTACTCTTGCATTCTTTACAGACTGTACTGTTTTGGCACATTGCTGTTATGGTTGCATTGTTTGCGTATGTTTGCTTGTTTAATGATTCTATTTGAGGATAGGAGTATTAAATATGCAGAGGCATTTAGTATTCAATGTTGAATAATAATGTTAGTGATTTGTTAAAGTAGAAGATGATAAGGTTTTGCATTGGTTTATACTAACCTATCTCACGAGTTCTTGTTGAGTTTGTTGTGAATGAAGCTTTTGATAAAAAGAGAAAGCATGATATGAGAGGAATTAAGGAGACACAAAAGTTCAAGCTTGGGGATGCTCAAGCACCCCAAGATAATATTTCAAGAAGTCTCAAGCATCTAAGCTTGGGGATGCCCCGGTAGGCATCCCACCTTTCTTCTTCAACAACTATCGGTTAGTATCGGTTGAACCTAAGTTTTTGCTTCTTCACATGAGTTGTGATATCCTTGCATTGTAGTTTTCTTTAGCTTTGCTTGCTGTTTCAATGAAGTATCAATATCTGAATTCTTTAATGAGAGAGAGAGCCATACATGAATTGGAATTTGCTAGAATACTCTAGTACTTCACTTATATCTTTTAGAGCATGGTGGTAGTTTTATTTTGAAGAAATAGATGAACTCTCATGCTTCACTTATATTATTTTGAGAGTCGTTAATAGCATGGTAATTTGCTTAATGTTAATATACTTGGTATTCAAGATATGTGAAACTTTCTTTTGAGTGCGTTGAATACTAAGATAAGTATGATGCTTGTTAATTGTTTTGAGATATGGAGGTAATAATATCAAAGTCATGCTAGTTGAGTGGTTGTGAACTTGAGAAATACTTGTGTTCAAGTTTGTAAATCCCGTAGCATGCACGTATGGTTAAAGTTGTGTAACAAATTTGAAACATGAAGTGTACCTGGCTTGTGCATCCTTATGAGTGGCGGTCGGGGACGAGCGATGGTCTTTTCCTACCAATCTATCCCCATAGGAGCATGCGCGTAGTACTTGATTTTTGATGACTTCTAAATTTTTGCAATAAGTATATAAGTTCTTTTGACTAATGTTGAGTCCATGGATTATAGCACTTTTATCTTTCCGCCATTGCTAGCCTCTTCGGTACCATGCATTGCCCTTTCTCACATTGAGAGTTGGCGCAAACTTCGCCGGTGCATCCAAACCCCGTGATACGATACGCTCTATCACACATAAACCTCCTTATATCTTCCTCAAAACAGCCACCATACCTATCTATTATGGCCTTTCGATAGCCATTCTGAGATATACTGCCATGCAACTTCCACCATCATCATCATGACATACATTACTTTTGTCATATTGCCATTGCATGATCATGTAGTTGACATCGTATTTGTGGCAAAGCCACCATGCATTATTTTTCATACATGTCACTCTTGATTCATTGCACCATCCCGGTACACCGCCGGAGGCATTCATATAGAGTCATATCTTGTTCTAGTTTCGAGTTGTAATCCTTATGTTGTAATCAATAGAAGTGTGATGATCATCATTATTAGAGCATTGCCCAAATAAAATAAAATAAAAGAGAAAGGCCAAAAAAAAGAAAGGCCCAAATAAAAAAAAGAAAGGCCCAAAAAAAGGCAATGCTACTATCTCTTTTTCCACACTTGTGCTTCAAAGTAGCACCTTGTTCTTCATGTAGTGAGTCTCATATATTGTGCTTCAAAGTAGCACCTTGTTCTTCATGTAGTGAGTCTCATAAGTTGTCTTTTTTATACTAGTGGGAATTTTTTATTATAGAACTTGGCTTGTATATTCCTACGATGGGCTTCCTCAAATGCCCTAGGTCTTCATGAGCAAGCAAGTTGGATGCACACCCACTAGTTTTCTTTTGTTGAGCATTCATAGCTCTAGTGCATCCGTTGCATGGCAATCCCTACTCCTCATGTTGACATCAATTGATGGGCATCTCCATAGCCCGTTGATTATCCTCGTCAATATGAGACTTTCTCCTTTTTGTCTTCTCTACACAATCCCCATCAACATATTCTATTCCACCCATAGTGCTATATCCATGGCTCACGCTCATGTATTGCGTGAAGGTTGAAAAAGTTTGAGATTATTTAAGTATGAAACAATTGCTTGGCTTGTCATCGGGAGTATAGAAGTTGGGAACATCTTTGTGTGACGAAAATCAAGCATAGCCTAACTATATGATTTTGTAAGGATGAACTTTCTTTTGCCATGTTATTTTGAGAAGACATGATTGTTTTGATAAGTATGCTTGAAGTATTATTATCTTTATGTCAATATGGACTTTTGTCTTGAACCTTTCGGATCTGAATATTCATGCCACAATTAAGGAGATTTACATTGAAATTATGCCAAAGTATCACTCCGCATCAAAAATTCTTTTTTATCATTTACCTACTCGAGGACGAGCAGGAGTTAAGCTTGGGGATGCTTGATACGTCTCCAACGTATCTATAATTTTTTGATTGCTCCATGCTACTTTATCTACTGTTTTACGCAATATTGGGCTTTATTATCTACTTTTATATTATTTTTGGGACTAACCTATTAACCGGAGGCCCAGCCCAGATTTGTTGTTTTATGCCTATTTCAGTGTTTCGAGGAAAAGGAATATCAGACGGAGTCAAAACGGAAAGAAATCAACTGGAGAAGTTATTTTTGGAAGGAAAGCAACCCAGGGAACTTGTAGTGCACGTCAGGGGAGATACAGACGCGCCCCCTGCCTCGTGGGGCCCCCGTAGCTCCTCTGACGTAACCCCTGCACCCATATATACCTACGTACCCTAAAACTTCTAGAACAGAAGATAGATCAGGAGTTCCGCCACCGCAAGCCTCTATAGCCACCAAAAACCAATCGGGACCCTGTTCCGGCACCCTGCCGGAGGGGGATCCCATCACCGGAGGCCATCTTCATCATCCCGGCGCTATCCATGATGAGGAGGGAGTAGTTCACCCTCGGGGCTGAGGGTATGTACCAGTAGCTATGTGTTTGATCTCTCTCTCTCTCGTGTTCTCTCTCGTGTTCCTCTATGGCACGATCTTGATGTATCCCGAGCTTTGCTATTGTAGTTGGATCTTATGATGTTTCTCCCCCTCTACTCTCTTGTGATGAATTGAGTTTCCCCCTTTGAAGTTATATTATCGGATTGAGTCTTTATGAGAACACTAGATGTATGTCTTGCCGTGATTATCTGTGGTGACAATGGGATATCATGTGCCACTTGATGTATGTTTTGGTGACCAACTTACGGGTTCCACCCATGAACCTATGCATAGGGGTTGGCACATGTTCTTGACTCTCCGGTAGTAGCTTTGGGGCACTCTTTGAAGTACTTTTATGTTGGTTGGATAAATCTGAGATTGTGTCATGCATATCGTATAATCATGCCCACGGATACTTGAGGTGACAATGGAGTATCTAGGTGACATTAGGGTTTTGGTTGATTTGTGTCTTAAGGTGTTATTCTAGTATGAACTCTATGATGGATTGAGCGGAAAGAATAGCTTTATGTTATTTTAGTACGAAGTCTTGAATAGATAGAACAGAAAAGATAACTTTGAGGTGGTTTCGTACCCTACCATAATCTCTATGTTTGTTCTCCGCTATTAGTGGCTTTGGAGTGACTCTTTGTTGCATGTTGAGGGCTTGTTATATGATCTATTTATGTTATTATTGTTGAGAGAACTTGCACTAGTGAAAGTATGAACCCTAGGCCTTATTTCCTACCATTGCAATACCGTTTATGCTCACTTTTACCACTTGTTACCTTGCTGTTTTTATTATTTCAGATTACAATTACCTTTATCTACTATCTATTTTGCACTTGTATCACCATCTCTTCGCTGAACTAGTGCACCTATACAATTTGCCATTGTATTGGGTGTGTTGGGGACACAAGAGACTCTTTGTTATTTGGTTGCAGGGTTGTTTGAGAGAGACCATCTTCATCCTACGCCTCCTATGGATTGATAAACCTTAGGTCATCCACTTGAGGGAAATTTGCTACTGTCCTACAAACCTGTGCACTTGCAGGCCCAACAACATCTACAAGAAGAAGGTTGTATAGTAGACATCAATTGCTTGAGCCTCGTGGGCATATATATAGGAGTACATTGTCATCTTGGAGTACAAGGCAAGCCAGAACATTTCCTAGTCTATCCTATATTTCCAATCTAACAATGATACCCCATGGCCCAGCGTGCGACAACCTGGACCCAACTGGTTCGTTCTGTGTCCAGCCCGACCCATTTCGAGCGCAAACATGCGCCTGGTTTGGGTCCAGGCGGACAGCAAACGGACGCGTCGCTCGTCCGCGTAGGGGCAGCCTGGCAGGCGGCCACCTACCTCCCCCGCCCAACATAAATGTGCACGCACGATAGGCCCCACCTGTCTTCCGCCCAGGCGAGCGCTCGCCGTCCTTCTTAAATTAGAAGCCGTGGACCGGTCGTAGTCCACACACCCACTCCAGTCCGTGCTGCCTCCTCCAAACCCGACACTCCCCAAAGCCTAGCTCTTCCTCTCCCTCGAGCTCGACGGCCGGTCGCTAGGTAGCCATGAGGTGGTGGAACACCAGCCGCAAGGGGGCGCACGACCAGGAGGTTGGCTCGTCCTCGGGCCGCCGCCGCCGCGACATCAAAGAAGAGGCTGCACCACCACTACGGCACACCCCATGGTGGGCCCCCACACTGCCTGCATTAGCCCTCGCCCCTACGGCTGCCGACGAGCGCGACCAGCATTACATCCACGCGGATGTTTGCCGACGTTACTGGGAGACGAGGATGCCACTCCCCTGGAGCGATGTCCACCTCCCCAATAACTAGCATCTATCTGTGGGTCAGGTGCCGATCCCGCTGGTCCCGATGAGTGGTTGTGCCGGCCGCGAGGAGATAGAATGCCGCCACCGCCTCCTGTCGGACAACCTCTACTACGACCCCGACTCCGTCCTCTTGGACACGTGGTTTTATGAGAACGACATGCGGCGCACGTCCTTCTTCACTGACACCTCATCGGGGCTGCGACGGCCATGAGAGCACCGTGCACGTGCTCTGAGCCCTCCCCACGTGCGCGGGCGTATGCGGGTGCACGGCCTCACGCCGACGCCGTCGCCGTCGCCTTCGCCCACTCTGTCGCCACCACCACCTCCTTGCATGAAAGAGGAGGAGGAGGAGGCCCGACTCCTTCAACGTGTCATGGATGACTCCACCCACACGCACGATGAGCGCCAACGGAGAGCCTGATGACCATGATTGCCCTCTCTGTGGCCGGCGACGTGGCCGTGCCGGAGCTGGAGATGAGGGAGGAGGTGAAGGAGGAGGTGCTAGAGGAGCAGCCCGTCGCTGCATTCCACCCGGGCCTGATGGGCCAGGGGTGTAGCTGGTCGTGGACGGCCGGCGACATGGCCGACGCCGTGGAGACCGTGAACCGGTGCCCTACGTCGCCGCGGTCACCGGAGCGCTAGGAGTCGCCATGTGGAGATCGTGTAGAAAAAAATCTCCATGGTTCTTTAATACTGCCACAATTACCAACTTGAGTTATTGACAAAAATAACGTGCATAATAACTTGACTTATCTTGCAAAATATTTGCTTTCAGTTGAATTCACCACGCATGTTGCCTGCCTCATCATAATGTTAACCACTAACCTGTTGTATGCTTGATCAAATATTAGTGAATAATTTTTGAAGATTAGCCTTGAGACAAATTCCAGATGTTTCCCTAACATGTACGACTTCAACTAATCATTCAATGACAAACCCATGCTTGCTAAGGTATCTCACAAGAATTGTCATTCGCTCTTCGTCGGACATGTCGGTAGCCTCATCGATCAACAAACTAAACACATTACCTCATCGATCCGACGAAGCTGTTTAATAATATATTTTAAAGAAGAATATTTTAACAACTTCCAAATATTTTCTGAAAATGTGAAAATGCGTTTTTTTTCAAAAATTTGAACATTTTTGAAATTTGCAAACAATTTATGGAAATGCGAACATTGTTATGGACATTTGAACTTGTTTCAAAAAACACGAACATTTTAATAACTTGTGAACAATTTTTGAAAAACATTAACACATTTTGAAAGTTTCAATTTTTTGATAAACATGAATAATTTTTGGAAAATGAACAAAAATATAAATTTTGCAACATATTTTGAAACTTGCAACTTCACAAAAAAGAATCAAAAATAACAAAAAAGAGAATAAAATGAAAAAGGAGATGACTTTTAGAAAATATAAAACTTAAAAGGTCAGGGAAACTAGTGAAGAAAAGATAAAAAAATAAAAAACAAGAAGGAAACAAAAAAAATGTATGCTAGCTACTTTGGCCCACTCATTTGTGGTTTACTCACTATCAAGGGTGTACTTGAACCTGGTACATAAAAAGGTTGGACCCCCAGTTCGAGTCGAGTGTGGACTCACAAGTGTGAGTAAAAAGGTTGGGTCCCAGTTACGAGTCGAGTTTAGACTTGCAACTCAGACGAAAAAAGGTTGGGCCTCCGTTGCTAGTCGAAAGTGAACTTTCAACTGGGATAAGAAAAATGTCAAACCCCAATTGCGAGTCAAAGCTGGATTTGCAACTGGGACAAAAAAATCTTGGGCCCCAGTTACAAGTCGAGGGTGGACTTGCGAATAAGACTAAAAATCTTGAGTCCCAGGTGAGAGTCGAGTGTGGACTTGCAATTCGGGCAAGAAAATTGGACTCCAGTTGCGAGCCGAGGGTGGACTTGCAACTAGGAAAAAATGGTTAGGCACCAGTTGTGAGTCGAAGGTGGACATGCAACTGGGACAAAAAAGGTTGGCCCCAGTTGCGAGTCGAGGGTGGACTTGCAATTTTGACTAAATTTTTTGAGCCCAAGTTGCGAGTCCTTAGTGAACTTGCAACTCGGGCAAAAAAGGTTGGACCCAGTTGCGAGACGAGGATGGACTTGCAACTTGAAAAAAAAGGTTGGGCCCCAATTGCAAGTCGAGGGTGCAGTGGCAATTGCGACTAAAAATCAGCCCCGGTTGCGAGTCGGGGTGGACATGTAATTGCAACTAAAAACCTCGAGCCCCTTGCAACTTGGGCAAAAAAGGTTGGGTTCTAGTTGCGAGTCGAGAGTGGACTTGCAAGGGGGACAAAAAAGAATGAGCTCCAGTTGTGAGTCTAGAGTGGACTTGCAATTTGGACAAAAAATATTAGGCCCCAGTTGCGAGTCGAGGGTGGACTTGCAACTGGGACAAAAAAAGGTCGGACCCCAGTTGCGAGTTGAGGGGGGACTTGCAACTAGGACGGAAAAAAAGCACAGGGCCGCAGTTACAAGCCGAGGGTGGGATTGCAACTGGGATAAGAAAAGGTAGGTCCCTAGTTACGACTCGAGGACCGAGTTGCAACTAGAAGAAAAAAAAGGTCGGGCCCTAGTTGCGAGTCGATGATGGACTTGCAAGTGGGACAAAAAAAGACCGGGCCGTAGTTCCGAGTCGTGGATGAACTTGTAACTAGGACAAAAAAAGCTTGAACTAGAGTTGCGAGTCGAAGGTGGATTTGCAACTGGGACAAAAAGGGATGGGCCCTAGTTACATGTCGAGGGGGACTTGTAGAGAAAAAATAGGTCGAGCCCGAGTTGTGAGTCAAGGGTGAACTTCTAACTCGGACATAAAATTGTTGGTCCTCAATTATGAGTCAAGGATGGATTTGCAACTACGATAAAGAAATAAATAAATTATGAGCCTAGTTTTATGTCAATGGTTGACTTGCAATTGAGACTACACAAAATTATGATATAAACAAAAACAAAAAAAATTAGAAAAGACATGTAACCTTCCAGAAAAATGCTACAATCTACAAAATAAACTCAATACACAAAACATAAAACTAGCCCACTAAACGTAGTCATGTCGGGCCTCACTGCTTCATAAGGGATCAACAAAAATACTTGACACAAAGACAACGAGCACGACTCAGAAGCACGTATATCTAACGGTATATAAGTTTGATGAGACATTTTTAACTTTCATCTAAAATCAGAACTAGCAAAGCCAATACAAAATGGGAGCTCAATTTACGCCGTGAAAACGACCCAACAAAAGATAGACACGTGAACAGACCGGTAGGTAGACAGTAGACGCAAGACACGACACGGGACTCACAAGACATAGTAACATGTGATCAAGATTTGCACGACATGTAAAGCGAACACATGACAATGAAAAAAGTTCATGAATTTAAAACAATAAATAAATAAATAAATTAAGTAATCAGAAAATAGAAAATGTAAATAAAAAACAAGAAAACATGAATATAAGATAGTGCATGATTTAAAACAAATAATAAAACATAAAAAAAAAAGAAAAAAAACGGAAACGAGAAAAAATGAAAAAGGTGCTCAGTTGAGTGTAGAAAAGACGAGAAGATGTAGCTGAATCACAGTGCATACATGGGAAAAAGAAAAGAAATATCGTCCGTGGCCAAAAAACAAAGGTGCGCAGAAACAATTGGCTCATGCCCAGACACGGTGGTAACTCTACATGCGGACAAGCGAGTAGGCCCTGAATCGACACGGAAGAAACATTTACGAGGACTATTTGTCAATTGCCCGAATCTTGTAGAAAATTTAATCAACGGTTTTGGATTTAGATGTGAGATAGTATATTACATCTAGATGTGAAATATAAATCTGTAATTATTATTATTTTTATTTAAAAGTATTGAAATCTTAGGCGAAAGACACAAAGAGACGTCAAGGTGTTCACCATCTATCATTACATCCAATCCATGCTGCAGGTATAATATAATATTGCAATACAATTTCACTATACATCTACTACACCAAGCCGAGAAACGAGCAAGGCTGGCCAATCTATCTCCGAGGACAGCGTGCTCAATCAGTCACCCTCTCTTTGCCTCTTGTCGCTGCGAAGGAGACAAATACCGAAGTTTTTCTCGTCGGCGGCCAGCGGCGCAGGACGAAGCAAGGATCATGAATCAAGGCGCGCCACCACTTACATGCCATGGCACAACGGAAGAGGGTGGCCACATCTCTGACGAGAACAAGGATCTCCAGGATCACCATGTCCGGTAGTGAGGCCGTCTTTCTTCGGTCGATGGAGGGGTCGGCTACGAGGCGGCGCAACTGCTTGGACGAAATCTTGCAGCGGTAGAGTGTGGCCACGTCGTTGACACGCGCGAGAATATCAATGACCATGTCATCCGAGATTGCCGTGGTTGCGGTCGCCTCCATCTTTCCTTTATTCAAGGCTGCTGCAGTGGGAGCAATGCCAATGTGGGCGCGATCGGCTATTCGAGAAGTTATCCTTACGGCCAGCCGGCCGGCCGGGTATATATAATCAATCGATTGCCCTTCATAGAAGCATATGCCTGTACGAGCCGGACTCAGTGCTCATCCAATCTGAATACATGCTCATTGATTGTTTCTTTCCTAATTCCTACACCGTAGTCGTGCAAAAAAGATTCCTACACCGTAAATCCTAATTCATTTATATCTATATTTATATCTATATCTATACCTACTATTAAAGGAAGATGATATTCTTGGTTTGGTCCCGCTTTGTTTGGTCCCGCTTTAATTAACTATTTGGTTTCGTTATTTGCCACCCGTTTTGGCCCAACGAAGAAAGCCCACCCGGCGGCGCATTGTGGCCCAACTCCGAAGAACTGGCAAAAAGTAAAATTGCCGCTAGGAGGGTTCGATCTCATGACCTACCAACCGGCCATGCACATCCAGCTAGAGATATGAGGGGATTCTGTTTCTCCCGTTGCAACGCACGTGCCTTTTTGCTAGTATAGCTAAAGGCAACCGAAGACACTGGATCATCAAATTTTGTCGTGGAAGCTTCTGGTTCTGCTACCGTACAGAACCTGCCAGCGGGGTGTACTTTTTGCCCGAGTCGAAATCCTCACAACCTGAATTTATCTACAACTAATTTTAACTATTCTATGCCCAACTCCACTTCTGGCCCGGCCTACTATCTAGCACCGGCTCATCCACATCCGTCCCTCCACGGGCACCGCCAAGCCTCCGGTCTACTGCTCCCACGACCACGAGATCCCAGCGATGTTCTCCGGCCGCCGCCCCTGATCCCTGTCCACTTCTACGGGCATGTATTGTCAGTTTTATCTCAGTGTGTTGCATTTGGACTGGTTTAGAGAATAAGCTGGCCTAGATTCTGGTGGTCTTCTCGGCGATAGACATCACACTTATACTTCGGTACACCCTCTAAGCACATCCATGACTGAGATTAACTCATACCCTTTCATAACAATGGGTAGGATGGTCTTCGCTGAAGAGACGTCGTATGCGCGCTACATGACAATCGGCGTCCAGCGTGATTCGAACTCAAAACGACAATGCAATAAACAATAGTGGTAACCAATAAGACACTTTATTTGTTGTGGCTATTATACTCCCTCCAGCCATTCCTATTGGGCGCGTGCGGTAATGGTAAACTTATGGGGAGGATTTTTACAGACTTCATAGCATAGCAAATATGGGGATTACGATTGGGTTTAAGGGGTGGGAAGGGGCCCACCATTCCTGAGAATAGGGGGGTAGGCGCTAGTTTGATGAGAGCAACTAGTTGACGAGCGCTCTTTGGGAGCCTCGCAACGATTAGTGCCACTTGACGCGCTCTCAGTCGTCCAACACGTGTCGCGCTTTCACGAGAGGCACGGTTTTTTTTTCTGCGAGAGGCACGGTTTTCCTTCCGCGAGAGGCACAGTTGTGCTTTCACGAGAGGCTGCCCGTGCCTCTCGAAAATGAATAAAACATGTTTTCTATTATTTTTTTGCTTCCGCGAGTGGCACGATTTTGTTTCGCGAGAGGCACGGTTGTGATTTCGCGAGAGACACAGCCGTGCCTCTCGGAAAGGGAAAAAACAGAAATTTTTTCCTTCTGCGAGAGGCATGGTTTTTTGCTTTCGCGAGAGCCACGGTTATCCTTCACGAGAGGCACGGCCGAGCATCTCGGAAACAAAAAAAACGCGTTTTTAATTTTTTTTTCCTTCCGCGAGAGGCACGGTTTTTCTTTTGCGAGAGGCACGGTTGTGATATCCTGAGAATCATTGCCGTGCCTCTCGGAAAGGAAGAAAAAACAGAATTTTTCCCCTTCCACGAGAGGCACGGTTTTGCTTCCGTGAAAGGCACGATTATGCTTTCATGAGAAGCACGGTTATGCTTTCATGAGAAGCACGACCGTGCCTCTCAAGAACGGGAAAAACATGTTTCTGTTTTTTCCCCTCCCTGAGAGGCACAATTTTGCTTTCACGAGAATCACGGTTGTGATCGCGAGAGGCACGACTGTCCCACTTTCGGGAAGGGAAAAACCGTGCTCATTGTTCGGTTTTTTCGTTCGGTTTTTTGGCTGGTTTCTTTCGTGCAAAAAAAATCATCAGAACCTATCAACATGGGATCTGTTTTGAAGATCTCGACGAGGGAAATCCAACAGTGAAAATGGCTCGAGACTAGACGCACGGTTTAAGAAATAAAATGTTTTTAATAAACGGATGTACCAAAAAAGGAAAAACTCCAAGTTTGTGACAAGTGGCGCACATGTAGCATGCCACTTGTCACAACCTGGGAAATGTGGGAGTGATCTTTGCAAGGAGTCCTTAATTACTACTCCTTCCATTCTAAAGTTAGTATAAAATTGAGTCATCTATTTTGGAACGGAGGGTGTACAACTTTGTAGTTTGCTTAGACTAGCCAAAGTGGGAGTAAATTCAACAGTAATATCGAGTCCAACTTAGCAAATTTACTATGTGGCAATGAGTTAATGAGGAGAGAGGTTGTTTGAGTAACTTAGTTACATCACATGTCCCAATGCAAATGAGTCTATAACCTAACAAATAAAGTTTTGCATGACACCATACTTATGTTACTACCCACTATGTACTCCCTCCGTCCGGGTTTATTAGCCCTCTCAGCATCACAAGCATGTCCCCTTTTATAAGTCCCCGTTTGGGAAAGGTGCATGCATGCAACCATTTCATTGGTTGCATTGAAAGCTATTGTTGTTGGTGCCATGGCTGGAAAATTAATACATTTCATGTGTGCTTTTTTATTGGATGCATGCATGTGAGAGAGTGCATTTGGAGTGGAATGGAAGAATTAATATGAGCAAATTACTATGTGTCTTGGTATAAGAGAAATTGTCTTTAGGCATAATAAACCCGGACGGAGGGAGTAGGTTGTAATATAGTCTAAGAATATGTGTATATTACTAGTGTATGTTACTCACCACTGTGGCTAGCCTTAAATGAAACAACCCCATATTAGTCCCGTAAAAATCTCGTGAGTCTAGCATCACTAGTAGAAAACAGGGCATTTGTCCCGGTTCGTAAGGGCCGAACCGGGACTAATGGGTCGTTACTAATACCTCCCTCTTTAGTCCCGGTTCTTACACGAACCGGGACAGATGGGCATCCATGTGGCCGCTGCGGGCAGCCCAGGAAGGGGTCCTTTGGTCCCGGTTGGTGACATGAACCAGGACCAAAAGGCTTCCACGCGCCAGCAGCTGGCTGGAGCTGAGGTTTTTTTTTTAAAAAAAGTGGCTGGTTTAGGGGTTTTGGGGGTTATTTTTAGGTTGTTATTAGCTAGCTAATAGAGAGAAGTGTCCTCTCTTATATCTTCGTCCTTGGTTTACCAACGCTACTGCTATGTTCATTTCACCCGCATATATATAATAACTCATGCATGCTCGCATCATACATCATCATATATACTAACAAGTCCTACTAATCATGCATCATCATACAACTTCTACTCGTTATTAATAGTAAGTCATACGATCCTCATCCTCATAGTCATCGAACCCAACCCTACGTAATTGTTCTTTGCACATGATCATCAGTATCAGGTAGGACCTAAACACTCTTAAGGTAAAATAGGATAAAACAATATAGACCCTAACTCTCCATTATGAATAATGGAGATCATCATGTCTCCAATTCTTGCGCTTCGCTTCCTTTTGCTTCCAAGAAGCTCCTTACGAATGTCCATACATTTTTTCCATTCTTTGATTGTCATGTCTCCATTAATTTTAAAAATCCGGTATGGACAGTTGAGATTCGTAGGACGACCTGGTTGTATGTTCAAAACATGAAGGCTACCGTGCATATACATCAGATGAGGCACACAATCATTCGAGATTATCTGTTGAAAAACATAGTAATAACTTCGTAGTTAGCAAATGATGTACTAGTTTTAGAAGTATGCAAAAAGATGCACGGATGTCATAATAGTTAAAAATCTTACTAGGGTATCTCCTTGGTAGTTACCGTAGTTCAACACGTGCACTAGTGGCACGTATTGACCATAATGTTGAGGAGTTTGATTGTAGACATTGCAATTCTCAAGATCAGTATAAAATGCGATCAGATGATTTTTCTCCTTATAAGTTAATTCGAAGCCATCGGTGCAGTGGGTTTTGTCTACCATCTTCCGCACATTCTTTGAAGAATGAAAATAAGTTGTCAATGGAAATAAGCTGTCAACTATTTTGAAATAAACAATATAAATTATTTAATAACTATGTTAAGCTCACATAGGGGAAGAATTGGAGGTGTATCCACAAGGACCCAAATCTCCATATTGTCTTCTCGATTGTAGGATCACCAAGATCCATGGTGACAAGCGTACCCTCATCAAAACCATACATCTTGCAAAGTGCTACCCAATTTTTGCAACCAAAATGGGTTACACTCTCAGCATTGTACAACTTTACTTGAAAATCCACACCATGATGGGTCCTTAGGAGAATTGTTTTGGTTTCCATACTTTCATGGTCTTCAAAACCCATCCTCTCCAAGACATAGCGTCTTGCATAGCATGGGATAAGCTAGTCGAATTGAAAAAGATGAAAAATACACGTTAAAATAGTTGAAGTCGTGCTTAATTACGAAAAAAACTATTGTCGTTGTTGTGTACCGTATGAACATCGAAGGTCTCCTCGAGCTTAATGCTGAAGCACCGATCTTCGTCCAGACAATGAACCTGTCGCACATACCTCGGTCGTCATGGCACCAATCGCACTCCCCCAGGCGGTTTTCATCGTCCGTGTATGACATTTCCGGCCTATGTTCATAATTTAAATATTAAACTTGTACAATTAAATATATGTACTAAAAACCTAAATTAATCATTATTATTAAGAGTCTACATGTAGTAATGAAGCCGAGACCCAAGTTTATTCGGGTATTGTGGACTTCAGATTTGGAGTACCACTACTCTGTCAAAATGTTTCATCATGTACTTAAAACAGTTAATTGATCAAACATTGAGTATCATTTAACTGGAATTAACTGATGCAAGTCCAAGAAGGATTGGCCGGTGCTGCCGTCTGGTGTCTAGTTCGATCCCATAGTCGAAGCAGCGTCATGTTCATCGAGAAGGGTCTGGCGTACAGCAAAACGGAGGAACGAACTTGTGTTTGAGTGCCTACGGTCGAAACGGCGTCCTATTGATCGGGAGGGGTGTGGCGTACCGCAAAATGGAGGAAACGAACTTGTGTTGGAGTGCCTATGGTCGAAACGGGGTCCTTTTCATCGGGAGGGGTGTGGTGTACCGCAAAACGGGACTCCACGGGTTGCTGTTCATCCATCATCGATTTCCTCCAGCCTCCACCTGCTACTGTTCATTCACCGTCAACTTTATCCTATCTCCACTAGTTACTGTTCATCCATGGGGTCCTGTTCATCCAGCCTTCACTGGCTACTGTTCGACCAGCCCTCCACAGGGTCCCTCCACCGGTTATTATTCATCCACCCCACCTCCTCGATCGGGGTCCTGTTCATCCAGCGACAACAACCTCTACTACCATGGGATCCTGTTCATCCAACCCTCATTGAGAACTGTTCATCCAACCCTCATCAGGGACTGTTCATCAAGAGGTAGCTTCGATCGGCTTCAGTTAGCAGCAGTAGAGAAGGAATCACTTGGGTTCAGTTAACAGGAAAGAATCGATCGGCCTTCAGTAACGTAGCTAGTGCAATCACTCGGGTTCGGTTAGAGCACAACACCTCGCTCGGGTTTAGTTAGAGCGCAACGCCTCGCACACGTGTGCGTACATGTACAGCGAAATGCGCAAAACTCCGTGCATCGCCGACCACCCACCGTAACTGGGAACTCCCCGAAAAATTTCCGCGCCCTTGCTTCTACCACTATTTTTTTCGTCATGGACGGCCCAAAGAATATCATGCAGGTGCGTCTCCGGCCCGCCCTGGATGAAAAACCTATTTTCTGTCAAGATTTTTTGTCATAAAAGTAGGAGCCTACCACATCTATGATGATACCGGGTTTTGTCACAATTATCGTCATACAAGTGTCATAAGCATGACAGGAAAAAAATCGTTCAGCCCAAAATGTCACGGATGTGTCTTTTTTTTTAGAGCTTGAACTGGTCTGGAGTCGAGCTGCCGCCCGCTAAAGGCCGGCAGACGGCGACGGAATAGCGGGAGCTGCAGCGTACAACATCAGTAGCAGCTCCACTCCGTGCGCAGCAGGAGCAGCAGCTCCGCGGCGTGCAACAGCCGGCACACCCTCAAGCACTGCCGCCAGAGCAAGGCCAGCCGATGTGCACGGGTCCTTTCGTCGGCTCGAGCGACAAGCTTGCCCGCGGGAACGGATTTCTTTTTATACTATTTGGCAGGGACACGATTAATTTTTTATAGAAAATTACAGGGACCCTATTGCTTTCATTTTTTAGGTGTTGATTGCCTATTAAAAATATGTGGGGCTCACCTGTCATAACTAGTCAACGGTCAACCCGATGAGTGGACCGAGCTATCATAAATCCAATTAATACTTAACGGTTGAGCCGCTTCGGTTTTTGTGATCAACCAAGCAATTTTGTGGTAGTGTTTTGAGAAATCAAATAAAGTGGAATAGTTTGTTAACCCTAACCCATATTGCGGTAGTTATTTGGTATTTACTTGTCGTCCTCCCAAGCTGCCAAGCCCCTCGATGTTATTTTCCTTTCTTTTTATACAGTCCAATAGAAAATAGAAGGAACAAGAGAAACATATAGTTCAATCAAATAATCACGACATCATCCTAGGACTAGCTCCACTTAAGTTTATCCATCAAATCAAGTCAAGGCCCTCACACAGAAAATTATTGGCTCATGCACGCGCTACATTACTTGGATGTAATAGAAATATTGCTAAGGAACAAACATGTGACTAACTGTCGTGCCCCGTCCAACGCTGCCGCATCCCTGCCCACCCCGCCCTAGCCCGCGCCATCAGGCAAAGTCTCACCCTGCCTTGGCAACCGTCAAATTGCCAACATCATTAAGTCCTCGTACTCCATAGCCTCTTGCCGCAATGTGCACCGCCGCTCACCATTGTTGCTCAGGGTGGACGCCATGAGCGGGCTTTTCGGTCAGCTCGTGGCCCACCAAAGACCAGACGGATTGGTCGTGGCTCGCTCAAGAAAATGAAAAAAAAAGTCCTATTAGACCAGGACTCATAGGAGAACTTGTGAGACCGTACCGGATGAGCCACACGTGGCCTCGACAATCTCAAAGCATCGTAATCCCACTTTACGTCTTCTCAAAATCCCAAACAGTTGATTCCCGATTCTAACACGGGCATGGGTTAGGTCTTATGTTCCATCGCGTTTATGGTGGCCATGCCGAAAGGACTCGACAGCCTCCTGTTGGGAACAAGCCTTGACGGGGCACGATGCGACGACCCGTGTTAGTGCGCTATATCGGGTCCACGGGCTGGGTCACGGCCATGCGTAAATGTGTCGCGTGTGTGCATTGCTGGTGGAGCCGGGCACGGGTGTGTGGCCATGCCGGTCCGTACGTGCGTGTGAGTGTGTGTGCGCTCGTGGTGATAGCTAGGCAGTAGCATGTGTGAGTGCGCGTTCGATCAGAGCTGTCCGCGTCCAGCGCGTTTGTGCGCGTCGTGCGCAAGGACGAGCGGATGGCCCGCGTTCAGCAGCCAAGCGTGGGCTCTGTGTAGCTGCCTGGGCTACAAAGCCGGCTGGGTTGAGTTGTGTTTGTAGTGCAGTTGGTTAGTTCCCGCCAAAGAAAAAGCGGTTTGTTGCCCAGGCGTCCGTGCGCCGAAAACAGCCAAATGGCATGACGCACCGACGACCTATCGTCCATGGCCTCGCCGGAGGAGCTCGTCACCGGCGACTTGTCCGGCGGCTCGTCCATGTCCTATGCATGACACGCTGTTGTCCCGGAGGACGGGAGTACAGGACGTTCATGGCGGCCGTGCGCCAAGGCATCGTCGCGGACGGCCGGACTAAATCGCCGTTGACAGCATCCGCTCGCCAACACGGCAGCCGTACAACTCCTTGCCACTGTACTCGCTTGCCCCAGAGCTAGTCGTCACGACGAGACGACTGATCGTCCATGGTGGCCGCAAACCACGATTGCTGGATGGCCGGACTCCCAGATCATGCCGCCCGCACGCCAAGACGTCGAGGCCCTTCGGCATGGCCGCTGTAGACGCGAGGAAAATAAGAAAACCCTAATCATGCGTACCTGTTAGAGCGAAGTATTGTACGTGTGGTTTTGGAATCGGGAATCAGCTGTTGGGAACTAGACTGAGGATAGACGTGAAGTTGGATTAGGGTGCTTTGAGATTGTCGAGGCCATGTGTCGCTCATTCTGTAGGGTATCACAAGCTCACCCGTGATGGTTAAACCTTATTCCCTTCCCATATTGTTTCCTCTCCTACGGTGGTTTAGACAGATCAAACGGTGGCAGTCAGGGCAGCATCGGCGGCAGGCTGAGAATGGTGTTGGAAGCTGGGCCTGACGTATAAATTTCCATGTTTGGTGGAGCGCGATGAATCGGTCGAGGTGTGGGTGTGTGACGGATGGGAGAAATCCTTGCCGGCTTGGCCGGCATCGATGCGGCCACGCCCGTGGGCACCTTGTTACTTCCTGAAGGGCGTCGGGTATCCCCTCACCCACACCCGTCCGCGTACCGGGGGAAATCTTAGAACCAGTCTGGGCACCAGCGTCGTCATCGACGCATTCCTTCCTGAAGGTGTTGCTTGGTATGTAGTGGTCCGGAGTGCTAGGTGTGTGGTGGAAATCTTCGGATGGTGCAACGGTTGCGGATCATCATCCTTTTCGTCGATCCGACTCTATTGTCATTCTTTTCTTTTACTTTCTATTTATTTTCTCTTGAGTGTACTTGTGTTTTAGCCCCAGCATTGAGATCTCTGTTGTGTTGGGTGGTTGCTTTATCAATTTAGCGGGGGCGAAAGCCTATTTTGAGTGGTCTCTCTCTTGGAATAACATGTGTCGGCATCGAAACAATACCACAACCCCCTTCTCCCTCTCTCTATGTCTTCCAAACCCTAGAGATCAGTTGATTTATTGGGATCGGACATGCGTGCCAAGTTCCTGACATGGGCATCAAGGTTTGATCCGGCAGCGAAGAGGAATCTATACAGTAAGAAAGAGGCACCCATGGGTGCACATAGCAAGACCACCCATTGGCGACCATCCATAATGGACGCAACCAAGACACTCCGCCTCATTACCGTTGCAACACGTCAACCACCAAGGTTTTATCAGGTCGGTGTCAACTTCGGGAACGAAACCTAACAGGATTGTTCCTCCAAAAAAATTTAGAGAACCTTCCTCCATTCTTTGATCCAACTTCAGGAATGCAAACGAACAGTTTTGTCAGTTCTTCATGATGAAATAAGCCGTCTCACCAATTGTCTCAATATCACGCTTCAAGAAGGCTCATATCAATTAGAGAATTCGTTATTTGGCTCTTTCTTAAATATTGCTTCCCTTTCTGACCGAAAAAACTTTTTTCTTCCATGTTTGACACTTAAACTTCATTTCCTTCCCTATGTGACACTTTCATCCATTTTTTTCATCTGGCGATGTTAAATGGTATGTAGAAAAAGACAATTTTGCCGCTCGTTGTAATATGTCAGAAAAAATGACGTGAACATGAATGGATGAAAGTGGTGCACGTTGGAGAGCCCACGTTCAAATATACATATCCACCACGGCCCAACCAGATTTGTTTCAGCTCCAACACATTCTAAAGAATCTGCCGTCATTGTTTCACTCATAATATAATTATTATTATTCTTTTCCTGCAATATTTTTTATGATTATACATATAGTACTGTTTTTTGTTTGTTTATTCAACAATGACAATATATATACATACACACACACACACACACACACACACACACACACACACACACACACACACACACACACATATATATATATATATATATATATATATATATATATATATATAGGGTCGCGCTATTCGTCACCCTGGGTGACAAATTGTTATTCTTCACACCAGCCAAACCACACGCTACACGGAAGAAACGAAAGAAACGGAGTTCGGCGCGTAAATTTACCTCACGTATGCCCCTATGCCAAAAGGATGGCAGGACATTTTACTTTTCTTTTGGCATATGGAAAGAACCGTAAGACTTGCGAGGTAAATTTACCTCATACGCATCTATACTGCTAAAATAATTGGGATAAGACCAGATCGTGGGAGGGCTCTGCCATTTTCCGAACGATCCCGACCAGTTTCGCACGCAGCCGCGGCGGTTCCCCTTCTCCGGAGGCCAGCGGAGCTGTTCACTCTGTCCCTGCGGCCGCGAACCTGCTCCGATCCGGTGGATTTGCAGAAGAAGAGAGGTCGTCCCACCGGCGAGATCGAGTTCAACGGAAGCAACGGCGTCAAGTCTGACCTCGACCTCAGTGCCAAGGCGCTCGGTCGTGTCGACGCGCTCCGCGAGCTCGGGGACTGTATTTCTCTCCTCTCGCACCCCTCACCTCGCTGATTGAAAGGAACGCGAGATTTCACCGGCCATTGAGTCATCATGGTCTATGCATCATCGACCTCCTCTTAAGTTTGGTCGCTCCTCCTACTTCATGCGCCTATGAGCTCGAGGTCTGCCCCTTGCCTCTCTCAAGCTTGGACGATTCCATTCCCAGGTGATATTTCTACCAATTTTGGATATACTAAAGCTTTTTTGTTATGTCAAGAGGGCATCTTTGTGTGTGACGAGATTGCTATCTTTATGATGGGGCAATTACTTCTCAAGGAATTACTCGAGCCTGTTGTAATGGGAGCATAATGAAATTCGCATGTTATGTGAAATTAAAATGCTTATGCTAAGGTTTGGTAATACCAGAATCTGTCCTGCTGCGCGTGCCACAATGCTAGCATGGCTGCAACCTCAGCATCTAGCTACTTGCAGATATTCTTCAGCTTGTAGCTTGGGTACTGCTAAATGTTAATTTGGTTGGCTAAGTTCTTCTATTGTTTCCTGATTTTCATGGGGATACCAATATCCAATTCAAGAAGAAAGGTATTCGTCTCCAACTAGTGTTCTTTCTTGATGTTGTTCCCGTAAATTTGTTCAGTTCAATCTTTTTGTTGTAGGGATCCAGGTGAGGCCTCACTATATAAGTAAACTCTAGTTACTGTCATCAATGATGATGAACTCCATCAAAGCACACTATTTTTTCCTCTACAGAATTCTCCTTCTGTAAATCGAGTTTAGTTATATAGCCTGATTGCCTTGTCAGACTCAATGAATTGTCCTTATCGTTTTTTGGAAGGTATGGAGAATCTTTTTGTTCTAGAATATAGCAAATCTCACTGTAAATACACTTGGATTGTTCAGAAAGGTTTTTCTTCTGTTATTCAGAGTCATACCTGCAGCTAGTAGCTCTTTCAAACATTATTATAATGTTTCTACTTAATGTAGATTCTGGAGGTGCTGCTAAATTTTCCTGCTAGAGATACAAGAAATTATTTTGGGGAATTATGTCTGTTTAGAATGCATATGTGACTTTCCTATCATCTAGATATAGATTTAAAGTAGATATACCTCATGTTCGAGTTGATGTAAAATACTTCACGTACTTCTTGCAGAGTTTCCTATCAATTTGAGATGCTTGTGTACCACCATTGATTTTCATAAAAAAAATAGGAAAAATGTCATTAATTTTCAGTTAGAAATTATATCACCAAAGGCATCCCAGGCATGCCACTGTCCAGAATTGAAAGAAGATGATAAGTTGTTAGTCCTCAAAAATTTTATTAATGAATTTCCACAATTAGTTATGCATATTAGCAGCTGCTTCAGTTTTCTTGTTTTCTTTTACAATCTGCAAGGAACTCAAAAGACAGTTGTATATTTGCTCACCTGCATCCTAGCCCATATCTTGTTTAGGCAATACATAATGGAATAACTTGCAGTTTCTGCATAGGTTTGGATAGAAATTCAAGTACATTTGTTGAAGACTAAAAGCTTATTAATCAATTGGATGCTGAATTTTTTAGTTCAGAAATAGCTAGCTCTCTCCCTGCAAAAGAAAATGAAGCAGTTAGCTCTCATATGAACGTGTATTTATATCTTCCGGCTTTGTTATGCATTGATCTAACTAGAAGCTTCATTTAGTTGGCTGACCATTGCCTTCAGTTTGAGATTTATGATGATACTACTTATTCTATACAGATAAAAGAAATCTATGTGCATACGGGTATTTGCAGTTTTTTACCTTAAATATTACTTTCCTTTTTAACCTTAAAATTCAGTACTTAGTATACTCCTTATTCCTTGTTTTCCGTTGGGTTGTTGTCTTCAGAATACTATTTTATAGAGTGTTGTCACTAGAGGAAATTTTAGTGGAAAACCCAATTCATTTCTTACTTTAGTTATCTATGTGTTGATTTCATGTTTGAAACTGTTGGGCGTTCAAATTACCAAAGCTTCAGATGTTTGACCCATCAGCTATGTGCTAGAGGGCTTTCATATACATGTTATTTAGCTTAAGATGAGATATGCATACGTTCATTGTAGGTGGCAACTTAATCAAGTAATTCAGTATGAACTAATAGAGCGCAGGGGGTTCTACAGATGCAGCAGCATCAAGGATTGTGTTGCGTGTAAGCACGTGGAGCAGTATTGCAGTAAAGCCGGGATGGTCATCTACTAAGAACGAGCGCAACCACAACCATGTGTAACTGCTCGACCGGTCAATGCTACCCGCGAATTCAGAAGCCTAACTGAAGCTGCCAATGCCATAAGAGATGAAGAACTCTGAATTTTTATGCCATGAATTGAACATGTCATTCAGCTCCTCTGTGGTTATTCAGTATGATACAAGATCTGAATGCGAGCAAAATTAGTAATAGGAAGGCAAATATTTCACCGCCATCTTTTTCATGATGTATAGTGAATACTTGATTGGGGTGCAAAACATTTGCCTTTTGAAATATTCTGTCGATAAAATTGATCCATGTGAATGCTTGTCAAATTTCCTTGTAGAAGTACCATTGGAAGTTTATTCTTCTAATTTGTGCGTGTTTTTCAACAGATAGTGATAGGCTTTTCAACAACTGTCTTTGTTGAGTGTATCCGAGAAAAATCTTGTTTATTTCTTTGTTTGGGATATTCTTCCTGTTTGTATCTTCCTCCAATATTTTGCCTGGTGGTTGTCTACCAGATCATCTTGTTGGCTATAGACCCCACACAATAAGATTTCTGATATGCTAATTCAGAATGCACTATTTCTTTGAATACTATCAATGCCAAGGAACTTTCTAAGTTCTCGTCTTCAGTGTTCTGCGCGAGTTAAGTTCCATCCATTCAATTTTGTGGCAGTATAGTACCTACAATATGATAGTATGCGTCTTGGTTCTTCTCTGACAGAAAAACTCGCTTATACAGGATTAGGAGGACAATATGTTGTATTAGATGAAGGATGTAGGAAGTCCTGTTTTTAGTGTACAAGAAAAGATGAAGGATGAAGTAAGTCGCAACCCAATGGTGTAGTGATCAAACTGTAGATGCTGACATGTTTTGTATTGAAAGGATCTAGTGTCTACAGGATCACATGGATGTTTCGAAAGCAGGTCTACGTACTTCTTCGATTATTACAAAGAATTCAAATATGTTATTGTTTCTCTGATTCCTTTCAAAAATAAAATATGAAATATTGTGTAATCTGGAAATAAAGAGAAAAGACTCTGAAATTCTCTGTTTCCAACGAAAAATAAGTAACACGTTGCAAGACAAAATAAGATCCAGTATATTAAGAAGTACAGTTCATGCATACACCAAAATCCATCCAAATAAAATCAGAAATTCTCTAAATTTTTAGTATACCACATACACCACTAGCACGCAAATAACTTAACTAATTCCTCTGAGCTGCAAAATATCTCAACTAATCAGGATGACCTCCAACTCACAGACCTCCAATCTGACCAAAGAATCACCATCGGCCCCAATATCAATCACCTCTTCTGTCCCGGTGGGATCATCTTTTGAATTCTTCCCTCCTGTAGTAGAGGGGTCATCTTTAGTCTCTTCACATATACACGCAGCAGGGTTGGCATAGAATTTGTCTTTTGTATGGAAATATGGAAAGAGCGCATTGAGGCTTGTATGGAAATATGGAATCAACTCATCTTTGCTTGCGAACTATCTAAGTATTGAGATGTGAAACTATTCATACATGTAAGTTTTGCATCGCTTGCAAACGGCACCTTGCTCTTTCCTCTCCTTTCCTCCGCCCCATAGTAACACCCTAAAGGCAAGCATATCACTTTCAAATCTGCCATAAAGCCATGGAACACATGTTGATAAAAAACAAAAGCATAAAGATGCATGCTGTAATATTTTACAAACAAAATATTATTTCACTTTCTTCTTTTCTTTTGATTAATTAGCCAATTAGCCTTCATAAATTTGGTGCTCCATTATGTTGTAGATAAAGATAAGAGAACTCATTGGCTCTGAAAGGCAACTAAATGATAATCACTAAATTGTACTGGCATTTTCTGCACTTGGATAAATAAAATTCATGCTTCATTCCTTCCAAAAGAGTGAAGCGGGGAATATCCTCAAACTAGAAATGTCAAAACAATGTTTCTCAGTGGGAAAAAATTGGGGTGCTAATAATAAACAATAGATGGCCGCAAGCAACATACGAGAAGAAACTAAATACTGAGAAAGAGTCCAGGTCTCTTCTATTTCTCGATGAACTAATAAGTCATATCATGGTATGAAGTGAATCATGCACAACCACATCAGCCATGCTACATTTTTCCAATGAAATGTCAGTTTTGTCCACAGATACAAACTGCGCAAGTTGCATGCAGCCTTCTACAAATTACTTGCAAATGTACAAGGGTAACTTACTTTTTGTCCTTGTGAGTTTAAAAAGGACACCACAGCTTCACTATGACTCTCATACAAGCTAAGCTTCACAACAATTTCTCCAACAGTATAGTATGTATCAGGTGTCACCTCAGCAGCTTGGATATCTAATGAGGACAGAAGGGAAGCATCACGCAATCAAAACAAAAGAATGACACCTCTACAGCTTCAAAATTAATTAGTAACAATTAAAGAAAGACACTGAGCATCATGCCTACCTTTTGTTCTAGATGATATGCCCCTTTTTGACTATATATATGCTAGCTAGCTTTTGCCGGTCTCAAAAAGAAGCATCAAGCATTGCCGGTCTCAAGAAGAAGCATCAAGCATTCAGGCAGTCACATGCATATTTCTTTATAAATTGTGGAGCATTAATGTTTCTGTATCTTTTGATACATATACATGGAGTTTAATTTGCTCCTGTTATCAAATACGCAGTGAAAAACCAATGTACAACTACTAATTATATGAGAAAATCATCATCCAACCTAATAGCTACAAATTACAAGTAAGCAACCCATCATGTTTAATTAAACACAGGTAGACATGTCATCATACTTGATTAACCATATTTAATTTCTTTCTCCTCTGTAGCAAGTAGAGAGCCTACACTGGAATAGGGGTTCTCTACTCAAAAAAATGATGCAGCCTCCATCAGGAAAGAGGAACAACTAATTAAGCACCCTCAAATTAAATTTCACTTTATCTTCTTTCCATGAGAAATTAATTGATTAAAGAGGGGCTAGTCCAGTTCATCCAAAATCAGTAAGGCTCAAAGAAAGGAAGGGACGATTAATCTAAAGCAGAGAAGAGACAGAGTTACCACCTTTGGCTGGATCAAAGAAGATAACCTTGTGTTTTCCTCCTCGGGAGCCTTGTGCTACCTCTCTTCTTCTTTGATAAGAATCCCTTTGCTGTCCAGCTTCTTCTAATCTCCCTCGTCAGCAGTTCCTTTGCAGCATCCGTTGTCCAGAGTCAAGCTAATTAAATTTCTATCAATCTCAGAGCTTAGAAAGCATAAGCATGCAGACGTCTAAATAAAGAGACGGAGGAGGAACTTTTACAATCCAATTTGTAAGCATCAATCTCCAAGAAGGAAGAAATAAAGGGAGAACCAGATCAAGGAGAAAAATACTAGGTTAGAGAGAGAGCAGACCATACGGAGGAGGGCAGTCAACGCCGTCTTCTTGTCGTTGACGCCTTCTCCGTCAAAGGAGGGCTGGATTTGCAGTGGCCGGCGCTGCCGCAGCCCAAATCGCCGTGCCCGCCACCCCTGCACCGCGGCCGCCGCCACTGTCGCCTCCTAATCGCCAAGTGTACGGGGGAGAGGAGGACAGGGGCGACAAAAATCTCCGCCGAGCATCACGTCGTCAATCCCACCCGCTCACCGCGCCCTCCACGTAAAAAGTAGAAACCGCTCACAGGTGAGCACCTATAATTAGCCAATGCATCGAGGAGTGGGCTGGCTCCTCCCAGTGTCAAGGTAATCTTATGAAGGTACTGATTACATCGGTGGAAACCTGGCCAAGCTGTACCGCGGCTGGGACAATCGACCGGGATGAAGCATAAGTAATTCTTCACCCTGGGTTACTAATAGACTTTTTATATATAGGACTGCTAAAGTGAGCCTGAGCGTATAGTTTTTATTCTGCGTGCTGCCCGCTCATACGAGTGCGCTCCTGCTGTAAGTAACCGACCAGCCACCAGGTGCTTGCGCCAGTTTCTCCACTATGCCAAAACTGATGGTAATAATGGGTCTACTTGTAGTAATACACGCCTGATGCATTACTAGATAGTAATGTTGGATCTATTTATTGTAATATATATATACATGATGCATTACTAGCACGTGGTCTCTCCTCTCCAGGTAGAAATCAATGGTAATATTTGGTCCAGTCATAGTAATTCATTACTAGCATTAGGTCTCTCTCCTCCATGTAAAAATCAATGGTAATATTATGTCCATTTATAGTAATTCATTACTAGCATTAGGTCTCCCCCTCCATGTAAAAATCAATGTTAATATTAGGTCCAGTTATAGTAATTCAAACATGACGCATTACTATCATGGAGTTCTGCATGTACGTGAACATGATGCTTTACTTGGTAGCACAAGTAATTTTATTGCCATATCCCGACGAGTTTTACTACCAATAATTAGGGAGCGTAGTTGGTAACACAAATTATTCTATTACCATATCCTCAACCCGTATTACTACTGTTAGATTGTATAGTCTCTGTAGTTGTATACGTACATATACATATGATGTAACTTGTACCCCTTGGTTATATATATGTGAGATAGGCCACCCCTAGAGGGTTGAGCCGGTTCCCCCAATTCTATTGTCTTACATGGTATCAAACTAGGTCAACACGCTTCCGCCCAAACCCTAAACCCCGCCGCCGCCGTCTGTCTGTGGCGGCGGTGACGCGGAGAACGGGGCGGACAGGGGGTCATGTGGTACTGGCAACAGCGGCTGCTGGCCCGGCCAGGAGGACGCGGAAGGCGCGGGCGCCCCTGGCCTGCTCCCGATTGGTGACGCTGTGAAAAATGGGGCGGCCAGGGGCTCCAGCGACGCGCGCGGGAGCGACTGCTGGCCCAGCCAGGAGGACGCGGAAGGCGCGGGCGCCCCTGGCCTGCTCCCGAGCGGTGACGCTGTGGAAAACGGGGCGGCCAGGGGCTCCAGCGACGCGCGCGGGAGCGGCTGCTGGCCCAGCCAGTGGGCGACGGAAGCCGCGGGCGCGGCTGGCCAGCCGGGCGCTGAGGCGTGCATCAGCCCGCTGTCATCACCAGAGTCCTCTCCGGCTCCTGTCACTACTGTGGTCCCTCAACGACCACATACACGGAGTCGCAGTGGCGTCTTTCAGCCTAAACAGCGACATGATGGGACTGTTGCTTGGTTGGCTGCCTGTATGGCTGCTGCTCGTGCGGATCCTTCCTCTGAGCCTCGCACGTATCAGGCTGATTTGAGTATACCGCATTGGCGAGAGGCTATGGAGCAGGAGTATCATGCTCTTCTTCGTAACAAGACATGGACTCTTGTTCCGCCACCACCCCGTGTTAATGTCATTGACTCCAAATGGGTTTTCAAAGTGAAGAAGCATTCAGATGGTTCTATTGAGCGCTACAAGGCGCGGCTGGTTGCTAGAGGTTTTCGGCAGCGTTATAGTCTTGATTATGAAGACACCTTCAGTCCAGTGGTTAAACCTACTACTATCAGGCTTCTTCTCTCTCTTGTAGTTACTCGGAGCGCTACAAGGCGCGGCTGGTTGCTAGAGGTTTTCGGCAGCGTTATGGTCTTGATTATGAAGACACCTTCAGTCCAGTGGTTAAACCTACTACTATCAGGCTGCTTCTCTCTCTTGCAGTTACTCGGGGTTGGTCTCTTCGTCATCCAGCTGACGAAGAGATAACGAGGAGTCAGCAGCTGATGATGCAAATCCATGAGCACGAAGGGTCGTCGCAAGACGAGCGTGCCACACGAGGTGCTTGCTTCAGACCATAGAGTACTTTAGTGAGCCAACATAGATAATCAGGACGATCGGGATCAGAGAACCCTGGAGGCTGCCGCATATATACCTCTTCTTCCAGAACACCATGGAGAAAAGCATTCTGCACATCCAGCTGACGAAGAGACCAACCCCGAGTAACTACAAGAGAGAGAAGAAGCCTGATAGTAGTAGGTTTAACCACTGGACTGAAGGTGTCTTCATAATCAAGACCATAACGCTGCCGAAAACCTCTAGCAACCAGCCGCGCCTTGTAGCACTCAATAGAACCATCTGAATGCTTCTTCACTTTGAAAACCCATTTGGAGTCAACGACATTACCGGGGGCTGGTGGCAAGCGCGTATGCCAGCTGTGTGGCATTGAGGGGCACTGGTCCTCTAAGTGCCACAAGCGCTTTCAGAAGAGCTTTCTGGGTCTTGGCAATGATGGCAAGGACACGCGCAACTTTGCGCGTCAGGTGGCCATGGCGGATCGCCCAGTGTCCACTAAGCAGCAGGGGCATACTCAGTCCTACTCTGTTGATCCTCACTGGTACATGGACTCTGGGGCCACGGAGCATCTGACGAGTGAGATGGGCAAGCTCCGTACTCACGAACCCTACCACGGCCCCGACAAAATCCACACTGCCAATGGAGCAGGTATGCATATATCTCATATTGGTCAAGCATCTCTTCTCACTAGGCATGCAAATAGGAGTCTTCAACTTTGCAATGTGCTTAGAGTTCCCTCTGTGACACGTAATCTTCTTTCTGTTCCTAAACTTACACGTGATAATAATGTGCTTTGTGAATTTCATCCTTTTGATCTTTTTATTAAGGATCGGGGCACGAGGGACATTCTTCTTAGCGGGCGGTTGTGCCAGGGACTCTATCGTTTGGAGCATCCTGCAGTCGCTCGCGTGTTCAGTGGAGTTCGGGTATCTCCGTCACAGTGGCATGCTCGTCTTGGTCACCCGACCACACCTATTGTTCGTCATGTTTTGCGTCGTCATGAGCTTCCTAGTGTGTCAAGTAATAAAGATGTAGCAGTGTGTGATGCTTGTCAGCAGGGGAAGAGTCATCAACTTCCTTTTTCGGAGTCTAGTCGTGAGGTGAAACATCCTTTAGAACTTGTGTTTTCAGATGTATGGGGTCCTGCTCAGACTTCTGTCAGTGGTCATAATTATTATATTAGTTTCGTTGATGCTTATAGTCGCTTTACCTGGCTTTATCTTATTAAACGCAAATCTGATGTGTTTGATATTGTTGTTCAGTTTCAAAAACATGTTGAACATCTTCTCAAGCACAAAATTGTTCATGTTCAGTCCGATTGGGGGGGCGAATATCGCAACCTCAACTCCTTCTTTCAGTCGCTTGGGATAGCTCATCGTTTAGCATGTCCACATACACATCAACAGAATGGTTCTGTCGAACGTAAGCATCCTCACATTGTTGAAACTGGTGTTACTCTTTTGGCCCATGCATCGGTTCCGTTTCGGTTCTGGAGTGATGCTCTCACCACTGCATGTTTTCTGATAAACCGTACTCCCACTCGTGTTTTGAATATGAAGACTCCCATTGAGGTTCTCCTTAATGAACAACCTGATTATACCCTTTTTAAGTTCTTTGGGTGCGCTTGCTGGCCACATCTCCGTCCGTACAACAAGCGCAAGCTTGAGTTTCGCTCCAAAAAGTGTGTTTTTCTGGGCTATAGCTCTCTTCATAAAGGATACAAATGTCTTCATGTTCCCACCAATCGTGTTTATATATCCCGGGATGTCGTGTTTGATGAGCATGTTTTTCCCTTTGCCAAGCTTCCTGTGTCCACTGTTGAACCACCCTCTTTGCATTCATCCTCTGTTGCAGCTGACCAATTTGATGATGTTGCATACTCTCCTATATTGTTGCCTAACCATGGTGCAGGCACTGGACGTGGGGCGCGCTTGGAAATCTTGGAGGCGCCGTCGCCTCCTTCGTTGGCATCACCAATGGCACACGACGATCATGTGGAGTCGTTGCATGGCCTCGGCACTCGTGCCCATGCACGTCTGGTCGATCTTCCCGCGACGCGTGCTTCTACGCCCATGGCCTCTGGGCCGGTCTCGCCTCTTCGGCCCATCACGACTCCCGTGCCAGAGGAGTCTGGGCCGGTATCGCCTGGGCTGGTTCCCTCGCCATGCAGCCCGGTGGCCCCGCCGGCCTCGGCGCCCCTGGCTCCTGAGCCAGCCTCGCCGCTTCTCTCGCCGGCCTCGGTGCCTCTGGCTCCTGAGCCGGCCTTGCTACCTCGCTCGGCCACGTCGGCCTCGTCGCCTCCTCGGCCTTCCTCGCCGGTTTCGCCTGGGCCACGCTCACCGGTCTCCGGTGTGCCGTCACCGGCGGTCTCTGAGGTCTCTCCGTCTTCAGCCAAGTCGTCCTCGCCATCGCCGCCATCATCACTAGAGTCCTCTCCGACTCCTGTCACTACTGTGGTCCCTCAACGACCACATACACGGAGTCGCAGTGGCGTCTTTCAGCCTAAACAGCGACATGATGGGACTGTTGCTTGGTTGGCTGCCTGTATGGCTGCTGCTCGTGCGGATCCTTCCTCTGAGCCTCGCACGTATCAGGCTGCTTTGAGTATACCGCATTGGCGAGAGGCTATGGAGCAGGAGTATCATGCTCTTCTTCGTAACAAGTCATGGACTCTTGTTCCGCCACCACCCCGTGTTAATGTCATTGACTCCAAATGGGTTTTCAAAGTGAAGAAGCATTCAGATGGTTCTATTGAGCGCTACAAGGCGCGGCTGGTTGCTAGAGGTTTTCGGCAGCGTTATGGTCTTGATTATGAAGACACCTTCAGTCCAGTGGTTAAACCTACTACTATCAGGCTTCTTCTCTCTCTTGCAGTTACTCGGGGTTGGTCTCTTCGTCAGCTGGATGTGCAGAATGCTTTTGTCCATGGTGTTCTGGAAGAAGAGGTATATATGCGACAGCCTCTAGGGATCTCTGATCCCGATCGTCCTGATTATCTATGTCGGCGCCCCTGGCTCCTGAGCCAGCCTCGCCGCTTCGCTCGCCGGCCTCGGTGCCTCTGGCTCCTGAGCCGACCTCGCTACCTCGCTCGGCCATGTCGGCCTCGTCGCCTCCTCGGCCTTCCTCGCCGGTTTCGCCTAGGCCACTGTCGGTGTCAAAACCGGCGGATCTCGGGTAGGGGGTCCCGAACTGTGCGTCTAGGCGGATGGTAACAGGAGACGAGGGACACGATGTTTTACCCAGGTTCGGGCCCTCTTGATGGAGGTAAAACCCTACGTCCTACTTGATTGATATTGATGATGTGGGTATTACAAGAGTAGATCAACCACGAGATCAAGGAGGCTAAACCCTAGAAGCTAGCCTATGGTATGATTGTTGTTCGTCCTACGGACTAAAGCCATCCGGTTTATATAGACAACGGAGAGGGCTAGGGTTACACAGAGTCGGTTACAATGGTAGGAGACCTACATATCCGTATCACCATGCTTGCCTTCCACGCCAAGGAAAGTCCCATCCGGACACGGGACGAAGTCTTCAATCTTCTATCTTCATAGTCTTGGAGTCCGGCCGATGATGATAGTTCGGCTGTCCGGACACCCCCTAGTCCAGGACTGCCTCAGTAGCCCCCGAACCAGGCTTCAATGACGACGAGTCCGACGCGTATATTGTCTTCGGCGTTTGCAAGGCGGGTTCTCCTCCATATTCCATGTGTTTGCCGAATAGTGTCCGGCTTCCTCATAAATGTTGCGCTCCTTGGCTTCTACGTCCAATAATGGCCTTCTTCCATGTGTCGTATGAATGCGAAAAGCCAGGGTATTTTTATGTTTTACCCCTAGCTGTGCGAATAAGCTGCCCATAAGAGAGGCGAGGATCCAGATCCGAATCACACCATCCTCCTTCCGCGAGTACTCATCGAAGCATATCTGACAAAAATCCATTCCAACATGGACAGTCGACGCGGCTCCTCCTCTCGTGCTCCCAGCCCTCAGCCAGGAGATTGGAGGAGATGTTCAGTCCCGCATAGCGAGTTAGTGATGCTCCAAGCAGAGGGATACCTTCCCCTAGCCTTTATGGTTCCGGTTCGAGCCGGACTGGCCACCTACAAGGGTGGGAAGCAGGCGGAGAGCGTCCCCAATCCCTCCAAAGGAGAGCGGGTATGCTTTGTCCCTTACCTAATAAGGGGACTCGGATTTCCCATACATCCGTTTCTCCGGGGGCTCCTGGAGTTCTATGGAATCCAACTTCACCACCTCACGCCTGCCTCCATTTTGCACATAGCGGGCTTTGTAGCTCTTTGCGAGCTGTTTTTGGGCATCGAGCCCCATTTTGCGTTGTGGAAGAGATTGTTTTGCCTCGTACCCCGTTCTCACGAGGGGTCGATATATCAAGTGGGCGGAGCCGAAATATGGCGCATCATCGGGACCGGATATCTATCCGGAACCCCGAAGAAGGTGTCCGAAGACTGGCCTTCGGAATGGTTTTATATGGAAGACGCCCCGCTGCCGGATCCAGTTCGGATCGGCCTCCCGGAGTTTAGCAACACTCCTCTGAAGAAACGCCTGAGTTGGCGCCCGCGGAGCCCTCAACTGGAAGATGATAAGAGCGTCCAATATCTGATGGGCCGGATAAGGTTACTGGCCCATTCCGGATTGACCATGATTGGAGTCATGGCCACATGCATTATGCGAGGGGTGCAGCCGCTCCAATATAGGGGTCACCCCATGTGTGATTTCAACGGGGAGAATGACGCCACCCGTCACGGCCGCAAGGGGCCGGGATCGACCGCCGATCTGGTGAAGATCTTGTCCGGCTTGTACAAGGGGGAGAAGGAGGACTTCCTCCGCATGAGTCCATTGAATTGATTCTCCATGAATAACCCTCGGAGCTGGGTAAGCGGATGTCTATATATCCGATCCGTGCTTTCAAAGTTTAAGCGTCTTACTTTATGATTTCGACGCAGGAACTGCGCCGGGATGTGGAGGGCATAGAAAGCCCGACTCCACAACCCGAGGATCCGGGAAGATCCCTTGATCCGGCCTCCGGAGAGGATCCAGACATAGAGGTGGAGCTGATTGACGGGGTGTTCCACCAACTCAGCATAGACAATGCCCTAGTCGCCATTATGGCAGACTACCCGGTTTATCTCCATCTTCCCAGGTGAGTACGACCGAGGTCCTGACACCATCACCTTTTTAATACCCATTCCTGACCACCGTATACCAATGGAGCTTTGCAGGAGGTGCCTTTACAGCGGGAAGCCGAGCCCGCGGCGACTGACCAACCAAGGTCAGTGCGGCCCAGCAGGCGGAAGAGGAGTGCGGCGCGAATCGAAACGTCGCCACAAAGGTATGGCGCGCCCTTGTCTTTAAGGGAAAGACTCTTGGGAGGTATAGTATGCTCATGATTCTTCCAGGAGAAAGAGCACTCGCCGGACTACGTCTGGAGAGGTTGCCAACCAAGCCTCCGCCAGCCAGGCTCCAACACCTGGTCCGGAGGGGGAGGCGAGTGCAAGGCGCGAGCCGGATGCTCCTCCAATGGAGGATGCCGACAGGCTGTCCGCCACCAGGTCTGAGGTGGAGAGCGCCATGAATCACAGGCGCCGTCGGACGGTTCTTCGTGACACGTGTTTCTCCCCTAAGGCGTTGAATGCCTTTAATGCGGGAGACACGCACCTTCGTGCTACTCAAGATGGTTTAACCAGAGCCACGGAGCAGTATGTGAAAGACATACGGGTGAGGAATTTTAATAGCTGTATATGCTAGTAGCCCCCGAGACTTAAAATAGTTAAACTAACTGATTTAAGGATCATTTGTTATGCAGGATCTTACGGATAAGAATACGCACCTGTCCCAGGAGCTTCAAGAATGCAAGGCCCAACTTGAGGCCGCACTAGCCGCCGCCGGGGGAGCCACAGAGACCCCCTCTGGTAATACATATTTTGAAAAGATAAATAGTTTCTGAAGTGTGGCGTGTGCGTTTAGTCTGACAATAATATTGCAGAGGGTGCCGGAGTAGATCCGGACAAGCAACATTTGTTGCGCCAGCTAAAGGCCGACGAGTAGGTGCTTATGAGGGTGCAGCAGGAGAGGAATAAACTCCAAGATGCTAATACCCGGCTGGGCGAAGAACTGAAAGATGTTCGGGTCCAGCTGTCTAACTCCGTAAAGGAGAATCAGCGGCTTCGTCGCGGCATTTACGGTAAGTGCTTGAGCAAACTCTTTTGAAAAGAATAGTTCGGCGAGGAAGTCGATTGACAGAAATATGTCTGTAGGTGTGCTCACGGGTCGTCCGGTGGAGGAAATGCCTGGTTCCACGGATGACCTTCTTCCCAAGCTGCTGCAACTGCACGAACATGTCCGGCAGGCGATGAGCGGCGTCGTTCAGGCCTTATGGCCGTCTGTCTCCCTACCCGAGGGTCTTGGAGGGCTTGCTGACAAGCTTCAGGGAGTGCGGCAATGTTTCCGTTTGTGGAAGATATCGGCCTGCCATCAAGGCGCCAGGGAGGCCTGGGCCATGGTGAAGACGCGGTACACGAAGGCTGATCCAAACCACATGGCCGAGGTCGGACCTGTGGGGCCTGATGGGAAGGAGATCCCTGTGAGCCGGATGTACGGCCAAGTAGAGTTGGCCGCGAAATATTCCCAACGGGACTGTAAACTAGACAGCCTGTTAGATGGGATTGAAGAGGAGTACAATCAGTCAGTTTGACGATGTAATTTAAAATGACATGTGAAATGCCTTCTAGCCGGATTGTAGATCGTTTGTCTTTGCGGACCTTTTCGCTTCAACCTCGGGACCCAACAGTCCGGAGTGTGTCCGAATACCCTCGTGGTTATAAAAAAAACGGGGGCATGCATGGAGACCAGGCGTAGGGGTGATAAGTGCTTTATCAGACAAGTGTCCAACTAGCCATGTTATATTACATGGTTAGTAAGAAACATCATCCAAGGAGAATAGTTCCGTTAGGGGTTCCTTTCCCTGGGAGGCATGCCCTAAAGTGCATGTCCGGACTGTGAAAAGAGCAGAAAAAGCATCTGGGGGCAAATAAATAAATAAGTAATACATCATCTTTCAAGTCACCGACCGAATATTCCCTTAAGAACGCTAGCTTTCGGTTTCACCCAGTCTGAAGTACACATCCGGCTGACCCGGCAGTAACAATCGCAGAGGTGCTCCCTTTACCTCCTAGCCGAACAATCAGGAACATAGGGGTAAGCACAGGAGCCAGGCAACCCAGCTTGGCGAAAACTTAAGTCATATTGATGGATATAATGGTGAGTAAAAGGTACATGCGGAAGTATAACACATGTGTTGGGCATGAAGACCGTATAAATAAGCTTTTGTTAAAGAAGCCCCCAGGTATAACAAGTGCGAGTAGCACATCAAGTGTGTGCGAACAATGTGCCGATCAGCCCTCAAAGGCTTTTACTGAAAGAGGGAGGAAAGAAGAGGGAAACAAAAGACAGCGAAAAGAAAAAAAAAAGAAAAATATGAAAGGTGGACGGAGGAAGGAGACGAACTCTGAGTCCGGCGCTAGGCGTAGAATCTTTGGAGACGGGCTGCGTTCCATGGGTTCGGCTCGAGTCGTTTGTTAGATGCGTTGCGCAGACGGTATGCACCGCCGGTAAGGACTTGGTCGATGATGAAGGGACCTTCCCGTTTGGGCTTAAGTTTGTCCTTTTTCTTGTCCGGCAGGCGGAGAACTAGCTCGCCAACATTGTAAGTTTTGGCCCGTACTTCTCTGCTTTGATATCTTCGAGCCTGCTGCTGATAAAATGCGGAACGGGATTTTGCCACGTCGCGCTCCTCCTCTAAGGCGTCCAAACTGTCCTGCCGATCTAACTCGGCCTCTCTTTCTTCATACATGCGCACGCGAGGTGAGTCATGAATTATATCGTAGGGCAAAACTGCCTATGCGCCGTATACCATAAAGAATGGTGTGAATCCGGTAGCGCGGTTTGGCGTGGTCCGCAGCCCCCAGAGTACGGAGTCGAGCTCCTCTACCCAGTGCGTGTTAGATTCCGTGAGGGACCGCACTAGTCTGGGTTTATTGCCGCTCATGATTAGACCATTTGCTCGTTTGACTTGACCGTTAGTTTGAGGGTGATACACTGAAGCGTAGTCGAGCTTGATGCCCATGTTTTTGCACCAGAGTTTAACCTCGTCGGCCGTGAAATTCGTGTCGTTATCAGTGATGATGCTGTGGGGGACGCCGAAACGGTGTACTACCCCGGATATGAAGCCTATCACGGGTCTGGATTCTGCCGTTTTAACTGGCTTGGCCTCCATCCATTTGGTGAATTTGTCCACCATGACCAATAAATATTTTTGCTTGTGGGTTCCCCCTTTAAGGGGTCCAACCATGTCAAGCCCCCAGACCGCGAACGACCAAGTAATGTGTATAGTTTTGAGGGCGGTGGGTGGCATGTGGCTTTGATTAGCAAAGAGCTGGCAGCCTACGCATCGTTGGACTAAGTCCTGAGCATCGGCCCGGGCCGTCGGCCAATAAAATCCTGTACGGAAGGCCTTGCCTACAAGGGCCCGGGCTGCGGCGTTGTGCCCGCCGAGTCCGGCGTGAATTTCAGCCAGGAGATTTCGCCCTTCCTCTTCGGAGATACACCTTTGAAGGACTCCGGTTGTGCTTTTCTTATAAAGTTCTCCCTCATGGACCTTGTAGGCTTTAGATCGCCGGACTATGCAGCGGGCCTCATTTTGGTCTTCGGGAAGTTCCGTCCAAGGGGCAATTACTGCCATTATTTCGTGGGCTGAAGGTGTTATTTCATTGGCTGAGCCATCGATTGTGTCAGAATGTTCCGTGTTGGGTGGTGCAGTTGGTTCCGGGTTGTCATTTTCGGACTCCTGTTCCCATAACACGGATGGCTTAAAGAGCCGCTCCAGGAAGATGTTTGGAGGGACGGCGTCACGTTTTGCGCCGATGCGTGCCAACACGTCTGCTGCCTGGTTATTATCCCGGGCTACATGGTGGAATTCGAGTCCTTCGAATCGAGCTGACATTTTCAGGACGGCGTTATGGTAGGCTGCCATTTTCGGATCCTTGGCGTCAAAGTCTCCATTTATTTCGGATATTGTGAGATTTGAATCTCCGCGCACCTCTAGGCGTTGAATACCCATGGAGATCGCCATCCGGAGACCATGTAAAAGGGCCTCGTATTCGGCTGCATTATTGGAGTCCGTGTACATTATTTGAAGTACGTATTGGACTGTGTCTCCAGTTGGGGACGTCAAGACGATGCCAGCCCCCAAGTCGGCCAACATTTTGGAGCCGTCAAAATGCATTATCCAATTGGAGTATGCGCCGTACTCTTTAGGGAGTTCGGCTTCGGTCCATTCGGCGATGAAGTCAGCCAAAACTTGCGACATTATAGCTCGTCGTGGTTTGTAGGTTATGTCAAATGGTAAGAGCTCAATGGCCCATTTTGCAATCCTGCCCGTCGCGTCGTGGTTGTTTATAATGTCGTTAAGAGGTACTTCGGAGGCCACTGTTATGGAGCACTCTTGAAAGTAGTGTCGCAGCTTCCGGGATGCCATGAACACCGCGTACGCTATCTTTTGATAGTGTGGGTACCGGGACTTGCATGGAGTTAACACAGTGGATACGTAGTATACTGGTTTTTGAAGAGGGAATTTGTGCCCTTCTGTTTCTCGTTCGACGACGAGTACCGCGTTGACGACTTGATGTGTTGCTGCGATATATAATAACATTGGTTCGCCCAGGTTGGGCGCGGCCAGGACCGGATTTTGTTGCCAATATGGCCTTAATTTCTTCGAGTCCGGCTGTGGCAGCCTCCGTCCATTCGAAGTGTTCGGTGCGCCGGAGGAGGCGATAGAGGGGCAGTGCCTTTTCTCCCAAACGGGAGATGAAGCGGCTTAGAGCCGCCATGCATCCAGTTAGTTTTTGTATTTGCTTGAAGTCTTTTGGGGTATCCAATTGTGACAGAGCTCGGATCTTGGCTGGGTTTGCTTCAATTCCTCTACCGGATACAGTGAAGCCCAAGAGCTTTCCGGCTGGTATGCCGATGACGCATTTTTCCGGGTTGAGCTTAATGTCATATGCTCGGAGGTTGTCGAATGTAAGCCTCAAATCTTCTACTAGAGTTTCGACGTGTTTGGTCTTAACGACCACATCGTCTACGTATGCCTCCACTGTTTTGCCTATCTGGGTAGCCAGACATGTCTGAATCATGCGCTGATAT
The DNA here is from genome assembly GCF_002162155.2 of Triticum dicoccoides. NCBI lineage: Eukaryota > Viridiplantae > Streptophyta > Magnoliopsida > Poales > Poaceae > Triticum > Triticum dicoccoides. The sequence continues at coordinate 34,361,634 of NC_041385.1, read as the reverse complement.
GTTGCGCCGGCGTTTTTGAGTCTGAAGGGCATTGTGTTGAAGCAGAATGGTCCGTATGGAGTAATGAATGCCGTTGCGGCCTGGTCTCTTTCCGCCATCTTGATTTGATGGTATCCGGAGTATGCTCAAGGAAGCATAATGAATCGTGCCCTGCGGTAGCACGATGATTTGGTCGATGCGGGGGAGGGGGAAAGGATCCTTTGGACAGGCCTTGTTAAGGTCTTTGAAATCGACACAAAGGCGCCAGGATTTGTCCTTTTTGGGAACCATTACCAGGTTGCTAGCTAGTCTGGATGTTTTATATCTCTGATGAATCCGGCTTCTAAGAGTTTGGCTAGCTCCTCTCCCATTGCCTGTCTTTTTGGTTCGGAAAATCACCGAAGAGCCTCTTTGACTGGCTTGAATCCTTTTAGGATATTTAGGCTGTGTTCTGCCAGCCTGCGTGGGATTCCTAGCATATCTGAAGGTTGCCAGGCAAAAATGTCCCAATTTTCCCGAAGGAATTCTCGTAGTGCGGCTTCTACATCCGGGTTTAATTGTGCCCCAATGGAGGCCGTCTTTGTGGGGTCCATTGGATGGACTTAAAATTTGACTATTTCGTCTGCTGGTTTAAAAGAGGTGGACTTAGATCTCTTATCAAGTATCACATCGTCCCTATCTACCGTGGAGCGCAGCGCAGTGAGTTCCTCTGCTGCTAGGGCTTCGGATAGTGCCTCTAGGGCTAGTGCGGCTGTCTTTTTTTCAGCGCGGAGTGCTATATCTGGGTCACTGGCAAGAGTGATGATTCCATTGGGCCCGGGCATTTTAAGCTTCATGTACCCGTAATGGGGTATAGTTTGGAAAATTGTGAATGCCTCTCGCCCTAACAAGGCATGGTATCCTCTGCCGAACGGGGCCACTTGGAACGTGACCTCCTCGGACCTGTAATTGTCCGGTGAGCCGAACACTACATCTAATGTGATTTTTCCTGTGCAGCGTACTTCCCGCCTAGGGATTATTCCTCTAAAGGTTGTGCTGCTTCGCTCAATGCGGCTCTAGTCAATTTCCATTTTTTGGAGGGTTTCCTCGTAGATGAGGTTTAATCCGCTGCCGCCATCCATGAGTTCCTTGGTAAGACGAAAGCCGTCCACTATCGGACTGAGGACCAATGCGGCCGGTGCTCGGGCTGTTCGGAATTTAGGTTCGTCGCTGGCATTGAAGGTGATAGCCGTGTCGCTCCATGGATTCGCTGTTGCTACTTGGTAGACTTCGGCGAGACTGCGGATTGTTTGTTTCCGCATATTATTTGATGCGAAAGTCTCAAAGACTGTTAATACCGTACTGGTACTATTAGGCTGGTTACCCGGGGCTAGAAAACCTTCGCCACCTTTGGCTACCTGCCGTAGTATCCAACATGCTCGAAGGCTATGTGTTGGAGTGGCGCCCTCTGTACTATGGATTTTACAGGGTCCGTTGAGCCATCCCTCCAGTACGGTTCCGTGCCCTTTAGGGGTTTTTTGCTTTTTGGTTTTTAACCCAGGTGCTTGAGTATGACGCACCCTTTTATTTCGAACTAGGGTTGTGTTTAGGGCCGAATTGTCCCAAAACTAAGTTTCTGTTTTCCAGGCACTCTCCATCGCACAGTACTTTTGTACTATGATCGCCAGGTCGGCGAAGCGCGTAACTTCGCGACGACTTATGGCGTTCATGATTCCCTTGCCCGTGCAATTATTGTAGAAAATTGAGATTACACTTTCCTCACGGCAGTCCTTTATCCTGTCCATAACCAGGAGGAATCTGGCCCAGTAATGATGTACTGTTTCATCGGGCTCTTGCCGTATTTGAGATAGATCGCTTATGTTTGGGTGGGCGGGTGGAATTAAATTCGGAACCCCGCCCGATCTGAGGCTCAAGGGCCGAGAAGTTTCCGGATTTGGAAGCTTGGATTGCTGGATATTATCCAACAGATCTGGTCCGATGCCTGACTTTAGGTTCAGTACTTGATTGACGTCCGTCCCTCCGCAGGAATCCGGCATGGAGGGATCGGGAATCCGGACATAACTGGTCTTCAACATAGGAGAAGAGTCGCCGCATTGTTCCTCTACCACAACAATGTGGTGGGTAGCCTGGGGAGAGTTAATTTCTCTCAGATCGGTTTTAAGCCCAATCTGTTCGTAGTCTATAGCGACTCCCAGGGCGGCGATGTGATCTAAGAGCTCGTTTACGGAGGAGAGCTCCATCGGATCTAGCTGCTCGGTGAATTCCGGGCTGACGTGAAGATCGCTTTTGATGATCTGAGAGGTCATTGTCGGAGCGGTGGACGAACAGGCGGTCGTAACAAAACCACCTAGCCGGATAGTTTGGCCGGTGACCAAAGCTCCCTTGATGACGGCGCCGTCTTTAAAGACAGGAAAAGGCATCCCTCCTGATTGCGACGGCACAGAGGAACACTCAATGAAAGCACCAATGTCGGTGTCAAAACCGGCGGATCTCGGGTAGGGGGTCTCGAACTGTGCGTCAAGGCGGATGGTAACAGGAGACGAGGGACACGATGTTTTACCCAGGTTCGGGCCCTCTTGATCGAGGTAAAACCCTACGTCCTGCTTGATTGATATTGATGATGTGGGTATTAAAAGAGTAGATCTACCACGAGATCAAGGAGGCTAAACCCTAGAAGCTAGCCTATGGTATGATTGTTGTTCGTCCTACGGACTAAAGCCATCCGGTTTATATAGACACCGGAGAGGGCTAGGGTTACACAGAGTCGGTTACAATGGTAGGAGATCTACATATCCGTATCGCCATGCTTGCCTTCCACGCCAAGGAAAGTCCCATCCGGACACGGGACGAAGTCTTCAATCTTCTATCTTCATAGTCTTGGAGTCCGGCCGATGATGATAGTTCGGCTGTCTGGACACCCCCTAGTCCGGGACTCCCTCAGCCACGCTCACCGGTCTCCGGTGTGCCCTCACCGGCACTCTCTGAGGTCTCTCCATCGTCAGCCGAGTCGTCCTCGCCATCGCCGCCATCAGCACCAGAGTCCTCTCCGGCTCCTGTCACTACTGTGGTCCCTCAACGACCACATACACGGAGTCGCAGTGGCGTCTTTCAGCCTAAACAGCGACATGATGGGACTATTTCTTGGTTGGCTGCCTGTATGGCTGCTGCTCGTGCGGATCCTTCCTCTGAGCCTCGCACGTATCAGGCTGCTTTGAGTATACCGCATTGGCGAGAGGCTATGGAGCAGGAGTATCATGCTCTTCTTCGTAACAAGACATGGACTCTTGTTCCGCCACCACCCCGTGTTAATGTCATTGACTCCAAATGGGTTTTCAAAGTGAAGAAGCATTCAGATGGTTCTATTGAGCGCTACAAGGCGCGGCTGGTTGCTAGAGGTTTTCGGCAGCGTTATGGTCTTGATTATGAAGACACCTTCAGTCCAGTGGTTAAACCTACTACTATCAGGCTTCTTCTCTCTCTTGCAGTTACTCGGGGTTGGTCTCTTCGTCAGCTGGATGTGCAGAATGCTTTTCTCCATGGTGTTCTGAAAGAAGAGGTATATATGCGACAGCCTCTAGGGATCTCTGATCCCGATCGTCCTGATTATCTATGTCGGCTCACTAAAGCACTCTATGGTGTGAAGCAAGCTCCTCGTGCTTGGCACGCTCGTCTTGCGACGGCCCTTCGTGCTCATGGATTTGCATCATCAGCTGCTGACTCCTCGTTATTTGGGTCTGATTATGACGCAAAAGAAGTACTCCTTGGATCTGTTGCAGCGGGCTGGGATGCTTAAGTGCAAACCGACTACTACTCCTATGTCTGCTACTGACAGGATTACTGCTGCTGATGGTGACCTCCTGCCTTCTACTAATGTGACACAGTACAGGAGTATTGTTGGTGGGTTGCAGTACCTGACGATCACACGTCCTGATATCTCTTTTGCTGTTAACAGAGTATGTCAGTATCTTCAGGCACCTCGTGACACTCATTGGTCTGAAGTGAAGCACATCTTGCGCTACATTCGTTTCACATTGTCCTATGGTTTGCACATTCGACCGAATCCCTCTGGGGTCATCTCGGCGTATTCTGATGCGGATTGGGCTGGCAGTCCGGATGACAGGCGATCCACGGGGGGCTATGCTGTGTTCTTTGGTTCTACCCTGATCGCCTAGAGTGCTCGGAAACAGGCTACTGTTTCGCGTAGCAGTACTGAAGCCGAGTATAAGGTTGTGGCTAATGCAACTGCAGAAATTATCTGGATACAGTCTTTGCTTCAGGAGTTGGGAATATCTCAATCACAGTCCCCTATTCTTTGGTGTGATAACATCGGTGCTACATACCTATCTGCTAATCCGGTATTCCATGCCCGAACGAAACACATTGAAGTGGACTATCATTTTGTACGGGAACGGGTCTCTCAGAAGCAACTACAGATCAAGTTCATCTCTTCCAAGGATCAACTTGCAGACATCTTCACCAAGCCATTACCTCTTCCATAGTTTGAGACTTGTAGGCGCAATCTTACCCTTCTAGATTCTTTAGGAAGTGGCTAAGATTGAGGGAGGGTGTTAGACTGTATAGTCTCTGTAGTTGTATACGTACATATACGTATGATGTAACTTGTACCCCTTGGTTATATATATGTGAGATAGGCCACCCCTAGAGGGTCGAGCCGGTTCCCCCAATTCTATTGTCTTATAACTACTAAAGCGTAGTTGGTAACGTACATTATTCTATTACCATATCCTTGACATGTTTTACTACCAACAATTAGGGAGGGTAGTTGCGAGACATAGGTGAACCTGTGGGACAGTAACGAAATAAATTGCATTACTATTTCTGCAGTTGGTTTTACCCCATTCATTAACAGGCAAGGAGGCCTACTCATGCGGAGCGACCGTGCCTAATTAGGACCAGCGCGCAGGATAAGGAATTTTAAGCTCTCGCTCAGTTTAGCGCTACCGTGTATACACACACACACACACACACACACACACACACACACACACACACACACACACACACACACACACACACACACACACACACACACACACACACACACATATATATATATACATATATATAGATCACATTACCTATGTGTTCCCATGTAAATAATCTGGTAACATACTACACTAGGGGTAAAACTGTCATTTTAAGTCAAACTTAACACCATTATTAGCCAAAACCGAAGGAAGTGTCACATAGGAAACAAAATAAAGTTTGAGTGCCAAAAAGAGAAGAAAAAAGTTTTTTGGGCCAAAAAGGGAGGCAAAATTATGAAAAAGTCCAAATAAGAAATTCTCTCCTCAATAGTGTAGCCCCAAACTATGTACGGACATGACACTTTCCTCTCATGCATTTCGTGTATACCTGCAGAGCATCTAATCTTGGCCAATGTTGAGGATGCAGATCGATAGCATCACCTTTAATAGCTCGACGGCTGCACCTAGATGTCACTATTGCCATGCCTCTCAGCCGCTTGATGGATCCCCGAGGCCGATCTTTTGGTCCTTCAGATTCATCTTGATGGTCCTTTTTAATGCAAAATTTGGTGTCAAATTCCCACATAATTATATACTCCCTCTGTCTCATAATATAAGAGCGTTTTTGACATTACATTATGTTCTAAGCATTGGTGTTTAGCTATTTTACAATAATGCACAGTTGCATCAAATGATATTTGATATGCAATGCAAAGTATTGATTTATCAAGAACTCATGACCACTCATTTGTTGTTCAAATTCTTGACTCCACCAGGTGGCGTTCTGTGCAGGCTCCTATGAAGGAACTTGCATCAATTGATACATAGGCCAGAGGTGAACCCGCATCTCATATATTTTGTTATGGTAGTGTTTCATGTATAGTTGCTAAGTAGAAGGGTTGGGCGTGCCTGGCAGCGCCATTGATTTGCATACCTACATAGCATCTAAACTTGGTAACATAGGTTTTATTAATTGTCCTTCTATTGTGGTGACGTAAGTTCCATTGATTTTTCACTTTTTTGGTGCGCACTCCATGTATTTTACTTCTCGCACTACATACGTCGACATAGAGAATTTCATGTACTTTGCTTGTGTACTGCATCTTCCTTCGTTCTTCACGATCTGGCCAAAGCTGTTTCAAAATAGTTATTGGAACAGTTTTGTTGAACGATGTTTTTGAATCTGTTTGTATGTGTATAGTATGTTTTGGTGTCACACATCAGATTTTTCAAACTTGTCTGAATACATGTTCTAGTACAAACTCAACAAGCAAAACCTAGTACATTGACATTGTTTTACAAAGAAACATTCAATAGGAAACAAAGGGCATAAGCAAAACCTAGCAAACAGGAAACAAGGAACAACACAATTAAAGTAAAATGACACTAAACCTAGCCCTGTTCATTTCCAGTTGTCCTATGGGATTCTTGTTCTTCTTCTTTGCTTCTTTTTTCTCCTTTTGCTCTATCTAGCCCAATTATGACATCGTAGATGATTCATCATGGCTCGTAGGTGGTGCATGCATCTACAGCTGCATACTTGATAAGCTTGTTTGGCAGCGGGCAAAACCCCCACAAAGTATGATCTTTGTCGCGGTTGATTTTGTTCTTCATGTCATAGTAGTGAATGTTGATCAGCCTGCCGGCAACACCAGTATATCACCGCATGCCTGGCTGGATAGATTCTTCCACATTGCTCATGTTGGAAAACACCTAACTTGTTTGTTTCACTCCAATATCTCATCGCAGTTTATTGTTTTATGTGCGGTTGATAATCGATCAAGGAATACTTCCGAGTCAAGTAGTAATTACTGGAATTTATAGCTAGTGTTCCAGGACAACGTGCTTCCATCTAAATTGAAGATACAATTAGCTCAATCGTTACTGCTACTATTCCAGGACTATATGATTCGATCTCAATTGAAGCTATGGCTGGCTAACTTGTTACCAATGCTATGTTTTAGTTGGGGCGAAGAAGATGCCCATGTTGTGATGGACTATATATATACAGAGTACCAACCAAATGCCTAATAAGATCATCCCAAAGCTATGTATGTAGTCATGAATATATCACCGCATGCCTAGCTGCATGTAATTTGTTTATGTTGTATATCATCTTCTCTTTCTCTTCACATGAAGCATGCATGCATAGACAAAATATGTGTGACTCAATAGAAATAAGTATCTAAATGTTTGGGCTACTCAAAGATGTTTTTTTGGATATCTCATCCGATTAGAAATCATGATTAAGCATAACACAACTACTATATCATTTATTATCTCTTGGTTAACTAGGAAGTTCTCTATGTGTTATGTGGATCTAGATGTAATTTTTATTATCTCTAGTGTTTTGTTGTAATGCCATGATTGTTGATCTATAGATCAAAAGTTTTCTTACAAAAAAAAACCCAGCAAAGTGGTATTGGTGCAACGTGAGGTTGGTAATGACCGTGGACAGAAAATGGCGGCATCCAGATCGGCGTCCTGTGAGAGATACGTATGGCGGAGATGGAGGAGCTCACGCATGAGGCTTTGGGCAGGCCAGATCGAGCGTTTTTGGCGTCTCCATGAGGATGCAGCAAATGAATGCTGGAGGACGAGGCGACCAGGTCGCTCTAGGAGGAGCTAGTAGGCTGCGACATGCAGTGATATATTCATTTTTTATGTGTTATACTTTTTTTTTCTTCATCTCCTTTTTGTATGCCTTATTAATGGAGGATGGTTGTTTCCTCCCGTTAGTCCTTTGTCCTAACACGGACGTTGGGGTAATTAGGATTCAGTTCAAATACTCTTTCCCATAGGAACATGCAATGCTCCCACTATTATTGGACAGATACGTTGCCATAATATAATATAAACTAGAATAGTGCCCGTGCGTTGCAATGAAATATAAATATTTTAGCACGTTAGCTTGTGAATTATCTGTCAATAATAATGTGGTTGTGTAAATAAATGGTCATCAAATTCTGCCCGTGAATTATCTTATATTTTGATTAGTAGTTTGGTAAGTACTTTAAACTGGAATTGGTTTAGAAAGTAAGAAAATTAAGGTGCTTGATTATCTAGTGCACCTATATAATTCACCATTGTATTGGGTGTGCTTGGGACACAATAGATTTCTTGTATATAATTGCAGGGTTGTTTGAGAGAGACCATCTTCATCCTACGCCTCCCATAGACTGATAAACTTTAGGTTATGCACTTGAGTGAAATTTGTTGTTGTCTGATAACCCACAAGTATAGGGGGTCGTTTGTAGCATTTTTCGACAAATAAGAGTGTCGAACCCAACGAGGAGCTAAAGGTAGAGCAAATATTCCCTCAAGTTCTATCGACCACTATGACAACTCTACGCACATCTTACATTTGCTTTACCGAGAACAAGTATAAAACTATTTGGTTGGCGAAAGGATAAGTTTGCATGAAAAAAACTACAAGTACTTTGCGAGAATAAAACTAAGAGTAAATTGCAAGGTGATAAAAGTAGAAAGCTTTTGTCAACAAGAAAGTCATTTGTCGGTAGGCAATTGATAACTAGACCGGTAATCATTCCAGCAATTTTACATGAGCGAGAGGCATGAGCTAACATACTTTCTCTACTTGGATCATATGCACTTATGATTGGAACTCTAGCAAGCATCCGCAACTACTAAAGATCATTAAGGTCGTAAAACCCAATCATATCATTAAGTATCAAGTCTTGTTTACTCCAATATGCAATAACCCACCCATCCATGTTCAGGCTTCTGTCACTTTGGCAATCGACAATAAGCAAATTATGAATGTATTGCAACACCCTACAGCGGGGACCCCTCACGTTTGTGCAAGATGGAGGGCACCATAGGAGAACACCTACACTCAAACCAACCACTATCATCAATTAGCCCATAGGACAAAACGGATCTACTTAAACATAATAGGATAACCACATATCATTGGGAAATAATATATAGTGTTGAGAACCTTGTTTAAGTAAACATGACAGCGGGGAGAAAGGGTCTTACACCACTTCATAGAGGGGGATAAAGTTGGTGTTGACGGTAGCAAGATTGTTGATGCACTACTAGAAATCCCCATATTTTCGACGGTGAAATTTAATAGCCGAGGGGTCGTCGGCTATTACAGCCATAACCGATGGTAGCACTAATGGCCGACAGTTATCGCCAACTCACAGGTATAACTAGCTATAACCGATGGTAGAGTAAAATACCCGATAGTGAAATTCCAAATCTCGGCCCACTAGTGCAGAACCGGGCCATAGCTCCGGTTCGTAAGGGCCTTTAGTGTCAGTTCTGTAACCGGCACTAAAGCGTGGGGATTAAAGCCCCCCCCCTTTAGTATCGGTTCTGCACGAACCGCCACTAAAGGGCCACCACGTGGCACGAGCCAGGGCCGGGTGTGGGGAGACCTTTAGTACCGGTTTGTAACACCAACCGGTACTAAAAAGTTTGTGGCGTTTTTGTTTTATTATTTATTTTTCCTTTAATTTTGTGTTTTCCATTTAATTCTTTTTCATTTACTGGTATTTTATGATACTATATATTGTACATGTTATGCATGTATATAAATATAATTTCTCATAGAATCAATCATATACACATATTATTCACACATATACACATGTATATATATACAGTTTTTTCTACATGTTGCCTTTAGAGCCAGTGGCATTTGCCTTGGTGCCTTCGGAGCACTATGACAATTGGGAGTGGTTCATTGGGGCGGTATCTCTTAATGGAATTCACCTTTGGGATCTATGACCTCATCGAGCAAAAATCCCGCTGTTTCCTCTTAAAGTGCTCGTATGCGCTTCATTGGTAGGAGCTTCTCCCGCACTGATTTGAACTGTTAAGAAGGAGATCAATATGCATGTGTATTAGTTATGTGACTAGATATCGATAATGATATAAAAATTATGAATGTTGTTCTATCAAATGTACCCATAGCTGTCTATTAGTTTTGGTCCTTTCGGACGTCATCATGCGAATGTTCTCGAAAACGTAGTATGCACACAAATCAGTGTCCGATGCCTGCTTCAGGGACTTTACGAGAATAGAATTTAATCAGATAGTAATTAATCAAGCATGATAATTAATGGTATTGAAACTAGAATTAAAGAGATGCATGGTAGCTAGCTAGTACTACTTAATTAATTACACCTTGGATCGGAACCAATACAAATTTTCTTTCTATTCGCCTGGAACATCTTTCGAATTCCTGGAATTTTCCCAAGCCCTGCCCGCCGGCAAAGAAAATGAATAAACGAGTTGTTAAATAGTTGATATCAGGAAATGATAAACTAAAGAGGCCGATATATAGTTAATAATGATTGAAATTACCTGTCGACTATCCCCTGCACGGTTGAGTAGTCTTTTTTGTAAGTAGTGAGTTCAGTACTTCAACTGTTCCTTCATCAACTTTAATGATTAACAAGATCCAACGGTAACTGCATGCACACACACGTTTGCATGTCTAAATTTAGCGGGCATGTGCATAACACTAATCATTGGTAGTAATAATTATTAACATCTAGCTAGCTAGTAAGTAAAAACAGAATTTGTAGTACAAGACAGTGTGACTCACAGGAAGTAGTATATGTTCATTGGTATTGAGGCGCTTCAAGAACTCTAACATGTTTTTCTCTACTTCTACTTGATACCATGGATATGTCCATGTTTCTTCATCAATGGTATTTGGGTCAATGAACCCAATGCCATAGCATCCAGCTTTTTTCATTTCATACATCTTCATCCTGCATAATATCACAGAAAAGAATATAGTAAGGATAATTACAGGTAATTAATGATTGATCAATGAGCACTACAGCTAGCTTGAGACTTAAATTACGAACAGGAATCACTTACAGACAATAGCAACTGACGAGAGATTTGTCGAATGCGTCTTGATTGAATAACTGAAATAGTTTTGAATACTCAACGGACAGAGCTAGCTTATGGAAGTAATACTCTTCCTTGACTTTCACCATGAGGGACTCTCGATTGGTACTCTTGGTAATTTTGATGTACCAATCATGCAATTCATACATTCTCGTTGGAAGATTCTTGACCTCCTCAGGCTTGACCAAAGGTTGGCCACGGACATATTTCCATTTTATGTCCTCCTTTCTAAGCAGAGGCATGGGCTCAATCTCAAGGAGTTGTCCAACAGTGATACCGAGCATTTCAGCCTGCCTTCTATGCTCGTCGGTTATTACCAGCTGACCAATGGTGGTACTCTCATGTGTTTGTACAACAAGCGGGGGGATCGATTGCGCCGCCTGTTCTCCTAGCTGGGGAATGGTTTTCGGCATTTTTGGCCAGCTGCTTGGCTCGAGCTCGATCTCTACTCCTTTAGTCGTGCTCGATGTGCCTTCCTGATTTGGCGCTCATAGTCCGAGTCAACAAGCTTGGGAGCTGGTGGTCTAGCCATACGAATAAAGTGGTCAATCTTCTCCTCGGGCAGTTTCTCCCTTGGCGCGGTGGCGGTTTCGGTCCAAAATGGGCGTCCACTTGGGCCTTCACTATGGCTTTGTTTTCCTCCTTGGTCATGTCGTAAGGCCTCTGCGGAAGAGGCGCGAGGCTTGGACCATATTGAAATCGCTTGCCTCCGCCTGTACCTCCTATACTACCTCAACTTGTAGCACTACGCACCATAGCTGCGGCGACTCTCTTTCACGATTGCTGAGGCAGCAGAGATGGCTGATGCGGTGTCGGACTTGGAGGAGGAGTGGCACGCGTTGGTGGACTCGGAGGAGGAGGAGTGGCCTCACGCGTTGGCTGAGCTGAAGCAGGAGGAGCTTACGCGTTGGCTGAGTTGAAGCAGGAGTAGTGACCTCACGCGTTGGCTGAGTTGAAGCAGGAGGAGTGGCCTGAAGCTGTGCCGGACTAGGAGGAGCGGGAGTCGTCTGCTTCTCGTCACCGCCTGGGATGTCATGCTCTAGCTGAAGCGGTGTCGGTGGCCTTCTAAAGATTATGAATCCTTTCTCCATAGGATGATACGATGTATGGCCTCTACCAGTGTGTGCTCCTCGTCACCTCCAGGAATGTCAAGCGCTAGCCACGAATATTGGTCCACCACCTTATCAACCATGACACGAGCATAACCACCTGGAATCGTTCTGCAATGGTAGGTTGCTCCGGGGGGATTTGTATAAGCAACGACGTCCGCCGCCTTCACGAATATGTTCTTTATTTTGAAGTGTAGCTCACAGTTAGTGTTCTCCACGATGTCATCCACAAGGTATCTATCCAGCAGTGTGTCGCCCAGGGCGGAACCCACGCTGCTTCTCGGCATGGATGGGACGGTGCTATCCAATCCTGGATCATCCGCTAGCTACCGCCGCTGCTGAGACCCTCTTTCCTAGCTAAGCGAGTCGATCTACTGCTGTTGCCGCTGTAATTTGAGTGCCAAGTCCGCGTGCGCTGATTCTAGGCCTGGAAGGCGTTCTGCTTCCTGCTTCCGTTGCTCGTCCTCCAGCTTCTTCTTCTTCTCCTCCTCCATCTTCCTTCTCGCACGGCTTCTGTAGTCGGCGTTCCAGTCAGAAAAGTCCTCATACCACGGAATAACGCCCTTGCCTCATGTTCTTCCTGGGTGTTCAGGATTTCCCAGGGCGCGCCTAAGCTCGTCATTCTCTCTGTTGGGCGTGAACACCCCCTCTCGAGCTTCTTCTATTGCTTAAACTAACTTAACGTCGACTCCTTTAAGACATGCCTTCTTTGAAACCTGGCCTGTCTTATGGCCCAACACCCCCCATGCGCATAATATCAAGTTCTGTACCTGGGGGCCCAGCTCAATGTAAGTGGAGTGACCTGTGTAGCCAACATCTCTTGCTCAGACTTATCCCACTTAGGCATTGCCACCTTGTAGCCACCTGTCCCCAGCCTATGGAATTGCTCCTTTTTTGCGGCATTGGCCTTGTTTTTTTTGGACCGTTCCTTAGATAATTCTGATTCCTTGAATTTCATGAAAGCGGGCTAGTGTTCTCTTTGGTTCTCCAGTGTTCCCTTGAATTCTGGAGTCTTCTTTCCTGCTTTGATGTAGTTATTCTATACAGTTTTCTTGTGGTTGTTGAATGCAATTGCCATCTTCCTAACATTGTGCCCTCAAAATTGTTAGCACATCTATGCCCATGATCAAGAAAACATGATCATTATGCAATACTTGAGCCAGTCTAAGAGGCAAGACTAGGAATACATTTTACCGTCTATTATACAACACATGCACATGAGTATCCCTCCGAGCCTCATGTTATTGTAGACTCGAGAATCATAGCAATTATAGCATGGGACATAAACATTCATTACCATTTTGGAGATACAAAATAACTGTTAATACTGCCTCTAGGGCATATCTCCTACAGCTATCAACCAACCCCAAATCCTTGATTTGGCCAGGAAACAAAGCACTGCTTTGGGCCCAAGAAGCGAAGGGAATGAGCTCTCCTCTTATTTCTTCATTGCAGGGTTCGGATGGACCTCGCCGTTCTTTACCAACGCAATTAGAAAGGGTTGTATCACATCGTGATGTCGATTCGTTTTTGGTCCGAAATGAGATGAGGGATTAGTCACCCCGTCCTTCGTCTTTTTGAAACAAATCGAGGCCTGGCCCGGCTCATGTCATTGCAACAACAGACGGGGAGCACCTAAAATACCATTTGGATGACAACATACCTTGAGGAGGAACAGTAATCCTTTTGACGATAATATACCCTAGGAGTGACAGAAATACTTCGGACGATAACATACATCTAGGAGTAACAGAAGTACTACGACGGTAAATACCATAAATATTGTGCTTCCTATGATCTTACTTGTTGTGAATTATCCTAAAATACTATTTTGTTTTCGTCACTATTCCAAGTGTACATGCTCTGTTTTACAATCGCTAGTTCGTCCATGTGGTGTTTGGTTAGTTCTCTGAAATTACATTTGGTATGAATCTGAACCGTGCTACTTCTTGATTTGATGTATAACCTAGAAGATGGTTACTTCAGTGAACAACTAGGTTACCATAACTAGCTGATGGATAACATGACATCCATTCAAATTCTATTACTGCTCCACTTCAAATTTTGCACTATTCATGATTGGAGTCTTGTTCCTACTGGATGCACGAACATGAGGACAATACTTAACACTACATGTATATGACATGAACATGCATTGCATGATCAAGATAGCCTTTGGTTTTCTTGTGTCAGTAAACTAAAAATCACACTAGCCTTGTCCTAATATTAACTTAGAATCTTCAGGATAACCTGAAATATGCTTGTCTTCCTATAATAGTGGTGTAGCGTAAAGGTATTATTTATTGAAATTTAATTCCATTGATAAAACTATCATTAGTATCAAGCAAACTCTTCAGTTTTAACTCTGACCATCAACAAAGTTGAAAACTAAGCATTTAAGATTTTCCCTTTTGTACCAAGCTATATAAGCATGGGCTGAGAATATTTAATGTCGATAACTGACATTGGGTTGAACCCATGGATGTAATCTTTATTACCACATGGATTTTGTCCTTCTACATTTTCTGTGTCTCATCTATATTTTCTGCATATCCTTATCGGGCACGTCTGAATATGCAAGCTAGTGAGGACAAAGGTCCGAGGACACGGTGCAACCCCGGTGTTGTGTCTATGTTTGCCGAGAATCTTTCAGAAGAAGTAGATCAGACGATTGAAGGATTAGATCTCAGTAATGTGCTCAACTTAAAGCTATCAGTCCTCAGCTGCAGAAAGTTATGTGGACTGCTCATGGAGAGAGCTGTTGTTCATGAAGATGGAAGTTAAATTGAACTCCGTGTCACGGAAGGCAAGTCATTGTGGGTAACCAAAGAGGTGGCGCAACATGTTCTTCAGTAGGCAGTGCGCTCTAAGAAGGAAACCCCAAGTTCATCATCAGCAATGGAACAATATGACAAGATGTACACAATGTTGAACTACTAAGTACCCTAACAATGATGAGAAAATTTGACAATAAAAAAAGACCCTGATGAACAAAATTCCCATTTCGTCAGTGTATGAAGGGGATAAATCCTTAGGGTCCTGCTTGTACTGGGATCAACTATAGGGATTCCATCTAGACCAATCTGAAGTATGAAAAGTTGACAACTATATAAATTATCAATTTGGTATAGAAAGGACATGCTCTTTACATTCTAGCAACCACTAATTTTAAATCCACATAAACAATTAATCCTGGACATTTTCAAACCAATGCGGGAATTGAGACTAAACAAATGAGACCAGGAGATACTAGACATAATAGCTAGCTAGCTTTTGGTTTTGCGTCGTCCACTAACTCCTCATTGTTTCTACTACAAAAGCCCGAGGTCACTACGTACTTGTTGGTCTATGTGGATGATATTATTCTAGTCATCTCCTGTTAGTCAGCTGCTGATTCTCTTGTTCGTTCTCTTGGTTCTGATTTTGCTGTCAAAGACCTAGGGAAGGTTCACTACTTTCTTGGTGTGGAGGTTACTTCTCGTGCAGATGGACTTGTTATGACGCAGAAGAAGTATTCCTTGGAGTTATTGCAGCGGGCTGGGGTGCTTATGTGCAGGACGACTACCACACCCATGTCTACCACTGACAAGATTACTGCTGGTGATGGTGAGCTTCTTTCTTCTGCGGATGTAACAGAGTCCAGAAGTATTGTTGGTGGTAGTATTTAACGATTACGAGGCCAGATGTTTCTTATGCTGTTAACAGAGTTTGTTAGTATCTCCAGGCGCCTCGAGACACTCATTGGTCTGCTGTTAAGTGCATCATGCGCTATGTCCAACTCACAGTGTCTCTTGGACTGCATATTCGGCCGACCCACTCTGGGGTTCTCTCGGCGTATTCTGACGCAGACTGGGCTGGCAGTCCGGATGATAGGCGATCCATGGGGGGCTATGTTGTGTTCTTTGGCTCTAATTTGATCGCCTGGAGTGCTCGGAAACAGGCTACTGTATCACGAAGTAGTACTGAAGCTGAGTATAAGGCTGTGGCTAATGCTACTGCAGAGATTATCTATGTACAATCTTTGCTTCAGGAGTTGGGTATGTCCCAACCATAGCATCCTGTTCTTTGGTGTGATAACATCGGCGCTACATACCTTTCTGCAAATCCGGTATTCCATGCCCCAATGAAACACATTGAAGTTTACTATCACTTTTTACGGGAACGTGTGTCACAGAAGCAAATACAGATCAGGTTCATCTCTTCTAAGGATCAACTTGCAGACATCTTCACCAAGTTGTTGCCTCTTTCACGGTTCGAGGCTTGTAGGCGTAATCTTACCCTTCTCAATTCTTTAAAAAATGGCTAAGATTAAGGAAGGGTGTTAGACTATGTATATGTTCTGTATTTGTGTACGTATTTGTATCAATTGTAACACACCCATTATATATATGTGATAGGCCACCTATAGAGGGTTGAGCTGGTTCCTACCCTAAAACTTTGTCTTACAGTCAGCATGCGAGAAGCATATCGGTTAATTTATATGGGTCGGCCGGATCGGAGGGAGAGATAGCGGCCCGCGACAAGTAAGGAAGGTGGCTCACGGGCCTGGTATCTTCTTTTCACAAGAAGAAAAAAGTTATTCCACACTCTCCAGGAAGACACTCGGGCTCTGTGGTTATTCTTCTTCACACAAGAAAAAAGTTACATATTCGGCTGTCGCTCGATCTGCACGCAAAGCAGACAACTCGATACAGCTAGTCTATTTGCGTTTGGACACAGCTTGGATTCGAATTGGTTTCACTATTGTATTTTGAAACTGATTCAAGCATGCATGCACGTGTTTACTTAGCTGCCACGTGCTTGAAGTTGCCGACAGAGATGTCCGTACCTCGTTCAGACCCAAGGCCGCACAATAGTACGGAGAGGCACGTACGTAGTAACTCATGTTTGCATGTCCGCAAAATTTATAGCTTAAAAGATGGACACCGCTAACGCCCACATGTGTGGTGGGAGCCAAACCTGTCCACACGTCTTATAGCACACGGAGTACGGCATGTCACCGCATGCATGCATGTGGAATTTTTTTTGGATTTTCTGTTTTTAAAATGTTTTATCTTTTAAATGAAAATTCCGACTGAAGATCCATTTTCATCATTAAATCCCTCGCGACGAGATCTTCGAAATTAGATCTCATATCAATATATTTCGACGAATTTTTTTTTGGGTTAAAAGTTGCCGTGTCTATTACACATGAATTGCCATGATGTTTGCACTGAAGTTGCCAAGATATGTTTTAGCTATTTTCTTCTACATTTAAAAAATAAATTTTGACATATTATGAAACGAGGAATTAAGAAACTAGACTTGCCATGCACCATAAATTAAAATTGCCATGATACATGTACTTAAAATTTCCATGGTTCATAAAAAAAATATTTGCATGGTCAAAGTACTGAAATTGTCATTATTGAAAAACTAAAATTGCCATGATCTACAAACTAAAATTGCCACATGACAACTTTAGTTTAAGAACTATGGCAACTACAGTGTAAACATTATGCCAATTTTTGGGCAAATTTTTTTTTGTCGAAACATATCAATATGGGTTCTAGTTTTGAAGATCTCATCGAGACGGATTTAATGGTGAAAACAGATTTTTAACACGCTTTTTTTAGTTAGAAGATAAAACATTTTTAAGCCGAAAACCAAAAAAAAATCTGCTGATGTCATCTGTTGATACGTAGCAAAATGAGTGATGATTGAGGCGTGTGGGCGATGTGCAAACGCCCACACGTATGGGCGTTAGTTTTTCTGTAAAAGATTCGATATACAAATGGGTAGACGGATAATTATTGACATTATTAGGTCTTTTTATTTGCAAATGGACAATATAATAAGTTACTGCTAAGACAATTTCTAGTAACGTTGGGCCAACTCTAACCGACACCCTATCCGGCCCGTAAGGGAGGATACATTCGGCTTTCCTCCTCTACGCCGCACCTAGCCAATCTACCTAAATTTTTTCCTCCCCGTACAAAACCCTCTCCAATCTTCCTAAATATCCTCGGCACGCGCACGGCTGACTAAAGCGGCACCCTCTTTCTCCCGCCCTTGCGCCGAATTCATTCCCACCGCCGCCACCGATGACCGGCCCGCCCGCTGGAATGGATATCCCAGACCCTTCCGCCACCTCGCCGGCCACTGCAGCCAGCTTGTCGCGGCTGGAAACCACCCCCGCGCCACCTCCACGTAGGAGAAGAGTTTGGGGATGACAAAAGTCCACCGGCTTCAAGATCCGGCTCCAACCACGGCAAAGGCCGCCATGGTGGCGACCACCTCTCCGGTGAGGGCCCGCCGCCATCCCACCGCTTCCGCCGGAGCCAAAAGAACTAGACGGCCACAACAACGCCCCATCAAGGGCAGATGCCTCATGCAACGTCTCCAGGGACCCCTATGGCGACCGCTCGGCCGCAGCCGATGAGAAACGTCACGCCCGCCAAGTGCTCGATGAAATACCAACAAGGTAAAGAAAAACATCTTTCACATTTTGGCCGATGGTGATTGTTGAATGAACTATGCATGTTTTGATTTCAAAATCACGATGATGAAATTACTCCCTCTATACCGTACAGAGGGAGTATATGTTATAACTGTTATAATGTTATGTCATGCATGAACGTCTGTAGAGACGAGACTCTATTTTTTTTTAAAGATCCAGCAATTGCTGGCTTCATTAGATTGAGCAGAAGAGAGTGGGTTACAAATTGTGATCAAGCGATCATGAACATGAAAGAAAAGAGGAGAGCAGGGAGGTGTTGAGGTACCCCCCCTGGTGGTTTCAAAAAGCTCTATCTCGCAACTATGTCCCCGAAAGGGGTCTCAATATCTTTCACTCCCGCGAGTCACCATTGCTCCATTGTGCGTCGTATGGCCCCGAGGATGTCATTTGGGCAGGCTGTCTTCTCCCTAAAAGTGCAGTTGTTCCACTCATTCCACAGCTCCCAGGTTACCGCCATGATCATTGTTTTGACACCTTTCTTTTCCTGCGTTTTTGCCTTGGAGACGATGTTGGATACTGCTGTCGTAGTGCTGTCTTGCTGTTGCTCTGTCGGTCGAAGTGAAGAGCAGTGCCTCCAGTTGGCCGCCCCCGCCCAAACCGTGCGCGAGACCGAGCAGTTCCAGAACAGGTGGGTTGAAGATTCCAGGTTTTGAAAGCACAATTGGCAGAAGTAGGAGTTTGTCCATTGCCTCCTCTGTAGCCGATCATTACACCATAGTCTGTCAAGGTGGAGCAGCCACGCAAAGAGCTTAATTTTCCCGGGGGCCCAAACTTTCCAGATCAAGCTGTTCATCTCCGTGGGGGGCGTGTTTTGAAACTGCAACTTGTACGCTGATTTAGCTGTATAGACTCCCTTGCTGCTAGCAGTCCAATGAATTGTGTCCTCCGCTTGGCCCTGCAGCGACTGTCCATGTGCTCTGATCCTTTGTGCCATCCTGACAAAATTAGTGATAGTAGATTCCCAGCCCTCGCTCTGAAGATCCTTTATCCATTGGTGATCAAGGAGTGCCGCAGCAACCGATCGAGATTTTCTCTTTGATAGCTTGTATAGTCGTGGGAAGGAGGTGCATAGTGGCTCGTCCCCCAGCCAGCAGCAGGTCCAAAACCTTGCCTTCTTGCCATTTCCAATGGTGACCTTTGTAGCCTTGGCAAATAAATCCTTGTCCCCTTGATCGCATGGCGTTGGGAAGAAGATCCAGGGGCTATTTGGCTGCGTCCAAGCGAGCCATAACCAGCATAGACGAAGGGCTCTACTCATGCTCTGCAGGCATGGGATTCCTGCGCCTCCTTTCTCCATTGGAGTGCAAACTATTTTCCAGCTAACCTTGCATGTTGCACCTGTTGCCTCGCTCTCTTGTGCCCACATAAATCTTCTTCGTGCCTTGTCAATCTCTTTTAACAGCTTCTTTGGCGGCCGTAGAGCTGTTAATGCAAAAGTTGGCATCGCAGAGAGCATGTTGCGAACAAAAACTCGTCTGCCGGCAATGTTCATAAGCTTTCCTTTCCAACCAGCAAGCCTAGCCCTAATTCTATCTAATATGAACTGAAGATGCACTAGCCTAATCCTATGCGAAGAGATGGGAAAACCCAGATAAGTCATCGGGAAATCTACAATCTTTCCCCTAAAATCCTGCAGCACCTCCGAGAGGTTCATGCCTTCACACCTAATTGGGGATACTGACGTTTTTCCTTGTTCAGTCTAAGGCCTGTCGCGTCGCCGAAAAGGTGTAGTATCTGAAGCAATGTTTGCACCTCCTCTCTGGTCGGGTTTGCAAAGATCACGACGTCATCGGCGTAGAGGCTTACTCTCATGCTCGTCCCCCTTCCTGGGAGAGGTTCTAAGATACCCTGAGCAGTCGCAGCAGCAAGGAGACGGTGCAGGGGATCAATTGCGATGATGAAAAGCAGTGGTGAGAGTGGGTCACCCTGCCATAGTCCTTTCATGTGCATGATCGGGACGCCTGCATCTCCGTGGACAGCAGGATTGCCACCCATTCTCTCCATCTAGCACTAAAACCCAATCTCTGCAGCACCTCCAGAAGATAGTCCCAAGATATACTGTCAAAAGCTTTTTGAATATCTAGCTTGAATAGCAGAGCTGGCTTTTTTCTTCGTTGCAATGATCTCACATTTCCTTGGACATACAAGTAGCTGTCGTGGATGCACTTGCCTTTCTGGAAAGCTGATTGAGCTGATGAGATGATATGTGGGATAGCCTTAGCTAATCTCATAGACAGAACTTTTGCAACCAGATAGCAACCGAGCTGATTAGACTAATTGGTCTGAAGTGCTTTTGAAAGTGCAACTATCCCTAGGTGGTTTTGGTAATTCACAACAACATATAGCTCATTGAGCTAATGCTATTCCAAGACTACTATTTCAGGAAAGCTCAATGAATGGCATGGCATGATGATGAAAGTGGATCCCCCAAAATACTAAGGACAAAGGATTGGCTCAAGCTCAAAAGCTCAAGACTCTTTATTTTACATTTAGTGATCCATGATCACATTGAGTCTATAGGAAAAGCCAATACTATCAAGGAGGGATGAGGTGTTGCTTAATGAGCCTCTTGCTTCATGTGCTTAGTGATATGCTCCAAAACCCTCAACTACTTTCCCACATCCACAAATGACCTAAACCTAAAGCCAAAATCGGTCACACCGATTCTTTATATCCGGCGCCACCGATTCTCAAAAGTCATAGCCACTGCCACAAACCCTAAGCAAATCGGTCTTACCGATAGGGATCTCGGTCTCACCGAGATGGGGTTGCAATCTCTTTGTTTCCCTTCGTAACGTTTCGGTCTAACCGAAGTGAGCGATCGGTCCCATCGAGATTGCAATGTAAACTCTCTATTTCCTTTTTGTAACATTTCGGTCTCACCAAAAAGAGCAAATCGGTCCCACCGAGTTTACCTGACCAAGTCTCTGGAAAGCTTATTACCAAATCAGTCTCACCGAGTTTGTGTAATCGGTCTCACCGAGATTACGTTATGCCCTAACCCTAACCGAATCGGCCTCATCGAGATGCATGTCAGTCCCACCGAAAATCACTAACGGTCACTAGGTTTACTAAATCGGTCCGACAGAGTTTAACGATTCGGTCCCACCGAGTTTGGTAAATTGTGTGTAACGATTAGATTTTGTGTGGAGGCTATATATACCCCTCCACCTCCTCTTCATTCGTGGAGAGAGCCATCAGAACGAACCTACACTTCCAACTTACCATTTCTGAGAGAGAACCACCTACTCATGTGTTGAGGCCAAGATATTCCATTCCTACCATATGAATCTTGATCTCTAGCCTTCCCCAAGTTGCTTTCCACTCAAATCTTCTTTCCACCAGATCCAAATCCTATGAGAGAGAGAGAGTTGAGTGTTGGGGAGACTATCATTTGAAGCACAAGAGCAAGGAGTTCATCATCAACGCACCATTTGTTACTTCTTGGAGAGTGGTGTCTCCTAGATTGGCTATGTGTCACTTGGGAGCCTCCGACAAGATTGTGGAGTTAAACCAAGGAGTTTGTAAGGGCAAGGAGATCGCCTACTTCGTGAAGATCTACCGCTAGTGAGGCAAGTCCTTCGTGGGCGACGGCCATGGTCGAATAGACAAGGTTGCTTCTTCGTGGACCCTTCGTGGGTGGAGCCCTCCGTGGACTCGCGCAGCCGTTACCCTTCATGGGTTGAAGTCTCCATCAACGTAGATGTACGACAGCACCACCTATCGGAACCACGCCAAAAACATCCGTGTCTCCAATTGCGTTTGAATCCTCCAAACCCTTCCCTTTACTTTCTTGCAACTTGCATGCTTTAATTTCCGCTGCCTATACACTCTTTGCATGCTTGCTTGAATTGTGTGATGATTGCTTGACTTGTCCTAAAATAGATAAAATCTGCCAAACTCTAAAATTGGGAAAAGGTTAAGTTTTTATTGGTCATGTGGTCTAATCACCCCCCCTCTAGACATACTTCAAGGTCCTACAAGTGGTATCAGAGCCTTGGTCTCCATTTGCTTTGATTTCCATAGCTTTTGTTGGTCATAGCCTTGGTTTCACAACCTAGGAGAGTATGGCGTCTAGCGAGGGAAATTATCACCGTAGAGGTCCTTACTTTGATGGTACTAATTTTGCTAGTTGGAAGCATAAGATGAAAATGCATATTCTTGGACATAACCCCGCCATTTGGGCAATTATTTGTATTGGCTTGCAAGGTGAATTCTTTGATGGGAGAGAACCGAACCGTGAAGCTAATGTGGAAGAATTGAAGATGCTGCAATACAACGCTCAAGCATGTGACATCATCTTCAACGGATTGTGCCCCGAAGAATTCAACAAAATCAGCCGTCTTGAGAATGCAAAGGAAATTTGGGATACTTTGATTGATATGCATGAAGGTACCGAGTCCGTCAAGGAATCCAAGTTGGATGTGCTCCAAAGTCAGCTTGACAAGTTCAAAATGAAGGATGGTGAAGGTGTCGCTGAAATGTACTCTAGGCTTGCTCTTATCACAAATGAGATTGCCGGCTTAGGGAGTGAAGAGATGACCGACAAATTCATCATCAAGAAAATCCTAAGAGCATTGGATGGAAAGTATGATACCGTGTGCACATTGATCCAAATGATGCCAAACTACAAAGATCTCAAGCCAACGAAAGTCATCAGAAGGACTGTTGCTCATGAGATGTCACTCAAGGATAAGGAGGAACTTCACAACAAGTCAAGTGGTGCTTACAAAGCCTCAAGTGAAGCCCCCACATCATCAAGTGAGAAACCAACCTTCAATGAAGAATTGAGCTTAATGGTGAAGAACTTCAACAAATTCTACAAAAGTAGAAGCAAAGAAAGAAGCTCCAAGTCAAGGTCTTACAATGACAAGAGATCTTCTAGTCGAGAGCGCAATTGCTACAATTGTGGGAGACCCGGACACTACTCCAATGAGTGTACGACACCCTACAAAATAAGAGAAGATTCTCCAAGAAGAAGGAGCAAAAGAGAAGAATCACCACCAAGAGAGAGGAGGAGTAGAGATGATCGTTATGAACGAATACCCTCACGGAGAAGTAAGGATTCAGAAAGAAAGGACAAGTCATCAAGGAGCTACACAAAACGAAGACATCAAGCTCATGTTGGTGAATGGGTATCCGGCTCCGACTCCGACAATCACTCCGAGAGAAGCTATCACTCCGACTCCAAATATACTCAAGATGAAGGTGTTGCCGGTCTAGCACTTGTGTCAACCAACTCCTACGACATATTTGACTCACCAAATGAAGGTGTTGGAAGATGCTTCATGGCCAAAGGTCCAAAGGTAACACATCCCGAGTATGTTGATTTTAATAGTGATGAAGATGACTTGCTTGTGGATGATGATTTACTTGTTGACAACTCTAGTGATGAATACTATGATGAAACGTCAATTAATCATGATAATCAAATGAATGACAATGATAAGGAGAAAATTCAGCTTCTAACTAAAGAATTAAACACTCTTAAGTTGGTTCATGAAACTACCTTCGAAGATCATCGATAACTTTTAAGGGCTCATGAGAAGTTACGCTTTGAAAAGCTCAATCTTGAGCAAGAGCATGAGTTCTTAAAGGCAATCAATGATGATCTCCGCAAGAAAAGTTCTTCTTACATTGCCAAGCGTTTACTCTTATCTACTTACATGCCTCAAGTCAAGTCTAGTAACAAGTATAAGAAAGATGCTTCCTCCAGTAGTAACAATAATAATGTCAAATCCAATGTTGTTGCTTCTAGTAGTTCTCTTGATTCCACTAATGATTCTCTTAGCCAAGTTACACTTGAGCAAGAAAATAGTTTATTGAAGGGAATTATAGAGAAAGGTGTTTACAAGAGCCTTGCCAGGAGTAAGCAATTCGAAGAAATTGTACGCAAGCAAGGAAGGCACCGGAAGAATCAAGGTGTTGGTTTTGAACGAAAGTTCAATGCCAATGGAGTTGAGTGGGAAGAAGATCAATACCCCAAGACAAAGTTTGTTCCTCAACAAGAGAAGTATGATCCTACTTCCTTCAAGGGGACACAAGCTCAAGATGATCTTCCACCACAAGACCACAAGAACAAAAGCAAGAACAAGCTTCAAGAAGAGATTGATGCATTTGAAAAAGCACCTAAAGCCTCATTCAAGTGGGTCCCCAAGACCACGTCAAGTTCTACTTCATCAAGTACAACTACAACTCCAAGGATTCCCATCAAGATGATGTGGATCCCGAAGAAGAAGAACTAGAGAGTTCTTGAGGGTGACTCCACCAACATTCTTCACTCATATCATTTTGGCAAGAACAAGTGCAATCAACTTTCACATCTTGCACTAGTTTAAGGAGTCACAAACCCTCATGTTGGTAAGGCAAGGGACAAGGTAACCTAATGTTTTCATGGACATCATCTTGTGTGTGCATCACTCTATGTCTATGGATATTCTTGTTTGTTCCTTGTGGGACTAACCCATGTAGGCAAGTTGAAAGTGCAACTCACTCCAAAGGATTGCTCCAAATGATCTACACCGACATTGAGCATCTACATCTTCAACACCTACATGAAGTCATCATCGACAAAACCCAAGGTTAGTTCATCCCTCTAAGGGGGGATCTGACATCTAGGGGGAGCTTAACTCTAAGAATTGAGTCAAAGCAACTCTAATGGTGTGAACACATTAATGCATTATGTAAAAGTGGTAACCCCACTTGAGCTTAAACGATGAGTATGACCTATGATCAAATGTTCTCATTTGACTCCTAAGTCAATATACTCATATATAGATGACCTAGTCATCGCCAATTGCTTGATAGATGCTAAAATTGGTTGTGCATGCTTTGCCACATATTTCAATTGCCATCTTATTGTGTGAGCATGTTGGTGCATATTTTACTCATTCAAGGACATCCACTTGTTGTTTTGTTTGTTTGGACTCTTTTCTTTGTGCCAAGTGGATGGACAAGAATGCCTAAGAACCTTCTTTAGCTATCTATGCTTTTCTCGTCTCAAACTCTATTCATGCTACATCACAAAATTTGATCAAGTCAGATTCGAACCACTCTGTGTGAGGAGCACTCGGAGTCCCCGGTTCGTTATAGACTTAAACTTTCAAAACCTCGTAGTGATTCTCGGTCTGACCGATTCTCCCATTTCGGTCCTACCGAGATCATCAAGTTGATCTGAGTTTTCAATCTCGGTGCAACCGATTTGAACTTTTCGGTCTCACCGATTTGCTGTAACTGAACACAGTTATGCATCTCGGTGCCACCGAGTTGTTCCACTCGGTCACACCGACAGGGTCGAGCTATATATAGCCACGGGCAAAATTTTGGAAATGTCTCCGAAACCCTTCGCCCGCGCAACAGCTCGCTCTGCCATCCTGGTCTCCGAATCGTCTCGTCGTCGCCAGCAGCCTCCTGTCGCTGGTCTCCGCCGCCATCAACGGATTTCGTCCCCGCCGTTGCCGCCGTAGCAAGTCCACCGCCAAGTTAGGGTATGGACTTAATCTTTGTGCTATCCTCATCTGATTCCTGGCACATTGTTTTCATATTGATTCTTGCCACGATTGAAACTCCTCTATCCAGCCAAAGTAGTTCATAGATTAGATGTGATTCAAAATTTTAGGGTTAGGTTTCCGCCGAAACCATCTCGGACCCACTGAGTTGAAAAACTCGGTCTCACCGATTTGGCTTATGCCATTGCACTAGTGACTCTCGGACTGACCGAGAATTACTAATCGGTGCAACCGATTTGAGGATTCTGTGAAACCCTAGCAGTCTCGGTACCACCGAACTGAAACTCGGTCCAACCGAGATCATCAGTTTAGGTTCCAAAACTGCTTCGGTATCACCGAGTTTGAAAATCAGTGGATCCGAAATGCTTTCCGTGGAAAACTAAGCTGAACTTTTGAGTCATTCTTTTAAAAAAACTCTGCATTTTGTGATGCTCATCTTTTCTATCTCATCTATAACTCTTCACAGGGTCAGCAGTCAGCTTTTGCAGTATGTCTGATCGAAGTGACAGCCAGAACAGGTGAGAAGAGCAGATGGACTTGAGTGAGGGCACTAGTCCCTCAACTTCAGATGAAGGGAGCAGAAGTACTCCTAGCAAGTTGCCTAAGGCTGCAACTAGGCAAAGGAGGAAAAGAACTTCAGATTCAGAGGATGAAGATTACAAAGCTGAGGAAGATGAGGCTACTTCCAAGAAAGTGGTGCTCAAGAAGGAATATGTCTCAGCAAAGAATACTAAGCCAGGCATGAATACAAAAGGCCTGCAGGAAGACAACCAATGTCCAAGGCCAGAGCATCAACTCAACTGCCTAAAAGGCCTGATCCCAAAGAGCCCGCTGCTGAAGGAAAGAAGAGGAAGGAAAGGGTCAAGAAGACCATGGCCAAAATTGTTGGTCAACCTTCCATGATGGAAGAGGAAGAGCTTGCTGCACCAGCTCCAAAGGCAGCTAAGCTTATGGGAGATGCAATCAGATCAGGGGCTGCAACATCCAAGCCCAAGGAAACACCCAAAGCTTCCTCCAAGGCCAAGCAAGTTCCAAAGAGGAATACTAGGAGTATTCCGGCTACTGAGAAGAACAAGGCCCCAGTGCCCAATGTTGCTGAAGATTCAGATGAAGAAGGACAGGTTCTAAGAAAGCTCAAGCCCAAGATACCAGACCACAATGATGCCCATCCTGTGGCTGAGGACATGAGAATCAGGAAGGATTCAGGGCTGAGACCGTGGAGAATGGAAGATCCATATGCTTCAAGAAGAAGAACTACTGTTGACTACAGGTTCCACACAAAGGAACAACAGGACTTCTATGAAACAATTCTGTTGGACAAGAAGCCCATAGTCTGTGACATGAGGTGGATTGACCGGAAATTCATCAAGGAAAATGAACAGCACTATCCTGGAGTGCAAGATAGCTTTGTTGCTTGTGGAGTTGCAGATTTTGTTGGACAGAAGTTCACCAACTGGAATGATGAGCTTATCATGAAGTTCTACTCCACAGCACACTTTTACCCAGATGGAAGAATAGTTTGGATGTCTGAAGGTACAAGGTACCAGTCCACTATTGAAGAATGGGCAAGTCTGATCAATGCCCCCAAGGAGAATGAGGATGACCTAGACATTTATGCAAAGAAGAAAATGGGACACAATACCATGGCACACATGTACAAGGAGATCCCAGACAAAGCCCTAGAGACTTTCTCTTTTGGATCAGTCCACTTTCTACTGTCAGGGCTGCCTACTATCAATTGGATTCTGAGGCACACTTTGTTGCCCAAGTCTGGTGACCATAACATGATCAGAGGGCATGCCATCAACATGTTGCATGTGTTTGATGTGCCATAGAAGTTCAAAGTCATGAGCCTGATCATTGAAACAATCAAGAGGACTGCAGCAGATCAGAAGAGGAGCTGTGGATATGCACCTCAGATTCAAGAATTGATAAACTCAAAGATGGGCACAGGAAAATATCAGTTGGACAAGGAACACTTTCCACTTTATCCAGACTTTGAGGACAATGAGGTTGTCATGAATGAAGATGATCCACAATCAGTTCAAGCTCAGGAGAAGAAGGAGAAGGCAAAGAGGGAGAAGGCTGCCAAGATGCCAACTCAAGAGGAGGCATCTGAATATTTCTTGAAAACCAAACAGGAACAGCTTGGTTACTTGATAGCATCATCTTTGAGGATTGAGAAGGGGTTGGCCACCCTAACTCAAAACCAGGAGAGCCTGGAAAGAATCATGGAACAAAAATTCTATGATCTAGATGTCAAGGTAACTGAGATTCAGTCAGTTGTGGAGCAGCTGCAGGATGACATACAGGAGAGGAAGGGCAAGACTACCACCAATGTGTTTGCCAGAGTGCCCAGATCCCAGAGGTCAGTTGCAGTGCCAGTGACAGACACTAGAGCAACAACTTCAGCACCAGCCACTGCCCCTACAGTTCTAGTGCAACCAGCTCCAGCACCAACTCCTCCAGCTACATCCACTTCAACTGAAGCCTTCATCCAAGGAGCAATCTCTACACCACCACCAGAAGATCAAGCCTGAGAGTCGATCTAGCACTACGCATTTTCTATGAACTTTTTGGTAACTTGTTGCCAAAGGGGGAGAAAAATGTATAGATCATAGGCTTCGAGAGAGAGAGTGTTGCTTTTGTTCTCTCTTGCTTTTGGTGTGTTTATCCTTGTTTGCTTTTTGATTGGTTGAGATACTATGCTTGTGAGACATTGATGATCATGTGTTTGATCATAAACTACACTTATGCATGCTTGATATTATCTATCTTATGTGATCACTCACTATGCTTGGTGATGAGTGCATGTATTCATTGTTTATTATTTTGAGCGCTCCACCAAGATGTATGTGACATGGAAGAGTAACCCATGAGCCTAATTCATTGTGCATTTGCAGTCCAAAGCAAATCTAAAACTATGCACAAATTTAGGGGGAGCTCTTTCTTATCACATACTTCTCAAAGCGACGATGTTATTTAAATTTTATTATCACTTGTCGAAGCTTTGATCTATATGTTGTCATCAATTACCAAAAAGGGGGAGATTGAAAGTGCAACTATCCCTAGGTGGTTTTGGTAATTCATAACAACATATAGCTCATTGAGTTAATGCTATTCCAAGACTATTATTTCAGGAAAGCTCAATGAATGGCATGGCATGGATGATGAAAGTGGATCCCTCAAAATACTAAGGACAAAGGATTGGCTCAAGCTCAAAAGCTCAAGACTCTTCATTTTATATTTTAGTGATCCAAGATCACATTGAGTCTATAGGAAAAGCCAATACTATCAAGGAGGGATGAGGTGTTTCTTAATGAGCCTCTTGCTTCATGTGCTTAGTGATATGCTCCAAAACCCTCAACTACTTTCCCGTATCCACAAATGACCTAAACCTAAAGCCAAAATCGGTCACACCAATTCTTTCTATCCGGCGCCACCGATTCTCAAAAGTCATAGCCACTGCCACAAACCCTAAGCAAATCGGTCTTACCGATAGGGATCTCGGTCTCATCGAGATGGGGTTGCAATCTCTCTATTTCCCTTCGTAATGTTTCGGTCTAACCAAAGTGAGCGATCGGTCCCACTGAGATTGCAATGTAAACTCTCTGGTTCCTTTTTGTAACATTTCGATCTCACCGAAAAGAGCAAATCGGTCCCACCGAGTTTACCTGACCAACTCTCTGGAAAGCGTATTACCAAATCGGTCTCACCGAGTTTGTGTAATCGGTCTCACCGAGATTACGTTATGCCCTAACCGTAACCGAATCGGCCTCACCGAGATGCATGTCAGTCCCACCGAAAATCACTAACGGTCACTAGGTTTACTAAATCGGTCCGACCGAGTTTAACGATTCGGTCCCACCGAGTTTGGTAAATTGTGTGTAACGGTTAGATTTTGTGTGGAGGCTATATATACCCCTCCACCTCCTCTTCATTCATGGAGAGAGCCATCAGAACGAACCTACACTTCCAACTTACCATTTCTGAGAGAGAACCACCTACTCATGTGTTGAGGTCAAGATATTCCATTCCTACCATATGAATCTTGATCTCTAGCCTTCCGCAAGTTGCTTTCCACTCGAATCTTCTTTCCACCATATCCAAATCCTATGAGAGAGAGTTGAGTGTCGGGGAGACTATCATTTGAAGCACAAGAGAAAGGAGTTCATCGTCAACGCACCATTTGTTACTTCTTGGAGAGTGGTGTCTCCTAGATTGGCTAGGTGTCACTTGGGAGCCTCCGACAAGATTGTGGAGTTGAACCAAGGAGTTTGTAAGGGCAAGGAGATCGCCTACTTCGTGAAGATCTACCGCTAGTGAGGCAAGTCCTTCGTGGGCGACGGCCATGGTGGGATAGACAAGGTTGCTTCTTCGTGGACCCTTCGTGGGTGGAGCACTCCGTGGACTCACGCAGCCGTTACCCTTCGTGGGTTGTAGTCTCCATCAACGTGGATGTACGATAGCACCACCTATCGGAACCACGCCAAAAACATCTGTGTCTCCAATTGCGTTTGAATCCTCCAAACCCTTCCCTTTACTTTCTTGCGACTTGCATGCTTTAATTTCCGCTGCCTATACACTCTTTGCATGCTTGCTTGAATTGTGTGATGATTGCTTGACTTGTCCTAAAATAGCTAAAATCTGCCAAACTCTAAAATTGGGAAAAGGTTAAGTTTTTATTGGTCAAGTAGTCTAATCACCCCCCTCTAGACATACTTCAAGGTCCTACAGCTTTACTTCAGAGGCTTCTTCTTTTTTGGGTATAAGAGTTATGAAAGCCTTGTTGATCTCCTCAAAATTTTCCCCTGCAAGGTGGTAAAACTTGTTGAAAACAGCCAACACATCATCCTTGACCGTGTCCCTGCTTGCTCTGAAAAATTTGCCCATAAAACCATCCGGTCCTGGTGCTTTTTCTGCCGGAGAAGCCACAACCGCTTTCCAAACTTCATCTTCAGAGAAAGGATTATCCAGGCCTCCAACCTCGATCCTTGGCATTTGCAATGCAGTCCAATTGATTGTGTGATGTCGTTGCTCTCTCGATCCTAGGAGGGCCGTGCATTGCTTCCTAATTTCTTCAGCCTTGTCCTCATGATCTGTCAGCACCCCTCCCTCCTGAGATGTGATTGAGTGTATGTAGTTTCTCCTTTTTCTGGCATTGTATTTGGCATGAAAAAACTTTGTGCTCGCGTCGCCTGCTCGCAGCCAAGTTATTCTTGAGGCTTGTCTTTTCCTCGCTCTCTCAATCGCAGCCAGCCCCAACACTCTGTTCTTGAGTTGTTTTCTTAGGGAGAATTCAGCCGTTGATAACTGTCGCCTCTCCTGGGCAATATCCAATCTCAGGATCACCTCGTGTGCTATGTGGAATTGCAGCTTAATTTTGCCGAACAGAGATCTGCCCCAAATCTTTAGGTCCCTTGTTGTTCTCTGCATCTTTATCTTGAGCCTGATGAATGGGCAGGTATGGTTTACCGGCCTGTTCTAGGCGTGCTGCACCGTTTTCTTGTAGTGTTGGAACTAGGGACAAAAAAATTCAAACTTGAACCTGGCTGGTCTTGGCAGGGTTGCAGCGTGGGAGAGCAACAGAGGGAAATGATCTGAGAATGACGTGGCTGTAGTGTTTAAGAAGAAACCATCATGAGATGTTTCCCACTCTACATTGCAAAAGAACTTGTCGATGCTACTGAACACCGGGTTCTCTCTTTCATTGCTCCATGTAAACCTCATGTTGCTACACGTAATCTCTTTTAGCCCTGCAAAGTCTAAAGCTTTTTTGAATCTTCCCATGATCCTTCTTCTCAGGTTTAAGTTGCTCTTGTCTCTTGCTTCATAAATCATGTTGAAGTCTCCTGTGATAAGCCACGGCTCGCCTAGGGGTGGGGCAGAGGCAGCAAGCTCCTACAAGGAATCTTCCTTGAGAGCGTCGTCATTTGGTCCATACACAGTTGTCAACCAGAACTGCTCGTTTCTTCCCAGTTCAGTAACCATGGCCGTGATCGAAAATCTACCATTGGCATGGGAAGAGACTGAAACGATGTCCTTGTTCCAGAAAATGGCCGCACCTCCTCTCGTTCCAAATGTCGGGAGCACTGCACATCCTTGGAGGGATGCTCCGCCAACCTCTTTGGCGATCTGAGTAGTCCATTGTTCGATCTTTGTCTCTTGCAGAGTGAGAATTGCAGCTTTTTGCGCAACGGCAACCTCACTGATCGTCGTATGCTTAGCCGGAGCGTTGAGGCCTCTTACATTCCAGGACAAAATATTGCAGCAGCGAGTACTCATGGAAACACCAAGCAATTCTCTGTCGACTAACATTTCTATTAAGATGGAAACAGTACACCAACAAGCTCCCCTGGGGTCGACGATGGCCACGAATAAGCCCAAAACCCCACCTTCGTCTAGCCTTCCTCACTACCTTAGCACTAAACATGGAATAATAACCTAACTCTAACTGGCTTAAGGCTAGCCGTCGACGAAGACTATAAACAGGAACTAACATTTGAAACTACTCTGCCACCAAGGCAGCGCCGTTAGGGCCGGCCATGCCTGTTGCAACCTTCAGAGCTTCTACGTCGAGGCTGGTGAGGCGTGCGACTGCTTTGATATCTGTCTCGGACAGCGGCGCGTTGAAACACTTGATCAGTGCTGCTGCAGCTTCGGGCGTCATCTTTTCCTTCGGTCCCAGCACCCCGAGCTCCTGTACAAGGCGCAGGGCGGCTCACTGCGACACCGGGACGGAGCTGTTTGTTGCCGCCTGTCTTGCGCTGCATCTGGATGGTGCTGAGGTGGCTCTGGTCTTGGGCGGTGCAGATGTGCGTGGTGGCTTTGGGGTGGCCAGGAGTGGAGCAGGTATGCTGGTGAAGAGCCTTGGGTGATCGTCAGCTATGATGTTCAGGTGGTTGACCTGCTGCGTCACCGCAGCGACTTGGAGCTCAACTATGGCAGGAGGGGTGGGCAGGGCGATGCATGGCAGCACGTCAGGGAGCAGGCTGAGGGGGAGTGCTTCTTCTGTGTGCGGCTTCTTCTCGGCACTTGGATCAACTGCAGACAACCTGTCATCGTTGTCAAAATCTAGCGGGCTTCTGAGGGCTTCAAGCATAGCATTCTTGAACTCTAGTTGCATGACGTCAGAGCGCGGTGGCGGTGGGAAGGCCCTTCCGGAGTGGGAGAAGAAGGTCGCGATCGGGTCTTGGACAAGAGCAGGCCTTGGCGCCAGAGGAAGCGGCATGGTGGCGCGCAGTGTTGAGGCTGGGGCAGGCGGGGAAGCAATGCGCTCCAGGGAGCGCCTCCTGCCTCCCTCACTGTGCTGGCGCGACGTCGGGGTCCTGCTCCGGTGCCTTGGTGCGTCTGCGAGGGGCGCCTTGCTCCTGGACTGACGGCCACGCCCCAGGAGAGTTTCTTTCCAGGAGCGGCCACCACTGCTGCATCCTGATGTTGCCACCTGAAGAACGCTGCGCCTTGGTCTCGCCTGCCCATCCTCAATGCCTCCCCTCCAGTCGCCCGTCTCCGTGCGCGAGAGTGGCCTGTCGTCGATGTCATCGGAGGAGGGGAGCCCACTCTGGCCGGAGTGCGAGGATCGCGGCGAGAGCGGGGTCCAGTCCTCGACGCGATCCACATGGATGAGCAGGTCGTAGCGGTGGACGCCCGGGGGGGGCACGTTGCGGTCTGGCGAGGAGAAGCCGAGGATCTCGTCGACGCGGCCGGCTCCCCTCTTCAGCACCCACAGGGCACGCTTGGTGGGGATGTGGGTGACGTCCCAGCACCACAACCAGCACGCAAAAGTCTTCGTGTGGCCGCGCTCGAAGGTGCGGCTATCAAGGCGATCGATGCGGCTGAAGTCTCTGAACGCCTCGTCCGCACCCTCGAGGCTCCAAAACTGCATCGGCAGATTCTCGACGACGATGCGGACGTGCAGGGTCAGCTTGAGGATGGCGGCGTGGTCGTCAGGGTGCCACGCGCGGACGTAGTACTTGCTCCCGTCCACCTTGATGACGCCGCGGTGCACCGTGTTGTCCCGGTGAGCAGGCATGTCGAAGTGCACCAGGAAGGCCTCGGGGTGGTGCGCCGTGACCCTGAGCTGGTGTGGGGGAGTGCGCAACTGCTCGTCGATGGCCTTGCCGACCGCCATCGGGCTCGTGGCGTGCGCCCGGTCTGCCGCCGTGAGCGTGACCGCGTGCTGCCGGGGTATGTACTCCGCGTGCTCCAGAGCTGGCGAAGCGACCACCATCTTGTTGCTTGCGCGTGGGCGCCGGCCCGGGTCAACGTGGGAGAAGCGCTGCATGGTCGGGGAGCGGGGCGTTGCAGAGTTGCAGGCTGTTGGTCGAAGCAGAGCCGATCCCTCACCGGCACCCGAGCAGGCACTGGCCCAATCCTGGCGAGCGTCGTGCCCCCCGGGCCGCCGTTGCGTGGATTTTGCGGGCAGTCCCGGCCGAAATGGCCTTGGAGCTCACAGATGATGCATCGGAGTGGATCACGACAGTCTTTGCGGCGGTGGAGTTTACTGAGGCAGCGAAAGCACTTTCCCTTGAATCTGCTTAAAAACGCCTCCCGACCCGGATGGAGACCTGGGTGATGGGCATGAGGCCGGCCGATTCCTCGCGGGTGCGACCAGTTGCCCGCCGGATCCTTGCCTGGGCGCCGGTTTTTCCATGATTGGACCTCAGTCCATCCCTCCTCCTCCTCCTCGGCGGCAGAGTTAATGGCCGGGCCAGACGACGCCACCACGATGGATTTAAGGCGCGGCCGCTACGGAGCAGGGGCCACGGCCAGATCTTCCGGTCCGGAGCAGGGCGCGGCCTTGGAGGACTCCCCGCAGAGCAGGATTCGCGGCGGCCGGTCTGGATCTGAGCGCCGCCCGTCTAGCTGCTGCGCCCTATCTGCCGCTACAGGCAGCGGACCGCCCGGTGCAGGCGAGCCTCCGCTGGACGAAGAGCTGCGGCTCCTACTAGCCCTAGGCCTACGGCTGCGAGCCATGAAGGCTGGTGGGTGGCCGCCGCGGCCGGA